>NW_016107645.1:1652330-1879048 GCF_001604975.1 Cebus imitator
AAAAAAAAAAAAAAAAAAAAAAAAAAAAAAAAAAAAAAAAAAAAAAAAAAAAAAAAAAGAATCTTGTCCCTCTGTCATCATTTGACTAAATACCAATAATGGGTATGTAATAAAATAAACACAGGGAAGAATCGAGCAAGACGAGTGACTAGATGTAGCCAGATAGAACAGCTGCCACTGAGAGACTGGGGTACCCCTACTAGATCTTTGGAGGGAAGGCACTGAAGGAGGACAGAGAGAAGACACAGAAGCTAGGCTGAAGAGGGAAGAAGCTGGGAAGCCTTCATGGGGCTACCATGCACTGGGATTCACTTGTGGCTCAAAATAATTCTAGGGGAATTGGTGAATTGAACTGATAAGAATTAACTAGCTCTTGCCACGGGCCTCTGGAATGCAGGCAGGAGGATACCCCTCGGCCACTATGCACACTTGAGTTGGCAGGGAGGGCTACTTAAAGAAGTAGTCAGCAGGCCAGCAGGTGTGGAGCCCAGAGGGCTTAGTGCAGGAGTGTTTGTAACAGAACACGACCAGCAATGCCCATGCCCCTAGGCTCGACTTGGTTCCAGATGAGACTTTACCTTTAGAGAACTGTAGGATCTGAACTCTGTAGGGTGGTTTTGCCCATCAGACAGGGCCAGTCACACCTGAGCACCTTTGGTCTGCTAGCCTCTTTTTGGACCCCAGTCTGGCTGCATCTGCTTGCTGTGCAGCCTCATGTTCCCTAGGGGCCCACATTATAGCTTCTGCTATAATACTGACTGGGTCTGACTGGCAGAGAGCTCCTGCAACAGTCCACCCACTCCCCAGTGCCCTCTAAAGCTTCCCCCCAGCCCACAGCCACCCCTAACATCACTTTTCTGGCCTGTGAGTGCACAGGCAAATTTTGCCTTCTCTGCCTGCCAGTGCACAGGTGTGTATGCACCCTGCCTTATCTCCATTGCTGGCTGGAGTGCACTCCACCCACCCTTCCCTGCTCTACTGGCATTGCAGTTGAAATCTTAGCAGGCACAGAACCCAACAGCCCTGCCTCAACCAGCACCCCATTCCTGTGCAGACACTACCACAGGAGCGAAACTAGGCATGGAGAACAGTGGACCCTCCCCAACCCTGAGCAACCACAGAGGGCTCATGCAGACCTGTGGCCATCAGCACCTTGCCCCTGTGCTAACAACACCACCAGCATGACTGCATGCACAGTTGCCAATGCCCACCTCTGCAGCCATGCTGACTTCACTGCTGCTGTGAATGCCTGCACAGAGGCAGGAACCATGGCACCCTGGCACAGTCAATGACCATGCACCCTACTGTGTCACCGCTGCTGCTGCTGCCGGCATGTGAAAACAAGGATGGATACTGCCACTGTGCTATGAAGTGCTTTGGTTGACACCACCCATCAGAGTGTAGTGACCAGCAGTCCCAGAGAATTTTGGCCCCCTCAGTGCAGTAGGTTTCTAAGCTTGAGGAGTCAAAGAACAAAGTTCGAACCAATACAACTCCTCTAGAGTTAGAGCACATAGTCCAGGAGTTAGGAGTTGAATCTTCTGCCCCTAATAGCTTCCAGAAATGAAGATTGTTGACTGAACCTACCTAATACCACAATCAAATCCTCAAAGTCCTTAAATAGGATACAAGAAAAAAAAACTTAAAGGATGGTAACTTGAAATATGGAAGGAATGTCAGCCCACAAAGATGAGAAAGAACCAGCACAAGAACTCTGACAACTCAAAAAGCCAGAGTGCCTGCTTTCCTCCACATGACTGCATTACCTCTCCAGCAAGGGTCCTGAACCTGGCTGAGATGGCTGAAATGACAAAAATAGAATTCATGACATAGATAGGAGTAAGGATTATCAAGATGCAGGAATACATTGAAACCCAATCCAAAGAAGTTAAAAATCATAACAAAAAATAAAGGAGCTGACAGACAAAATATCCAGTATAGAGAAAAACATAACCAACCTGACAGAGCTGAAAAAATATGCTACAGAATTTCATACTGCAATTCCTAGTATCAGTAGCAGAATAGATCAAGTAAAAAAATGATCCTGAGAGCTTAAATACTGGCCTTCTGAAATAAGATAGTCAGACAAGGATAGAGCAAAAAGAATAAAAAGAAACGACCAAAAGCTCCAAGAAATATGGGATCGTGTAATGAGATAAAATCTACAACTCACTGATGTCTCTGAAAGAAGTAGGGAGAATGAAAAATCTTGGAAAACATATTTTAGGATATCATCTATGAGAACTTCCCCAATGTAGCTGGGGAGGCCAACATTCAAATTCAGGTAATGCAGATAACCTCAGTAAGATACTTCAGAAGAAGATAATCCCCAAAGCATATAATCAGCATATCCTCCAAGGACAAAATGAAAGAAAAAATATTAAAGGTAGCTAGAGGGAAAGGTCAGGTCACCTACAAAAGGAACCCATCAGACTAACAGCAGACTTCTCAGCAGAAACCCTACAAGCCATAAGAGATTGGGGGCAATATTTGACACTCTTAAAGAAAATAAATTCCAAGATTTTTATATCCAGACAAAGTAAGCTTTATAAGCAAAAATAAATAAATAAATAAATAAATAATATCCTTTTTAGACAAGCAAATTCTGAGGGGATTCATTACCACCAGATCTGCCTTACAAGTGCTCCTGAAGAAAGCATGAAATATGAAAAAGACTATTACTAGCCACTACAAAAACACACTAAAGTAAACAAAAAAATGACACTATAAAGCCACCACATAAGCAAGTTTGCAAAATAACAAGCTAACATTATGAGGTCAGGATCAAATCTACACATATTAATACTAACCTTGAATGTAAATGGGCTAAATGCCCCAATTAAAGGAGACAGAGTGGCAATATGGATAAAGAACCAAGACCCATTGGTATGCTGTTTTGAAGAGACTCATCTCACATGCAGTGATACCCACAGTCTCAAAATAAAGAGATGGAAAAAATGTACCAAGCAAATAGCAAACAGAAAAAATGAGTAGTTGTAATCCTAATTTCAGACAAAACAGATTTTAAATCTACAAAAATCATAGACAAAGAAGGACATTACACAAAGGTAAAAAGTTCATTTCAAGAAGACCTAACTATTGTAAATATATATGCACTCAACACCAGAGCAAACTGATTCAAAAAGCATGATCTTAGAGACTTTCCAGGAGACTTAGACTCCCATACAATAATAATGGGATAATTTAACACCCCACTGAGAGTATTAGGTGAACCATTGAGGCAGAAAATTAACAAAGACATTCAGGACCTTAACTCAGCACTGGATCAAATGGACCTGAAAAAACCTATACAGAACTCTCCTCCTCAAATCAACAGAACATACATTCTTGTCATTGCTACATGGTACATAGTCTAAAAGTGACCACATAAATCTGACATAAAACACTTCTCAGTAAATGCAAAAGAACTGAAATAACAACCACTCTCTTGGACTACAGTGCAACAAAATTAGAAATCAGGACTAGAAAACTGCACAAAAATATATGATTACATGGAAATTAAATAACCTGCTCCAGAATAAGTTTTGGATAAATAATGAAATTAAGGGAGAAAGCAAGAAGTTGGTTAAAACTAATGAGAACAAAGATACAACATACCAGAATCTCTGGGACACAGGTAAGGAATAGTTAAGAGTGAAATTTATAGCACCAAACACCTACATCAAAACATTGGAAATATCTCAATTTAACATCCTAACATCACAACTAAAAGAACTAGAGAACCAAGAACCAAGAGCAAATCAATACCGAAGGCATTAGAAGACAAGAAATAACCCAAATCAGAGCTGAAATGAAGGAGACTGAGACATGAAAAACCATACAATAACTCAAGGAGTTGGTTTATTGAAAAAAATAATAAAAAGATTGATCACCAGCTAGATAAGTAATAAAGAAAAGAAAGAAGATCCAAATAAACACAACTGGAAATGGCAAAGGAGTTATTATCACTGACCCCACAGAATGACAGATAACCATCAGAGACTATTTTGAACACCTTTGTGCACGCAAGCTAGAACACCTAGAAGAAATGAATAAATTCCTGGAAACATACACCCTCCCACGACTGAACTAAGAAGAAACTCAATCCCTGAGCAGCTCAATAATTAGTTCTGAAATTGAATCAGTAAATTATACCCTATCAACCAAAAAAAGCCCAGGATCAGAAAGATTCAGAGCCAAATTTGACCAGATGATAACAGAGCAGGTAACATTCCCACTATAACTATTCCAAAAAATTAAGGAGGAAGGACTCCTCCCCATTTCATTCTATGAGGCAAGAATCATCCTTACACCAAAACCTGCCAGAGATAAAATTTAAAAAGAAAACTTCAGGCCAATGTCTTTGATGAACAGTAATACAAAAATCCTCAATAAAATTCTGGCAAACCAAATCAAACAGCACATCAAAAAGCTAATCCTTCACAATTAAGTAGGTTTTATCCCTGGAATGCAAGGTTGGTTCAACATACACAGATTAATACATGTGATTCATCACATAAACAGAACTTAAGACAAAAACCACATGATTATCTAAATAGAGGCAGAAAAGTCTTTCAATAAAATTCAACACCCCTTCATGTTAGAGACTTTCAATAAACTAAATATTAAAGAAACATACCTCAAAATAAGGGACATCTTGACAAACCCACACAAACACATAGTCAACATAATACGGAATGTGCAAAAGCTGGAAGCATTTTCTTTGAAAGCCAACACAAGACAAGGATGTCCTCTCTCACTACTCCTATTCAACATATTATTAGAAATCCTGGTCAGAGCAATCAGGCAAAAAAAGAAATAAAGGGCATACAAATAAGAAGAAAGGATGCCACACTATTCCTGTTTGTAGATGGCATGATTCTAAACCTAGAAAACCTTATAGTCTTGGCCCAAAAGCTCCTTAAGCTGATAAGCAACTTCAACAAAGTTTCAGGATATAAAATTAATGTGCAAAAATCACTAACATCCCTATTCACCAACAACAGTCAAGCTGAGAGCCAAATTAGGAACACTATCTGGTTCATAATTGTTACAATAATAATAAAATACATAGGAATACAGCTAACCAGGGAAGTGAACAATTTGTTACAATAATAATAAAATACATAGGAATACAGCTAACCAGGGAAGTGAACAATCTTTACAAAAAGAACTACAAAACACTGCTCAAAGAATCAGAGATGACATGAACATTCCATACTTACAAATAAGAAAGAATCAGTACCATTAGAATGGCCATATTGCCCAAAGAAATTTGTAGATTCAGTGCTGTTTCTATCAAACTACCAGTGACATTCATCAGAGAACTGGAAAATTCTGTTTTAAAATTTATATGAAACCAATAAAGAGCCAAAATAGCCAAGACAATCCTAAGTAAAAATAATAAAGCTGGAGGCATCTCACTACCTAACTTGAAACTATACTACAGAGCTACAGTAACCAAAACAGCATGGTACTGGTACAAAAACAGACACATAGACAAATGGAACAGAACAAAGAGCCCACAAATATGACCACACAGCTATAATCATCTGATCTTCGACAAACCTTGCTAAAACAAACAATATGGAAACAACTTCCTAGTCAATAAATGGTGCCAGGATAGCTACCTAGTCATATGCAGAAGATTGAAGCTGGACCACTTTCTTATATCATATACAAAAGTCAATTCAAGATGGATTAAACAGCTAAATATGAAACCCAATACTATAAAGGCCCTGAAATATAACTTAGGCAAGATCATTCTGGACATGGGCAAAGATTTCATGACAAAGATGCCAAAAGCAATTGCAACAAAAGCAGAAATTGACAAATGGGATCTAATCAAATTAAAGTGCTTGTATACAGCAAACTATCAGCAGAGTAAACAGACAGCCTATAGAAGGAGAGAAAACATTTGCAAACTATGCACCTGACAAGTCTAATATCCAGTATTTATAAGGAACTTAAATAAGTTTATGAGAAAACAAACAACCTTATTAAAAAGTCGGCAAAGACATGAACACTTTTCAAAGGAACAGATACGTGTTGCCAGCAATCATAGGAAAAAATCTCAGCATCACTTGAAAAATGCAAATAAAAATACACATCATTAGAAAAATACAAATCAAAATCACAGTGAGATACCATCTCACACCAATCAGAATGGTTATTACACAGTCAAAAAATAGGTACTGGCAAGGTTGTGGAGAAAAATGAAGCCCTTATACACTGTTGGTGGGAATGTAAATTAGTTCACCCACTGTAAAAAATAATGCAGTAATTCCTCAAAGGCCTAAAATCAGAACTACTATTTTAGGCCTTTGAGGAATTACTGCATTATTTGACTCAGCAATCTCATTACTGGGTATATACCCAAAAGCATATAAATCACTCTGTCATAAAAACATGTGCATACATATGTTTATTGCAGTATTATTCACAATAGCAAAGACATGGAATCAACCTAAATGCCCATCAATGGTAGACTGAATAAAGAAAATATGGTATATATACACCATGGAATTCTATACAACCATAAAAAAGAACAAGATCAGGTCCTTTGCAGGAACATAGATGGAACTGGAAGTCATTATCCTTGGCAAACTAACCCAGGAATAAAAAGCCAAGTACTGCCTGTTCTTACTTATGTGGGAGCTAAATAATGAGAACATATAGACACATGGAAGGGAACAACAAACACTGGGGCCTATCAGAGGGTGAAGCATGGTGAGGGGGAGAAGATCAGGTAAAATAACTAATGGGTATTCAGCTTAATATCTGGGTTACAAAACAATCTGTACAACAAACTCCATGTTGTGAGTTTACTTGTGTAACAATCCTGCACATGTACTCCTGAAGTTAACATAAAAGTTAGTAAAAATAAAAAGGAAAACATCTCTCATCTAAGAAAAAGGAATACAGGAAAGAGCCACTGAAGTTTGAAGGTACATGTGGATGGGAGGGTCTACGTTATTGTTTACCAGAGAAAGTATCAAGTCAATAGTTTTACATATACTGCCTACTCCTTTCGGTGAGGCTAACGTATAAATAACAATAGCAGCTTTCACTTACCTAATATGTACTGTACTATTCTAACTATATATATCAACTAATTCAATCATCAAGGTATATATGTAGAATTGTTATTCTGACCTTACTAATAATGGAAATGGAGAGACAGAGAGTTTATATGACTCCCTCAAGGTCACAAAGCTAGTAAACAGAGAAGTTGGAATTTGACAGAAAGGGTATGCTGTAATTGTCCTATGTTTGCATCTCTTAGACCACCATTCAGCCCATGCTCCCGGTTATCTAAAGTTCCCATGGGGTTTTCAGTTGTGAATGTTCGCTGAGACTGAGGATCTATAGTCTTTCCAAATATCACTGGGGTATTGGCAGGACAAATAGCTATCTGGTATGCCTCAGCATGATTTTACATGTGGAAAGGGAAATCCTGGTTATTAACAGGAAAGCAGCAGCTGCTCTGGTCTCTGAGTGCCTTCCACTTCCCAGTCCCCACCCTTGTAGCACTCTGATAGGACTTCCCACAATGCATGAAATAGTGTGCTAATACTGACACAGCCAGGGCCTCTAAGACCTTATTCCACTTTTCTGGCCAGCATCTGCTCAGTCTGCCAGTAGCTGCAGCATACCAGCTGGAGTAATTTTTTGAATATATGTCTGAATATGAGACAAACTGAGGTTATTGGGAGGAGTCCTGTGATGGACACCCTATCTTGGGACATAATGAACCTTCATCTCAGTTTCTCAGAAGATCCCCAAAGTGGAGATAGCTGTTTAGGAAATACTGCTTTTGATGAACCTGCTATTATTCATTCATTTCCACCAGTACCAGGTATTTCCTGTGAGGTGAAAACATTAGTTGTGAGTTAACAAGATACACAGTATCAGCTCTTAGTCAGTAACTTACTCCAGTGTACCCAGCCCCAGAAGCTAACCCCCTAACCCTAGTTCTCACTGTTGTGACTGGCAACAATGGCCACTTGATGGCTGGGAGAGATCCTTGGCCACTGAGAAGGGAACATTGGGTATGGAGAAGGCATTGAACTAACATTGATTCGTACTTTCCTAAGTTGATGGAGTCACCGGATTAGACCACATAACCTTATAGTTTCAAGAGTAAATCATTTGGCAGAGACAGGGTGCTAATAGAAAGAAGAAAAATAGAGAAATTACATTGGTTTCATGTTCAAGAGTGTAATTATTGAAATAGTATTTCTCCACTCATATTGCAATGTATTAAGACATATCAAAGGTGAAAGAAATAATGAAAATGATTTAGGCTGACTTCTGACTCTCTAAAGCATTCTTAAAACATGGCCATCTAGTTGCATTAGATAATTTCATGAGGAAGAGATCAACATTTTACAAAGAAACACTAATTTTTAGAGATAGTTCAACACTGAAAGGTTTTCCTTATATTTGCACAATGGAGTGTAATTTGGAAAATACTTTTATTCACATTATCTCATTGTCTCCTCATTACTGCCCTGCAAAGACCGAGGGTCATCTTTTCGGACATTTATTTCAATTGTCAGAACTCAGGAAATAAGAGAAAATGTAGGCAATTAAATGAAGTTATTCTGACCTCAGTAGAGCACTCTGAAAAACATAAAATGGAGCTGCTTCTGATTATTTTGTTTTCTTAAATCTCTCACTTTTAAATAAAAGGAAGATATAGCAAAACTTACTTTCTCTTTACCACTACAAAACTAGTTAATCCAAGGCTCAATTAAGATTTTTCTTTGTTATCAGCCATTATTGGTCTATGCCATCTCCACTTCTCTGATTTCTATTTTTATTCATGCTTCAGACATTGATAATGACAAAAAAGAAATATTTGTCTTCCTAGCAGGCATACCTCCACCACACACACACACACACACACACACACACACACACACACACACACACACACGTACTCTTATTCCACCACCTCATCTAACTGTTTAAAAACTGTCAATATCAACTACTTGAAACTTTAAAATATAGACATGTATTTGGTTTAACAATTGCCTTTTGAAAACTAAAATATGTTTTAGTTTTAGTTCCAAGTATGTCATTAACTTTGATGCGAACTCTGATATTTAATAAAACTTTTTATTTCTACTTTTTGGGTAGCAATTAATTTTTTTTTTTTTGCAGAAACTTTTGAACATTCTTTTTTTGCTTTTATCATTTTTAATTGACACGTAATTGTACATAATAATGGGGTACAGTGTGGTATCTTGATACATGTATAAAATGTGTAATGGTTAAATCAGAGTAATGAACAATTAAATATTTAAACAGAAATCTGGGTTTGAGAATAGAGCAAAGACAGGAATAGGGAGGTAAGTTTTCAGTATATTGTCTTTGATGAGTGAAGATCCAGGACCAGTTTGGAACATGTATTAAATAAGGAAAAAGGGAAGGAGCAAGAGTCAGAAGAGAGTGTGGGGGAGGACGAATCAACGACCAGCTGCTATTTTGACGCTGTCTGGGCAACTTCTGCGGTAAAGATCTAAATACTACGCCCAGCACTCTCTGTAAACACGTCCTTCTAGTGGCTTAAAGTCTAGGTGGGTGGCTATAGGTATCAAAAAAATATGTATTTATATCAACACAGCCTAAATCATACATATAAACATTTTATTCCATGTGAGAACTAAAATATATTAGAGATTCTGGTAAAAAAGATGCACTTACATACAGAGGCAAAGGGAGTATGCTCTGTGTAAAGAGGAAATCCAATACACACTTGACTCCATTTATTTTTCCATTCCATATTTGTATATGCCATGCCTACTATGTGCAAAACACAGTACTGGTAGTGTCTGCAGAATGGCTGTTGACCTACCAGGTAGAAATGGAAAATGTTTCCAGGGAGATCATAAAGAGACTTTGGGATGCTTATTTTCAGACCACCTCGAGAGGTCTTTGAAAGTCAAACTAAACATATTGGATTTCATCTTGTAGGCATTACAACGTCTTGCAGCAAAGCATTATACAGCAGGTCCTCAAATAAAATTGTTTTGGTCATTATTGTTTCATATAAAGCTGTTGACAAAAATGGATAAATGAATACAAATTATTGTAAAATAAAACGTCATTTCCCATAATCATACAAATTAATGACTGTAAATGATGCAGTACAAAGCACTTAGCAAGCCCACCATATTCATGATTGTGCTTGATGGTAGGAGATGCTCCTGACAGTGTTGTCTTTGAAAACATTAATTCCTTGATTCAACTCACTATGCTAAGACTGTGTCACTCAGTAATTCATGAAAAATCGAGCAAGTAATTATCTGACTTGATTTTAATTAACCCTTCTTAAAGGTACTGATAGCTCCAATTTATTTCAGGGTTTAACACTGGAAATGCTTTGGGTCTTTATTTAGAAGTTTGGTGATGTTTTGTGGCCAGAAATAGGCCATAGGGAGCTGGCCATGGTGCTGCGTACGTCTAGTCCCAGCTGTTCGAGAGGCTGTAGCAGGGGATCATACGAGAGGAGTTTGAGGCTGTAGAATAATGGCACCTGTAAATAGCCACTGCACTCCAAGCCAGGCAACATAGCAAGATCTCATCTCTTAAAAAGAAGGAAACAAATATGTCCTGTTAACTTAAATCTTGTTGATATCAATGAGCCTATGCGTTAAAATTGGTTTCGTTATACGGCATCGTATTTGAAGTCACAGTTTCCAAGAAGGTTTAGACAATGTTAAGTGAAGACTTACTGTGGATACATTTCTAAAGAAAACACATTATTTCCATCTAAAAATTTAATGCTCTATTCTTGAAATAGCATTTTCAGAGAAGATTTCAGTAAAATGAATGTTGCTGAAAGTAACCTATAATTCCCTAAGGGAGCAATATTAATTAGACAAATATGTGCCTCTGAATTCATACAATTTGCATTTCATTTTATGGTTTATTTTTTGCAAACAGTTTACTAAATGATTGCAGTTGCAGATGGTTAAATTATTACCATCAGATGGCTGCCATGGCTGATGTTACAGAAATAGGATAGAATCTGGTTCTTTATAAATAATAGAAAATCAGTGTTAAGTTTAAAAAAAAGCATGACTTTCTGCTATGACTGGCCCTTGATGTCAATGAGACCCAGAGAAGATAACAAGAAACAATCTGTAGGAATGTCCATATCGGCCAGGAAATCCTGGTAAATCAAATACCCTCTTTCTATCGAGACAGAAGCTTTCCCTCCTCTCATGACATTCTTTGACATACCTGGTCAATACCAGTTTGGGATCAAGGTGGCTGTTAAAAGAAGATACTAGATCTCAGATTCAGCCAGCATTGACTGTTGTGACCAACTGTCCAGTCTGCCCAAGACTGTCCTAGTGACAGCCAGTGCCAGCATTCAGTACAGCACTTCTTTTGTGATAATGAATATAAAGGGGTTCCAGAAAGTGACGGAGGTCATCCTCCATATGTCAGCAAAAACTGAGCATCAGTGCGATCTTTTTAAATCTAGAATGTGCTAAGCTGTGGATTATTGTTTTATTTTTGTAGTTAGGAGTAAGTGAAAAAAGTTGTGTATGAATGCCGTCTACTAACACTGTTCGGGATAAAGAACCATTTCACAAATGATTTTGTATATTTATTAAAATCATTTCTAATAATCTCCACTTATATAAAAAGAATTTAGAATTGCAAACTAAAGTTATAGTGATTAGCATCTAAAGTAGGGCTTCATTCCAAATTCATATCAATGCAATTCACCTAGATACAGATAGTCAGGCAGAAAATGCTAAATCAAGCACAGGGTTTTCTTCAATATTTATCAAACATGCAACAGATCCTTGTTAGGCCTATTCTCTGTTCTCTCTACTGGGCTTAGGGGTAATAGTGGGAAATGAAAACATAAAAGCCTCTGTCATCATAAAGATGCTAAGATTAAAAGTGGAGAAGTATGGAAGGAATTGAGCACAAGGAACAAACTCGTTGGGCATAGATGTTATTGATGTGTGTGTAGGAAAGAAATGGAAAGCTTCATGGAGAAAGCAATGTTGAAACTAAGATCTGTCACATGTATAATACCTCAAATTATTTAGGAGGTATCATCATCCATCATCTTGGCAATACATTCATTGACAAGGTATATAGTGTTGAAGGAAACAAGTGGTATGGTTTGGGTCTGTGTCCCCACTTAATTCTCATGTCAAATTGTAATCCCTAATTCCCTAGTTGCAGGTGGAGCCTGGTGAGAGGTGACTGAATCATGGGAGTGGTTTCTCTTGAATGGTTTAGCAACATCACCTTTGGTGCTCTTCTCATGATAGTGAGTAAGTTCTCACAGATCCGGTTGTTTAAAAATCTATAGCCATTCCGTTTCTCTTTCCTCTTCCTTCTCCGGCCATGTGAAGTGCTGGCTTGTGCTTTGCCTTCCACCATGATTATAAATTTCCTGAGTCCTCCACAGACACAGATGCCAGCATCATGCTTCCTGTACAGCCTGTGGAATCGAGAGCCAATTAAACCTCTTTTCTTTATAAGTTTCCCAATCTCAGATATTCATAGCAATGCGAAAATGACCTAATACAAGTAATTTCTAAGTTTCTGTCTTGGGCACCTCACAGCATGCTGTTCTCATTTCTTAGAGATAACAGTTCAGTGCAGAAAGACAGTGAATTCAGGTTTAAAATAAAAACGAATTGACCCAGTGGCAAGGGGAACAGTTACGTAGGTGGCCACCAACTACAGGCAAAAACAGGTTCAAGGATTGCCTTGTGTAATGAAAGATGGCAAGATCTATTTATTTGCACAGCAAGGTTTATATTCCTAAGAACAGGACATGGCACCAGTTGTCTTCTCAGTTTAGGAAAGGCGTTGGGGTTCTTTCCAGCAAATGAACACAATAATGTGTTAAACTGCATTGACAGATGAACAGAACTCAGAATAATGAATTTAATAACATATTGTATTTTGCCTTTTTAAATTTTTTGCTACTTAGTGTTGCTGACTAACCAGCAGCTTTGGCATGACAGAGAATCTTGTTATAAACAAAGAATCTAGGGCCTCCTTCTACCTGCTAAACCAGAATCTGAACCTTAAAAGACCTTCAAGAGATGGGAATGCACATTAAATTTACAAAGTGGGCTCGAGGCTACCCATACCATCACAATTTTGCTTCTGAAATTGTCTCTTAAGAAAATCTGAACACCTGAAAAAATATGAAGGGAGTATGATCAGAATGCTGAGGAAACTTGACCCATCACAAGGAAATGTTAAGCCAAGAAATAGGCTAACATACAAGAAATACGGCTTTTCAAATTTCTCAGTCTGTCATGTGAACTCAAGTATTAAAAACAAATAAACAAACAAACAAACAAGAAAACCAGCAACAAAATCCTTAAAAGAAAACTGTACCTAATTATTTAGTGGAGATGATAGCGGTAGTATCTGCAAATTCTCTAACACTGGAAATACACCGAAGAGAAGAAAGAACTCCATTAATATTTATTTTGTCAACTAATATGAGCCAGAAACTTCACTGTGTTTTCCAGGTTTCTAATTTTACTGGATGCCTGGCTTTACAATCCTTACAGAAGATAAAAAGCAAACAAAACATAGAGCAAACAGAAAAAGACGAAACACTAAAAGCCCAGGCTGCTTTCATTACCCCTATTGGCTTGATTCCATGGCAATTAGAATGGCCGCAGTGAGCTTTTTGCTTCCATTTTACGGCTGGTATCTGGTGTTTTGTCTTGAGCTTCCCATCCCCTACCCGTCCTCCCAATGCTAACCACTATATTTTTCACCCAATTTTTATCTTTATTTCCTACATGTGGATGCACAGGTTCTCTTCCATTTTATTGGCTGGCAATTTTGAAATCTGTAAGTGGTAACGGGATTTGAGCATGGTTTATGTTGGCTATTATGCCTTGTCTGGGTTGAATGCTGTGCAAGGTGTAGGAATGTCTGCAAGGTCAGGCTTCAGAGCTTTTATTAGCCTCGGATCTCATTTGGTTTCAAGCGACACATTCATAGTGCCTTTCTTCTTGGTGCTATTTCCTTTTGAAAGAAGATGCTGTCCATATTTCAAACCTCAGCAGCGCACTGCATGAAGTAACACAAAAGAAATGAATCATTGGTTGCGGTTTTATCACCAAGACTCGTTACATAAATAATACGGGGTTTTATAGTTAATATGCACAACGGTGTTAACAGTGAGTTGACCAGTAAGCATGTGAAACTTCCATGTTACAAATCGTCTTAAATGCCACTAAAGAAGTAACGACCTTGTAAAAATCAAATGGAAAAAACTACAAATACTGTTTTTCTGCTCCGAATTCATGCTTGTAACTCTGGAACTGGATGTACAAATTTTCACTACAGCCTGGTTGGCCTAATGTAATTCATGAGATATTGTGCGGCAATTGTATGAAAGAGCTTCTCAACTCTGGGGAGCCAAGTGTTGTTAGAAGTTGCATCTATATGTATTTCTTGTTTGTTTTTCTCAGTAGTTCCTTCATTACCTAATAACCTGAGAGGATCAAAGTTCTATCTTTTGAAAATTAACGAGAAAGAAAGAAAGAAAGCAACTTATACTTAACATCATCTACTGTGTACTGGGAATCTTAAGCATATTTTATTTAGTCCTTGCAGTAACATTACAACAAAGCATTATTATTACATTTTAGAGTTAAAGAAATGGAGCCAAGGTGATGTGAACAATTTACTCCCTCCGTACTTACCATGTTGTGCATACATTGGGTTTTTCCTCTTTTCAGCAATATTATATGAAGAAATCATTATCTCCATTTTCTGGAGGAAAAGATGGTTGATAGGAGTGTTTAAAAGTGTACCTTTTTGACCTCTTTGAGTCTTAGTTACTTATATAAAAAAGTTTCTCTATTTGGCACTATTAAAATTACGGACTGGATAACTTTTTGTTGTGGGAGACTGTCTTTGTTGCAGGAGTCTATTCTGTGCATCCTAGGATATTAATTAGCATTCCTTGCCTTGCCTGCTACTAAAGGTACAAGGTACATTCCCCCACCCCCAGCAATTGTGGACACACACAAACAAAAACTCTAAACATTGGCAGATATCTCCTAAGGGGCAAAATCACCCCTAAGTAAAAGCAGTAATGCAAACAGATAACCACTGCAAGCAAGCAGAAATTCTGGGATGCTAATCAAGGTCCTGAAGACTGCAAATCCTTTGGTCAATCAAATAATTACTAATAAGTAATTATAGCTAAAATTTATTTAATGCATGCATATGAAGCAAATACTATTATTCCTTTTTTCCTACAGGGAAAGTGAGACACAGCAATGTTAAATTATTTCTCTAAGTTTGAAGGCCTAGAAGTGGTAAAGTGGTGATTTAAACTCGGGTAATATGAGGTCAACCAAATTTTTTTTTTTTTTGAGATGGAGTCTCCATCTGTTGCCAGGCTGGAGTGCAGAGGCCTGATCTTGGCTCACTGCAACCTCTGATTCCCTGGTTCAAATGATTCTCCTGCCTCAGCCTCCCAAGTAGCTGGGATTACAGGCATGCACCACCACACCTGGCTAATTTTTGTATTTTTAGTAGAGAGACGGGGTTTCACCATGTTGGCTAAGATGGTCTCGATCTCCTGACCTTGTGATCCACCCTCCTTGGCCTCTAAAAGTGCTGGGATTACATACATGAGCCACTGCACCCGGCCGTCAACCCATTTTTTATACACGCCATATCTTCTTATGTTAGACACTCTTGGTAAACTATCCAGTAAACATTTTCAGCACCTTCTGCCTTGCAGAAAAAGCTATCTTTCCATCAGAGGGGCTTCTGCTGTCAGAGATTTGATTTCCCTTTCCATATATCGGTGCCACAATCCACTAATCCGTCATGACTAATGGGTTTGGCTTGTGGTGATGTGGCTGGTGGTGGTGGACATTCTTGCAATTTTTTTCTCTTGGATAAAAGAGAGAGATGTGCTAAGTGAGACTTCTCCTTTTCCTACCATTTAGATTCTGAGACATGGAATCTATTGTGAATACAACAGCAAAGTCGTGGCATGAAAGCCAGGGTTTTGAAGACTAGGAGAAGATGGGTGAGATCATTGAGATCCTAACTGACCCTGGGACTACCTACCTGCAAACATCTATTTTGAGAGACAATAAAATTTCCTATTGATAAAGACACTGTTATTTTGGCATTATTTTATTTGCAGCTGATGTTATCTTAACTTGCATGCTCCAAAAAAGCAACTATTTTAGAAATCTCTTGTTTTAAACCTTTTTAGGGAACTCAGAAGCAGACTATTGGCTTAATCATACTCTTTTATTCATGACACATAACCTTCTCTTGCTATAAATATGTCTTTATTTCTTTTTATCTATATTTCCAGCCAGGAATATATCTGACGGTTTTGATGTGATCCTCTTTATTAACATATAATTATGTTAAATGTTGAATTGCCTTCTGTTTGTGTATATGACTAATTTATATAATAAAAATAAGATGAATAATAACTAGTATTACGGATCACGTCCCAGGCATTTACCAAAGTGTGCCTTTCATACATTGACAAAAAAACATTAGTTGGGCATGTTGGCATGCGCCTGTAGCCCCAGCTACCTAAGAGCCTGAAGTCAAAGAATTACTTGAGCCTGGGGACCTCAAGGCTGATATGAGCCATGAGTATGCCACTGCACTCCAGCCTGGGCAACAGAGTGAGACCTACCTCAAATAGACACACACACACACACACACACACACACACACACACACACACACACCATATATTTATATATATTGTATATAAATATATACACACAATATGTGTATTAATGCATCTATCATCTAGGTATTAATCTAATATTTTCCCTTGATATAGCGTCTCGTTATTAGAAAAAGTTTAGTTTTTTACATAAATATTTAATAAAATAAATTTTAAATAAATAGCATAAATATTAATTCAAAAGTTATTTTAACGGAGAAAATCATTTAAATGTTAAACAAAGGCTTTAATTAAAAGAAATGGTATTAGTGGAAGAATACCAATATAAGTTTTAAACTTATGATAATGGAACAAGTGTGGCAACAGAATGGGAATAGCAAAATCAAACAGAAAGTGTTGTTTTGATATTGAGTTACAGGTGAATGGTGTTTAGGTAGATAGAGAGATGTAACCTAGTATTTAACAAAAGAGGCACTTACTAATAGAACAGAACATTTGATAAGATTAAGAAAAATCAAAGATTCCCTAATATATACCAAATATAGAATTAAATTCCAGACATATTAATATATAAATGTAGCAGCAAAACAAGTAGAAGGATGAATAGAAACCTCTTTAAATCTTGCTGTGGGGAAGGCCTTCTTATATATTTTTATCTTTTTATTTAATTTTAAATAAATAACAATTTAACCTTCTTCCCGATTTTAAAATGCACGAAAGGATATATACTGCAAATTTTCTTTTTCTCTTGTACCCAGTCCGGTTCTCCTGTCCATAGGCAACCAGGATTAATAGTCTCCTGTAAAACCTTTTAGATGCATTACATGCAAGCGTAAGTGTGCACTTGTACTGCTCATTTTTATATAAACCAAAGCACACTATGTACCCTGTTTTGCACTTCCCCTCCACTTAACGACTGGTCTCATACTGACAGGAACTAACACTTACATAGCACTAGCCTCTGTCATGCCCTGTTCTAAGCACTTTAAAAATATTTATTCATGGAATCCTTGCAACAATCTGAAAAGGGAGGCAACATGATCATATTCAGTTTCAGATAGACAAATAATGTTCAGAGAGGTTACGTTCCTCTTGTTCAATGTCCACCTTTAAAATCTAGGTTTATAAAAATGATACTTTCATGTCTGAATATCACTCCACATTAGGGCATAAAGAGTTTTCTCTTTTTCCATGGCTACAAAGTATTCTGTTGTATGGATGTACCATAATTTATGAGACTGGTTATCTACTGATATTTCTAAGCTTTCTTATTTTAAAAAATGTTTCAATGGATATGCTTGTGGTACTTCTATTTGTACTTATTTGAGTGCAGAATAAATGTGCTATAATAGAATTTTGGGGTAAAGAGCATGAACATTTGTAATTTAAACAGATATTTGCTAAATTGCTTCCATTTGGAGTTGCATCAGTGTATACTAAAACCAGCAGTGAAAAGGAAAAAAGAAAAGGCAGAAAGGATATAAAACAAAATGGCTGTTATGCTTTTTTCCTTTGGTAATTGGATAATGGGTGATTTTTATTTTTCAAAATTCCCTGTAACATTTAGTATTCTATTGAGGAAAAATAGGTGAACGATCAATTTGTGTCTTTCCCAATCTACCTCCACCCCATTTTCTATTCATTCACTATATCCACACATTTAATTTTCTTATTTTATTTTATTTTTTTATTGCATTTTAGGTTTTGGGGAACACGTGAAGAACATGCAAGATTGTTGCATAGGTACACATGTGGCAGTGTGATTTGCTGTCTTCCTCATCATCACCTATATCTGGCATTTCTCCCCATGCTATCTCTCCCCAACTCCCCACACCCCGCTGTCCCTCCCCTATTTCCCCCCAACAGACCCCAGTGTGTAGTGCTCCCCTCCCTGTGTCCATGTGTTCTCATTGTTCAACACCTGCCTATGAGTGAGAACATGCGGTGTTTGATTTTCTGCTCTTGTGTCAGTTTGCTGAGAATGATGGTTTCCAGGTTCATCCCTGTCCCTACAAAGGACACGACTCCTCGTTTATGACTGCATAATATTCCATGGTATATATGTGCCACATTTTCCCTGTCCAGTCTATCATCAATGGGCAGCTGGGTTGGTTCCAGGTCTTTGCTATTGTAAACAGTGCTGCAATGAACATTCTTGCGCATGTGTCCTTATAGTAGAATGATTTATAATCCTTTGGATATATACCCAGTAATGGGATTGCTGGGTCAAATGGAATTTCTATTTCTAGGTCCTTGAGGAATTGCCACACTGTCTTCCACAATGGTTGAACTAATTGACACTCCCACCAACAGTGTAAACGTGTTCCTATTTCTCCATATCCTCTCCAGCATCTGTTGTCTCCAGATTTTTAATATTGCCATTCTAACTGGTGTGAGATGGTATCTCAATGTTGTTTTGATTTGCATTTCTCTGATGACCAGTGATGATGAGCATTTTTTCATATGTTTGTTGGCCTCATGTATGTCTTCTTTTGTAAAGTAACTGTTCATATCCTTTGCCCACTTTTGAATGGGCTTGTTCGTTTTTTTCTTGTAAATCTGTTTTAGTTCTTTGTAAATTCTGGTTATCAGCCCTTTGTCAGATGGGTAGACTGCAAATTTTTTTTCCCATTCTGTTGGTTGCCGATTCACCCTAATGACTGTTTCCTTTGCTGTGCAGAAGCTGTGGAGGTTGATTAGGTCCCATTTGTCTATTTTGGCTTTTGTTGCCAATGCTTTTGGTGTTTTGGTCATGAAGTCCTTGCCTACGGCTATGTCCTGAATGGTTTTGCCTAGATTTTCTTCTAGGATTTTTACAGTGTTAGGTTTTATGTTTAAGTCTTTAATCCATCTGGAGTTAATTTTAGTATAAGGTGTCAGGAAGGGGTTTGTAATGTTTCTGCTTTCTGCACATGGCTAACCAGTTTTCCCAACACCATTTATTAAACAGAGAATCCTTTCCCCATTGCTTGTTTTTGTCAGGCTTGTCAAAGATCAGATGGTTGTAGGATGTTGTGTTGCCTCCAAGGCCTCTGTTCTGTTCCATTGGTCTATATCTCTGTTTTGGTACCAGTACCATGCTGTTTTGATTACTGTAGCCTTGTAGTGTAGTTTGAAGTCTGGTAGTGTGATGCCTCCCGCTTCGTTCTTTTTGCTTAAAATTGACTTGGCTATGCGGGCTCTCTTTTGGTTCCATATGAAGTTTAAGGTGATTTTTTCCAGTTCTGTGAAGAAGATTATTGGTAGGTTGATGGGGATAGCATTGAGTCTGTAAATTACTTTGGGCAGTATGGCCATTTTCACGATATTGATTATTTCTAACCATGAGCACGGAATGTTTCTCCAGCTCTTTGTGTCCTCTCTTATTTCGTTGAGCAGTGGTTTGTATTTCTCCTTGAAGAGGTCCTTTACATTCTTTCTTAGTTGTATTCCTAGGTATTTTATTCTCTTTGTAGCAATTGTGAATGGCAGTTGGTTCTTGACTTGGCTCTCTTTAAGTTTCTTATTGGTGTATAGGAATACTTGTTATTTTTGCACATTGATTTTGTATCCTGAGACTTTGCTGAAGTTGCTTATCAGTTTCAGGAGATTTTGGGCTGAGACGATGGGGTCTTCTAGATATACAATCATGTCCTCTGCAAATTGAGACAATTTGACTTTCTCCTTTCCTATTAGAATACCCTTTATCTCTTTTTCTTGCCTGATTGCTCTGGCTAGGACTTCCAGTAGTATATAGAATAGGAGTGGTGAGAGAGGGTATCCTTGTCTAGTGCCAGATTTCAAAGGGAATACTTCCAGGTTTTGCCCATTTAGTATGATATTGGCTGTTGTTTTGTTGTAAATAGGTTTTATTATTTTGAGATATGTTCCATTAATACCTAGTTTATTGAGGGTTTTAGCATAGAGGGCTGTTGAGTTTTGTCAAAGGCCTTCTCCACATCAGTTGAGATAATCATGTGGTTTTTGTCTCTGGTTCTGTTTATGTGGTGAATTATGTTTATAGATTTGCGTATGTTGAACCAGACTTGCATCCCTGGGATGAATCCTCCTTGATCATAATGGATAAGCTTTTCGATGTGCTGTTGCAATCGGCTTGCCAGTATTTTATTGAAGATTTTTCCACCTATGTTTATCATGGATATTGGCCTGAAGTTTTCTTTTCTTGCTGAGTCTCTGCCAGGTTTTGGTATCAGGATGATGTTGGTCTCATAAAATGATTTGGGAAGGATGCCTTCTTTTTTGGATTATTTGGAATAGTTTCAGAAGGAATGGTACCAGCTCCTCTTTGTATGTCTGGTAGAATTTGGCTGTGAACCCATCTGGACCTTGGATTTTTTTGGTTGGTACGCTATTAATTGCTGCCTCAACTTCAGACCTTGTTATGCGTCTATTCAAGGTTTCGACTTCTTCCTGGTTTAGGCTTGGGAGGAGGCAAGCGTCCAGGAATTTATCAATTTCTTCCAGGTTTACTAGTTTATGTGCATAGAGTTGTTTGTAATAATCTCTGATGATGGTTTGAATTTCTGTGGAATCTGTGGTGATATCTCCTTTATCGTTTTTATTGCATCAATTGGTTATTCTCTCTTTTCTTTTTCATTAATCTGGCTAGTGGTCTATTTTGTTGATGTTTTCTAAAAACCAGCTCCTGCATTTATTGAGTTGTTTAAGGGTTTTTTGTGTCTCTATCTCCTTCAGTTCTGCTCCGATCTTAGTTATTTCTTGTCTTCTGCTAGGTTTGGGGTTTTTTTTAATCTTGCTCCTCTAGCTCTTTCAATTTTGACAATAGGGTGTCAATTTTAGCTCTCCTTGCTTCTCATGTGGGCACTTATGGCTATATATTTTCCTCTAGAGACTGCTTTAAATGTGTCCCAGAGATTCTGGTATGTTGTGTCTTCATTCTCGTTGGTTTCGAAGAACATCTTTATTTCTGCCTTCATTTCATTGTTTATCCAGTCAACATTCAAGAGCAAGTTGTTCAGTTTCCATGAAGCTGTGTGGTTCTGAGTTAGTTTTTGAATTCTGAGTTCTAACTTGATTGCACTGTGGTCTGAGAGACTGTTTGTTATGATTTCCATTCTTTTGCATTTGCTGAGGAGTGATTTACTTCCAATTTTGTGTTCAATTTTAGAGTAGGTGTGATGTGGTGCTGAGAAGAATGTATATTCTGCGGATTTGGGGTGGAGAGTTCTGTAAATGTCTATTAGGTTTGCTTGGTCCAGGTCTGAGTTCAAGTCCTGGATATCCTTGTTAATTTTCTGTCTGGTTGATCTGTCTAATATTGACAATGGGGTGTTAAAGTCACCCACTATTATTGTGTGGGAGTCCAAGTCTCTTTGTAAGTCATTAAGAACTTGCCTTATGTATCTGGGCTCTCCTGTATTGGGTGAGTATATATTTAGGATCATTAGCTCTTGTTGCATTCATCCTTTTACCATTATGTAATGTACTTCTTTGTCTCTTTTGATGTTTGTTCCTTTAAAGTCTATTTTATCAGAGATCAGAATTGCAACTCCTGCTTTTTTTTTTTTGGCTCTCCATTTGCTTGGTAAATCTTCCTCCATACCTTTATTTTGAGCCTTTGTGTATCCTTGCATGTGAGATGGGTTTCCTGGATACAGCACAGTGATGGCTTTTGGCTTTGTATCCAATTTGCCAGTCTGTGTCTTTTGATTGGGGCATTTAGTCCATTTACATTTAGGGTTAATATTGTTATGTGTGAAGTTGAGACTGCCATTTTGATGCTAGCTGGCTGTTTTCCTGTTAGTTGATGCAGATTCTTCATTTTGTTGATGCTCTTTACCATTTGGTATGTTTTTGGAGTGGCTGGTACTGGTTGTTCCTTTCTATGTGTAGAGCCTCTTTCAGGAGATCTTGTAAAGCAGGCCTGGTGGTGAGAAAATCTCTGAGTACTTGATTTTTCGCAAAGAATTTTACTTTTCCTTCATTTATGAAGCTTAGTTTGGCTGGATATGAGATTCTGGGTTGAAAGTTCTTTTCTTTAAGGCTGTTGAATATTGGCCCCCACACTCTTCTGGCTTGTAGAGTTTCTGCTGAGAGATCTGCTGTGAGTCTGATGGGCTTCCCTTTCTGGGTAACTTGACCTTTCTCTCTGGCTGCCCTTAGCATTTTCTCCTTTATTTCAACCATGAATCTGACGATTATGTGCCTTGGGGTTGCTATTCATGAGGAATATCTTTGTGGTGTTCTCTGTATTTCCTGGACTTGAATATTGGCCTGCCTTATTAGGTTGGGGAAGTTTTCCTGGATGATATCCTGAAGAGTATTTTCCAGCTTGGATTAATTATCTTTGTCACATTCAGGTACACCTATCAAACGTAGATTAGGTCTTTTCACATAGTCCCACATTTCTTGAAGACTTTTTTCATTCCTTTTTACCCTTTTTTCTCTAATCATGCCTTCTTGTTTTATTTCATTGAGTTGATCTTCGACCTCTGTTATCCTTCCACTTGATTGATTTGGCTATTGAAACTTGTGTATGCTTCCTGAAGTTCTTGTGTTGTGTTTTTCAGCTCCATTAATTCACTTATATTCCTTTCTAAGTTGTCCAGTCTCATTAGCATTTCATCAACTCTTTTTTCAATGTTCTTAGTTTCTTTTCATTAGGTTAGAACATGTTCTTTTAGCTCACAGAAGTTTCTTACTACCCACCTTCTGAAGCCTGATTCTGTCATTTCATCACACTCATTCTCCATCCAGCCTTGTTCGCTTGCTGGTGAGGAGTTGTGATCCCTTATAGAAGGAGAGGTGTTCTGGTTTCAGGTATTTTCATCCTTTTTGTGCTAGTTTCTTCCCATCTTTGTGGATTTATCCACCTGTCTTCTTTGTAGTTGCTGACTTTCTGATTCGGTCTCTGAGTGGATGTTCTGTTTGTTGATGATGAAGTTATTTCTGTTTCATAGTTTTCCTTCTAACAGTCTGGCCCCTCTGCTGTAGGACAGCTGAGGTCCACTCCAGGCCCTGCTTGCCTGGGGATCACCTGCAGCAGGTGCAGAACAGTAAGGGCTGCTACCAGTTTCTTCTTCTGCTATCTTTGTCCCAGAAGGATACCCACCAAATGTCAGTCTGATCTCTCCTTTATAAGGTGACTCTTTGGGCATATAGGGGTCTGGGAGCTGCTTGATGAGAAAGCCTTTCCTTTATAGGAGCTCAAGGGCTGAGCTGTGAGCTCCATTGTCCATTCAGAGCTGCTGGGCAGGTACGTTTAGGTCTGCTGCAGCAGAACTCATAAACCACTTTTTGTTCCCAGGTTCTCTGTCCCAGGGAGTTAGGGCTTTATTTATGAGTTTCCATTGTGCTGCTGCCTTTTTTTTTCAGGGCTGCCCTGTCCAGCAAGGAGGCAGCCTAGTCACTGTCTGCCTGCAGAGGCTTTGCTGAGCTGCTGTGGGCTCTGCCCAGCTGCTGTGTGAACTTCCCTGCAGTCCTGTTTATATGGGTGTAGTTAGAACTGCCTCAGCAATGGTGGACAACCCCTGTATTGGCAAACTCTCTCTGTAATGGTGGGTTGCCTTGACAACAGCAGGCAGCCTCAGCAATGGCAGGTTGCCTTAGCAATGGCAGGCTGCCTCAGCGATGGTGGAGTGTCTCGGTAATGGTGGACTCCCCTCCCCCACAGAGCTGGACTGTCCCGGGTTCAGCTGTGCTTGCTGTGAAACTCTCAATCCAGAGAGTTTCTGATTGCTGTTCTTTTGTGAGGGTAGGACCGGCCGAGCCTGATCACCTGGCTCCCTGCCTCAGAGCCTTTTTTTTTTTTTTTTAAGTTGAACAGTCGACTCTCTCCCAGGTGTTCCAGTTGCCTGTTGAAAAGGCTCCAGGATCTGTATGATTTCCCCTGCGGCAACCCACTGCACTGGCTTAAACAGCAGAGCCAAGACTCATGGCGCTTTTTTTACCCAGCAACCTCCTGGCCTAGTTCCCTGTTCAGTCCACTTTTTAATCAGATGAATGGGTGACTTCCCAGGGCACCAATTGCCAGCTAAAAGGGCACCCGGACCAGTGTACTTTGTACAGAGAACCGCCGCACTGGGGTGCGGGCAAAGCAGCCGCGCCAAGCAAAACAGCGGCGCTGGTGACCCATGGGTCACCTCCCCCTGGGAATCTCCTGGTCTGTAGGCAATAAAAATGCAGCGTCCACTCACCCTCTGCTCTTTCACTGGGAGCTGCAGTCCTGAACTGTTCCTAAACGGCCATCTTGGATCTTCTATCCACACATTTTAAAGCAGCGATTTTACTTTTTAATTATTCTTAACTTCGGTCTACCATTTACAGGGCAGAAGAAAGAGCACTTTGAAGGCAACGTGCATTCTTTTGTAAAAAAACAATATGCTTGTTGAAGAGATAGATATTTATCACAAATCTATAAGCCCTTTAAGAGAAACACGGAGCAAGTGATTCTCCAGTTGCAGTGAGAGGAGAGTGTCTTTGGGTGAACTAACTGGTGGGGAATGGCCACATTCTTCTTGATGGCAGCTCCTTGATAAGATGGCAAGATTTCGGAGCCAAGAAATACACAATGACCAATGGAAGGAGGACCCGAGGTACAGGACATAGCGGCCTCCTCAAAGAATCCTATGACACAAACCTGGTTTTAAAAGGGCCCATCCAGAAGTATTGAGATGACATGCAGATTGGAACAACATCTAACTCAAGAGTTTCCAATGAGAACTGGTAACTACCTACCAGAGGGAATTCTCCAAAATGTTGGACCTCAGGGTGTTTTCAGAATTTGAGAAGACACTGAATCCCAAAAGTGACAAAAAATTACTTTTCATTTATTTAGTGGAGTGTGTGTGTGAGTGATGATCAGAGTCATACTTATAGTATCAAATGTGAAGCTATTTCAGCCCTATAAGGTGAAAAACTCACTAAAAGCAGCTGTTACCAGATCTCTTCATTTTTCTTCAAGTCGCTATGGGGATTTTCTGCAAACCAAAGATTGTTCATGCACATCTGATAAAAATCACTGTTCCTGATATCTATTAATTATTAGAGTGGTAAAAAAAAGGCATAAAATGAAGAGTCTTATTTGGAAATAATGTTCAGAGATTGAAAACTTAAATGAAGAACACCTTAACAATCCTGTTTCCTAATTCTGATATTGCTTCTTTTTATCTATGTGATTCGAGCTGTGTTTGCCCTCAGCACATAAGCTTTGTCATATTGGGGCCGTTACAGAGTTAAGATCTTTCTTTGCTTTAGGATATTGCTCCTTTATTAACAAAGGGAGTATTCACCAAGCTCATAAAGATTTTCTTGAAAATATGGGGGAAAATACTGCGTCCATAGATATTGAACCATTTCTCTAAACAATTCAGCAGTTGATATGATTATGAAACCCCAGCACAGATTCCAGGAAAATCCATCTGAATTTTGTTTTCATCAACTAATAGGTATTTGAGGAAGATATTTCATCTCCTTGTAGTCTGATGTCATAGGTCTGTTTTTAAAAAGCATACCATCTAGTGAAATTGAAATTACTTTGGTCCTATTCTATCTTGGTTGAATTTTTATCAGTAACTGCTTTGAGATATGTGGTGAAAATATAACTATTTGGCTCTTGAAAAATGTTGGAAATGGATTATTTATTTTTAGTTTGTAACCAAGATGTAAAGTCTCTCAAGCACTATACTAGGCAGAATTTCATTTAGTCAGAGGATATTAATTAAGAAAATATGTATGATTCTAAATTTTTTTCACAAATAAAAAATAAGCTATTCTGTGAGTAAATTAGTACTTTGAGGTAATGGCCAAGGAGCTGTCTTTGAAAATCTTTATACAACAACAATAAGAAAACTCAGCTGCTTCCAGGACTGATTTTATTTTCTCTTATGAATTAATAGTTTTCTTGTATCTGCCTGTTGTGGCACTGCACAGGTGACAGATAAGAGCAAACACAGAAAATGCTTTTGGTATCCCCTGACAGCCTCAGGACCAGGCTGGTACACCTATCTATCTGCCATCTGGTTTCAGCATTTGTTGCTCAGCGTTTGGAACTATCCCCTTTCTCTGGAGCATCTCCCTCAGCCTGTGGGCTCCAATTTGCCCATGAGACATCCTACAGCCAAACGCTGACTGTTTTGAGCATACAAAACACCAAACGTCTTGTGCCAGGTGAAGATCACTTATCCGGAGATCCCTGAAGGTCAGGAAATGCTAGACTTCACGAGCCTTACCCAAGTATTTCCCACTCTTCCACTTTCCTCACTCTCTTACAGATTTTCCTGAAAAGAGTACACCCCTTTAGTAAAGAATATGCATCCACTCCTTTCCTCTGGCTCTGGTTCTGGGGAAACACAGGTCATTTTGTATGTCCCAGCTGAGGAGGTATTTCAAGAACAACAAGGTGGGGAAAGACATTTTTGTGTAGTGGAACCACATATGCCTCGACTGAGAAGAAAATAGTTGGTTAGCGGGTACAAAAATACAGTGAGGTAGAAGTAATACATTCTAGCATTTGATAGTACAGTAAGAAAATAATTCATAATTTATTATATATTTCAAAATAGCTAGAAGAGAGCATGTGTACCATTCCCAATATGAAGAAAAGATAAATGCTTGACATGAAGGATATCCCAATTACCCTGATTTTATCATTACCCATTGTATAATGCATCAGAATATCACAAGCACCTCCAAAATATGTACAATTATTATATGTCAATTTCTCAAAATAATCATGAAAGAGCAAACAACCAAAAATCCTAAAACCTGATTCTGTCATGCTCAGAAAAGTGTTGGGGTTAAAACATGTAATTTAAAGTGGAAGGAGTAGGGTTGTGATGAGAAGTAAAACCGTAAATGTGGGTTCCTATCAGCTCACAGGGGCCATGTATATGTCGTCATCCCAGGATGACCACAGGAGCTTGTGCTGACAGCCAGAGTTGAAGCAAATTCAAATATCCTCTATCAAGGCTAAATTCTCCCTCCTCTGTGATTCTTGTGTCTTTCCCTCCTTCCTATGTGGGTTTCAGTGAGTAACGGCAGCAGTCATAGATGTTACAGCCTGACATTATGACACTCTCAGACGTAAGAGTCTTGTACTTTCTTCGGTTTGCACAACTGAGAACCAATAAATCCCTCTCCCTCAGCACTTGCCCAGATTATTTTTCTGGCTGTGCCTGATAGGAGCATGCACATCCATGAGATTAATCTGCATGCTGAATATAAATATAAGACAGGAGAAATGTTGTCTAGGATATAAATAGCAAGCACCACAAAATACCCAAGACACCCTCTGACTCTCACGAAATAATCTCCTAAAATGTCTTGAACTTTCTTTTTTCTTTGTTTCTGTTTCTCTCTCTCTTTCCCTTTTTTCTTGGAGATGAAGTCTCACTCTCTTGCCCAGTTTGGAGTGAAGTGATGTGATCAGACTCCCAGCTCAAGAACTTCTCCAACCTCCTACCTCAGCCTCCTGAGTAGCTAGGACCACAGGTATGCACCACAATGCCCGGCTAATTTTTCAATTATTCTGTGGAGACGAGGTCTCACTATGTTGCCCAGGCTGGTCTGGAACTCCTGGATTCAAGTGATCTTCCCACCTCAACCTCACGAAGTGCTGAGATTACAGGCATGAGCCACCTTGCCCAGCCTTCAACTTTCATGTTACTTACAATGTTCCCCACACATTGAAATTTCATGTGTGTTGTGTACCTCCACTTCTCAAAACTATTCTCCTGGAAGTGCTCTGTGGAGCCTGAATGAGCAATTAGAGAAGCTGACCTGTGACTCTCTTCTCAGTTTGAAGCAGTCTTTCTGTCCAGATTGAGAGCTGGCAGAGAAATTCTGTGATTGAGACAATGAGATTTTGAGTAATAGATCAGACCAAATTATAAGTATTACATTTCACCTGGCTTGCAGACATTGGGAATTGGGGGTGACAGATGCTAGTCTACGTACCAGCTTAATCAACCTGAAGTCTTTACAATCCCTCCAATGGCTTAGTCAACTTGAAGTCTCCACAAAGCAACTCTATGTCTCAGAGCTCTTTAGGACAACCAGAGCCAGGTTTTCCTCCAGCTTATTAAGCAGCTCATCCTTCAGAATACTGGTAGAGAGCAGGACGCAGAGGTCGGAGCAGAGTGGTTGCTACTCACCCGTGTTTACCTAAACTCTAAGCAGAATCTTTCTACTGTATATTTTTTTAACTACAATAATAATATATGATGAAAGAAGAAAAGTGCAAAACAGTTTATCACAGAGGAAGGAAAATACATAATCATAATGACGACACAAAAAATAGTGACAAATTAAGTCATTTTGATGCAGCTGATTTGATGCAGTCATTTTTTTGTAGGGCATTTCCATTGCAAGAGGCATTATGAAGAAGTGCACTTGTTGCAAATACTTTGCTAAGACCTCACAAAAATGACTACCTTAAAATGCAGAAGCCATGTGTACAGTAGATAGTGCCATATGGAGGCATGGTCTTTATCACTGTTCTACTCCGTTTCCTCACCCACCCTCATTCCAACAGATTAAGCTGAGGAATGGCAAGATAAAAAACAGGGCCAATGCAAACAGATCTGTTTTGTACACTTTTTCAAAATAGAATGTTCCCGGAGGACAATGTGGCACTAGTTACGGACATTCAAAATGGTATTGAAGTTGAAATGTGCATCCTGAGAAGCAGCACTTTTTCTTATAGAAACGAGTCTTCGAAATTAAATTGCTACTATATATATATATACACACACACATACATACATACATACACGTGTGTGTACATATGTATATGTGTATATATGTATATGCACTTGTGTATATGTAAATGCACACACATTTACTTACACACACAGGGGGAAACATTTCTGTCTGGCTACATTGTTCATAAAAACAAAATATTGTAAACAACCTACTGACAATTAACTGGGGATCAATTTCACAAATTTATTGTAAAATCCTTTAAGGGAATTATTTGTAACAAATAAAAACAATTATACTTATGTATGTGCATCTGTGTGGGTGAAGTGATGAAATATATTATGATGTCATGACTGGCCAGGTGTGGGCGCTCATGCTTGTAATTCCAGCACTTTGGGAGGCCGAAGTGGGTGGATCATTTGAGGCCAGGAGTTTGAGACCAGCCTGGCCAACATGGTGAAACCCTGTCTCTACTAAAAATACAAAAATTAGCTGGCCATCGTGGTGGGTGACTGTAATCCCAGCTAGTGTGGCTGTCACAGGACAATTGTTTGAACCTGGGAGGCAGTGGTTGCAGTAAGCCCGGATTGGGCCATGGCACTCCATCCTGGGTGATAGAGTGAGACTCCATCTCAAAACAAAACAAAACGAAACAAAATTATTATGTTATGATTATAGTTTGGAATTTAATTATTTATTTAAAAATTTCTTAATTATAAAATAATATATATGGTATTAATAGCTAAGATCTAGAAGAAAATAAATTGGGGCTGAATGAAAACACCAAAATCAAATGAAAGGGACTTTTACTAGTAAACATGAAACATACTTTGACTAAAATGAGCTAGATAATGTTTCTTGGTTTAAAAAATTAAACTTGGGAAAATATAAATTACCTGACAATTGATCTTGCAATTCTCTGCAGTGTAATCTCTCCAAAAAATTATGATAAATGTCTTTTGGGAATTTAACAAAATGAGTTGAAATTTCCTTTAAGATCTTAAACTAATATAAACACTTAAATGTTGTTTCTCCACAATAACGAATAAACCTTTTTTAAAAACTGTGTATTGGCCAGGCACTGTGGCTCACATATGTAATCCCATCACTTTAGGAGGCAGAGGTGGGCAGATCACCTAAAGTCAGGAGTTTGAGACCAGCCTGGACAACATGGTGAAACACCATCTCTACTAAAAATATTTAAAAGTTAGCCATATGCAGTGGCGTGCACCAGTAATCCCAGCTACTCCGGAGGCTGAGGCAGGAGAACTGCTTCAACCCAGGAGGAGGAGGTTGCAGTGACCCAAGATCACATCACTGCACTCCAGCCTGGGTGACAGAGCAAGACTCCCTCTTGGAAAACAAACAAACAAACAACAAGTGTGTATGGAGTATTCATAAATGTGACCAAGTACTAGATTCAAACAAAATCTCAGTGTATTCCAAAGTAAAAGTAGTAGAGGTGGTATTCTCTGGTAACAGTGAACTGGGACAAGAACCTAATACAGAATGAAATATTAAAGAGTCTCTAACACCTGGAAACTACAAAAATAAATAAATAAATAAAAATAAACAACAACAACAAAAAACCTTTTTAAAACAATTTAGGAAAAAAAAAATCTAAGCTCTAATTGCAGTCTCCCTAAAAGTATCAATGATGAAAGCCATTCGTATCAGAGCTTTAATTGAAGATAGAATAAAAGGAAAACAAAGAGCATGGGAAAGCAGAAGGATGGATTTAATAAAGATAAAAGCAGAATGTAATTAATTAGAAATAAAAATGGCTAAAGTAATAAAGAAACCAAACACTGAATGTTCTAGCTAACATATAACTAGATAATGCAGATGTAGAAAGCACAAATATGTAAAGTAATACACAATGAAGGATAAATCACCATTGTTGGAGGAAATTAAAAGATTCTGAGAGACTAAGTTGTTGGACTCTGCAAAAATAGTTGAAAACCCAGGGTGAGGCGAAAGAGAAAGTTTTTAAGTTTCACTATATTAAATTGATGTAAACACAAAAACAACATTTGTAGATCACTTATTCCAGGAAAAATCGAGTTGTGAGAATATTATCCCTACTTCCAAATGACAAAATTCAGATATTTTCTCATTTCACTGTAGTTAATCATGTGAAAGAAATGAGTCATAAAAGTGTCAGACACTTTTCAAAACAAGACATTTATGCAACCAACAAACATAAGAGAAAAAGCTGATCATCACTGTCATTAGAGAAATGCAAATCAAAACCACATTGAGATATCATGTCATGCCAGTTAGAATGGCGATCATTAAAAAATCAGGAGACAACAGATGCTGGAGAGGATGTGGAGAAATAGGAACACTTTTACACTGTTGGTGGGAGTGTAAATTAGTTCAACCATTGTGGAAGACAGTGTGACGATTCCTCAAGGACCTAGAAATAGAAATTCCATTTGACCAATCCCATTACTGGTACATACCCAAAGGATTATAAAGCATTCTATCATAAAGGCACATGTACATGTATGTTTATTGGGGCATTGTTTAAATAGCAAAGACTTGGAGCCAACCCAAATGCCCATCAGCGATAGGCTGGATAAAGAAAACGTGGCACATATACACCATGGAATACTATGCAGCCATTAAAAAGGATGAGTTCATGTCCTTTGCAGAGACATGGATGAATCTGGAAACCATCATTCTCAGCAAACTGACACAAGAACAGAAAACCAAACATCGTATGTTCTCATTCATAAGTGGGTGTGGGTGTTGAACAATGAGAACACATGGGCACAGGGAGGGGAATATCACACACCAGGGCCTGTTGGGGGGTCGGGGGTCTTAGGGAGGGATAACAGGGGATGGGAGATTGGGTAGGGATAACATTAGGAGAAATAACTAATGTACATGACTAGGGGATGGATTCCACAAACCACCATGGCATGTGTATGCCTATGTAACAAACCTGCATGATCTGCACATGTACCCCAGAACTTAAAGTATAATAAGAAAATAAATAAATAAATATAATAGTCTTATAAAAATGCAAAAATAGAGAAATTAGTCAAAAAAATAAGAAAGAGAATCCTCATTTTTATTATTTGCTGCCGATGTCAATGTATACTTAGAAATTAGATTCAACTGATAAAATCAGTTACAATGAGGAAATTCAGACAAGTTTCTAGAGAAAAAAATTATATACAGAAATCAACAGTTTTCCTATTTATAAACAAAAACAATATTTATGTAATAGGAAAATATCCCATTTGAAATAATCTAAAAAGTGATAAGCACCCTCTGACAGATTCAGTGTTAAAATAATGTGATATAATACCTCTTAATAAATGTAACAAAACACAACTATCTGTATGTGAAGATGATTTTCAACATTCTTCAAGTACTTCAGAGCCTTGAACATGTGGAAAGTCGTGCTGTGATTAGAAATAGGAAAACCCATATTTGTCCAAATGTCAATTATCTCTAACTTAATGTGACCCAATTAGTAATACTTGATTTTTATTAACTGAATAAATATAAGCTAAGTTGTAGGGAAAGCTAAATAAAAGAATAATGAGAATAAATCTGAAAAAATAATAGGTAAAGAGAGGGGAGGCTCTCACATATTAAATGCATTATAACAGAATAAAAAAGTATAATATAAAGTCATAAATAGACACAAATTAATGCTAGAGATACACCAAGTACATGCCAATGTTATTATTAAAAAACAATCGAATTTCAAATAAATAGAAAAATGATGAATTATACAGTAAATGTTGCTTTTTTGACTACAAAGTAGTTATCTAAAGAAAACAAAATTATGCACACCTTACATCTTACACTAAGTTAAACTTCAAATGAATCAAAGATGTGAATACAAAAAGTCATATTTAAGGATACTTAAGAAAGAAAAATACTGTATAGTAAAAATGTCTTAAAATATAAAAGGGGGAAAACCTGTGCAACTATGACACAAAACCCAGAAAAATTCAAGTTGTGACAAATTTTATTATATTAAAAACATTTATAAACACACAAAGAATTAAAAATGAAAATGTAAATGATCAACTGCAAAACATTGTACAAATCATATTGCAAGGAATTCACTCTTATTATTAAAAAAGCATCCACTAATCAATGAACAGCTAAACAATGAACTAAAACATGAACAACTAAATGGAAAATGGGCAAAAATTAAAAGGTTTCATTGAAAGTAAGATTTAAGAGGCTTAATCACACTGATAATACAAGATACGTAAAGGAAATACTCAAAATCAACATGGGAAGAAGCCCCAAGATGTCAAATACGAAACTATTTGAACAACAAAATAAATAACATAAATATGAATAAGCCATATAAATGAATGAGTCAATCAATCAATTAGCAATAAATAAGTAAATAAGGAGGAAAGGAGAAACTCTTCCTTAGAAGATAATTCTATCCAATCAATGTCAAAGGTCGAAGAAATGATGGAAATAGAAAATCACCACATATCTCCACCAATACGTACTAAAATTGGTAGGTGAATAGATGATGAAAAATATTTGCATAGCCTGGAAGTATGTTTCAGAAGAGATTCAATAATTACAAAGGAAATACTGCAATACAGTTGGAAAACCTGTCAGGCACCAGATGAACCCAGTAATTAAATTTGACATCGTCAGAAATGGAACAAATCCACATCATATGCCTATGATACTCTGAAGTATCATTACTTCTGTGGTATTCTTACCATAAAATTTAGTCATGAAAAAATATCACAAAAGCCAAAATTAGAGGCATTATAGAAAATACCTGGCCAGTCCTCTCTAAAGATGTCAAGTTAATGAAAGAGGTAGGGGGAGAGATGGAAGCATTCCCCTTGAAAATGGGCACAGGGCAAGGATGCCCTCTCTTAACACTGCTATTGTCCTAGCCAGGGCAATCAAGCAAAAGAAGGAAATAAAGGGCATCTAAATAGGAAGAGAGGAAGTCAAACTGTACCTGTTTGTGGATGACATAATCCTATATCTAGAAAACTTGCAGTCTCAGCCCAAAAACTCCTGATATACAACTTCAGCAAAATCCCAGGATACAAAATCAATGTGCAAAAATCACTAACATTTATATATACCAACAATAGTCAAACTGAGAGCCAAATCAGGAGTGGAATCCCACTCACAAATGCCACAAAAGAACAAAATATCTAGGAATATAGCTAACCAGGGAAGTAAAAGATCTTTACAAGGAGAACTACAAAATACTGCTCAAAGAAATGAGAGATGACACTTATATATGGAAAAGCATTTCAATCTCATGGATAGGAAGAGTCAATATTGTTAAAATGGACATACTGGCCAAAGTAATTGATAGATTCAATGCTATTCCTATTACGCTACCATTAACATTCTTCACAGAATTATGAAAAACTGTTTAAAAATTCATATGGAACTAAAAAAGAGTCCAAATAACCAAGGCAATCCTAAGCAAAAAGAACAAAGCTGGAAGCATCACACTACTTGACTTCAAACTATGCTTCAGGGCTACGGTCACCAAAACATCATGGTACTGGTACAAAACAGACACACAGACCAATGGAACAGAATAGAGGACACAGGAATAAGACTGCACACCTACAACTACCTGATTTTCAACAGACCTGACTAAAACAAGCAATGGGGAAAGGGTTCCCTATTCTATAAATAGTGCTGGGATAACTGACTAAACATGCAGAAGTTTAAAGCTGGACTTCTTTCTTACACCACATACAAAAATTGACTCAAGATGAATCAAAGACTTAAATGCAAAATTTCAAACTCTAAATAAACTCTGGAAGACAACCTAGGCAATACCATTCTGAACATAGGAACAGGCAAAGATTTCATGTTGAAGACACCGAAAACAACTGCAAAATTGCAACAAAACAAAAACTGACAAATGGAATCTAATTAATCTAAAGAGCTTCTACACAGCATAGTAAACTATCAACGGAGTGAACAGACAACATAGAGAATGGGAAAAATTTTTGTAAACTATGCATTTGACAAAGGTGTAATATCAAGCATCTATAAGGAACTTAAATTTACAAGAAACAAACAACTCCATTAAAAAGTGGGCAAACAACATAAACAGACATAGGAGACATACATGTGTGGCCACCAGTCTTATAAAAAAAAAAGCTCAAGGCTGGGTGTGGTGGATCACACTTGTAATCCCAGCACTTTGGGAGGCTGAGACGGGAGGATTACTTGAGGTCAGGACTTCGAGACCAGCCCAGTCAATGTGGTGAAACCCTGTCTCCACTGAAAACGCAAAAATTAGCCAGGCATGGTGGTGGGCGCCTGTAATCCTAGCTACTTGGGAGACTGAGGCAGGAGAATTGCTTGAACCAGGAGGGCAGAAGTTGCAGTGAGCCGAGATTGCACCACTGCACTCCAGCTTGGATGACAGAGTAAACCTCTGTCTTAAAAAAAAAAAAAAAAAAAGCTCAATATCACTGATCATTAGAGAAATGCAAATCAAAATCACAGAGAGCTACGATCTCAACCACCAGTCAGAATGGCTATTACTAAAAATTCAGTAAATAACAGATGCTGATGAGTTTGTGGAGAAAAAGGAAAACGTACACACTGTTGGTGGGAGTCCAGATTAGTTCAACCATTGTGAAAAACTGTGTGGCAATTGTTCAAAGACCTAAAAACAGAAAGACCATTCTAACTAGCAATCCCATTACTGGATACATACCCAAAGGAATATAAATAGTTCTATTATAAAGACACATGTACATGTATGTTCATTGCAGCAGCACTATTCACAACAGCAAAAATATGGACCAACCACATGCCCACCAATGGTAGATTGGATTTGAAAAAATTTAAATATACACCATGGAATACTATGCAGCCATAAAAAGAATGAGATTATGTCCTTTGCAGGAATATGGATGGAGCTGAAGTCCATTGTCCTTAGCAAAATAACACAGAAACAGAAAACCAAATACGGCATGTTCTCACTTATGTGGGAGCTAAGTGGTGAGAACAGACGGACACATAGTTGGGAATAACACACACTGGGGACTATTGGAAGGTGCAGTATGGGAGAGGGAGAAGATCAGGAGAAATAACTAATGGGTATCAGGCTTAACACCAGGGTGATGAAATAATCTATACAGCACACCCCCACGACTGAAATTTACTTACATAACAAATGTGCACACGTAACCCTGAAATAAAAGTTAAATAAAAATAAAAGCATCAAGACAACTAAGTAGAATGCATGAACTTGAATTTAATCCTAGATCAATAAAGGACATTTGGAGAGTAATTTGTGAAATTTTGATAAGGTATGGAAATTATAGTCTTTTATTAATGTTAATTTCCTGATTTTGATAAATGTCTTGTGTTTATAAAAATGTTAATATTTGAGGAATATGGGTGATGGAAATACCAGAATTTCTGGTAATTTTTTGCAACACTTTTTACATCTTAAATATTTTCCAAATGAAAAGTTAAAGTTTAAAAGTTAAAAATACTAGAAAATATATTTCTTCACTTATAAGCCTAGCAAGAAACCAGTAGTTTTATGACAATGCTGGTTCGTGTATGAGAAAACAGAAACATTAATATGTTATTTGTGGAGGGTAAAAATTGGTAAAATTTCTATGAGGTCCATTAACATATAAGTGTTACATTGAAATTTAAAACCAGTTGACTTGGTCTTTCTACAAATGGGATTTTATCCTCCGGCTACACTTGCATGTGTGCAAAACGGCACATGTACAGGGATAGTCACTGCTGCATTATTTTTATTTATTTATTTTATTTTATTTATTTATTTTTCTTGAGACAGAGTTTCTCTCTTGTTACCCAGGCTGGAATGCAATGGTGCAATCTGGGCTCACCGCAACCTCCGTCTACTGGATTCAAGCAATTCTCCTGCCTCAGCCTCTGAGTATCTGGGACTACAGGCGCGCACCACCATGACCAGCTAATTTTTGCATTTTTTAGTAGAGACTGGGTTTCACCATGTTGACTAGGTCTCGATCTCTTGACCTCATGATCCACCCACCTCAGCCTCCCAAATGCTGGGATTATAGGCGTGAGCCACCACGCCCGGCCTGCAGCATCATTTTTAATAGGAAAAGGCCACAGATACATTCATTTTTATCCAAAGAGGACTGGTTGAGTCAGCAGTCCTCTAAAAGTAACAATAAGTAAAATAAAATAATAAGTAAATAAATAAAGTAAAATAATAAGTAAAATAAATCAATACTTGAATCATAAAAGAATAAAGAAGCACTTTATACAATGCTGTTGAATACCTTAAGATATGTAGTTACATGGAAATGACAATGTTTATAACACTGTGCCCTTTTTAACTTTTACATATATTGGTTTGAAAGGAAAGATAAGAAACTGTTAATAGTTAGGAGCTAAGCAGTCAAGAGCATAGATACTGCTTTTTGATTTCCTGAGTTCCAATTTCAACCCTGTCGCTAATGGTTGTAATGACATGAGTCAACTACAGAGACTCAGTTTCCTCATCTGTAAAATGGGAAGCTTACAGTTGCTATCTAAAGGGCTGTCCTGAGGATTTACTAAGCTAATTGATTTGAAATGCTTAGAACACTGCATCATACTTAAAAAGCTCCACAAATGCTATTTTTATCATGCTTTTAAGAAGGATTTTGTTAGTGTGATACCAGGGGAAGAAGAAAATCATTCACTGTATACATTTACATATTTTGCATTTTGAGCTGTGTGGATTGTGCTAGCTATTTAAATAGAGAAGAGAAAAATGGATAAGAAAAATAGAGAAAAAAATCAAATGAAAAAATAAATTTTTTTCATTTTATAAGGAGAAAAAAAAACTCAAAGTTCTCATACTTGTTATCAAACAGTGTCCCACTTGGGACCTCAGTACAAATACCTATTCTACTGGAGAGGAATTTACATCTCAATATTACACTGAATTATTGCTGTCTATATTTGTCATTTTAATTATTGGCTTTATGTTTTAATCATATTTATTCTGACAATATTAATGTCTTAATTAAATGATCTGAATTTTGGAAATGCATTGATTGTGTTGGTTCACAAAGAAATCAATTTCTTTTTTTAAAAACCACAAGTGTTATATTCCAAAACACTTGCTTTTATTGGCAAAATACAACATATTTTTATTAACCATTAAAAATAAGATTTTATTTCAGTATTCATGCAAGTTAAACCATGTGGGATTAATAAGTATATTAATAGTACCAGGTAAGTTATAGGCATAAGAATTTATCAAAACTGTAAGAGAACCATACATCCAGATTATCTTTCTACACAAACGAATTTCATAAATTCATTGTGAATAATTATTTAGAGTGGAGAGAATTTGCGAAGTGTGGCTTTGGATAAAATATGATTTGATTCAATAAAATGCCTTTAACTAATTTAGCTAAGTTAAGAAGCTTTATCATCCTTCATCTTTGATTCCAGAAATGGAAAATGAAGCAGGAATTTCAATTTGCATATAAAGCTATAAGTGACTGTACATATGCTCATGGGGCTTTAATTTCATTAATTCTACACTCTCTGCCAAGACCAACACTATCAATGAAAATTAATTTGATATCAAAAGCTCTAATTGTGTTGCAGTTAAATCTCATCATTATGTCCTTTTTTTAGGAAGAGTAAGTGCCCAAGCCCTTCTTGTCAAGGTCTGAGTTCTACAAGACTTTGTATCAAACTATTACAGACACTTAATAAATTTGGAGTTGCAGCCTGAAGCCACATAATATGTCTTCTTAGTCTTATTTTAATATCCTCTACTTGCAGCACGACCATAAAACCAGCAAATGTGACCTTGAAATTTCACAGTAAGAAAAATGAAAATGGAATGAATGAGACTTTACCTTCCACATGTCATGCATATTGCTGTATGTTTAGTATACATTATTTCATTTAATGCTCAAAATATTCACAAAATGGAGAAGTTGTTAGTCCTATTTACAAATAAAGAAACTGTTAAAGAAGTCATATAAATTAAGCTAGGATAGAAAACTAACCCATATCCCCTACAATGACATTTATTCTTTCCCAGTTCTATATCACACAGCTTTTTTCCACACCGCCCTGCTCTGAATGCCTCCTCCCAAAACTCAATCAGTGATGAGATGCAGTGAAGGTGATAGAGGAGACGGACAGGGAAGAGTTAGGTAGAGAAGGGTGGGATCCCTGATGAGGGGTCCACCCTCAGGCCTGTGCCCATGGACCAAAGTGAGGACAGGCACTTCTGTTTTCATGCCAAATGTTGCATTTTCCAAGACCACTCTGGCCCACCATGTCTCTCATCCTGTCCCAGTTTAAACACCAGAGACCCTAGCAGGATCACACACAAGCAGCTGGATGTCAAGAGGAGCAGGAAACCACACTGACAGACACCAGGAGACACTTGCAGGCCATCGGTGGCAGGAGGATATGGAATTCGGTTGTGGGCAATCCGAAGAGTCTGGGGGCTGGGCAGCCCAACTCCAGGAGAAGACCGTCTTTCCACTCCATCCCCCTTCTTACCTCCCCATCCATCTCACTGAGAGCTGCTTCCACCCCTCAATAAAATCTTGCACCCATCCTCCAAGCTTACGTGTAATCCAATTTTTCTGGTACACTAGGGCAAGAACCTGGGATACAGAAAGCCCTTTGTCCTTGCCATAAGGCAGAGGATCTAATTGAGCTGATTAACACAAGCCGCCTGCCGACAGCAAAGCTGAAAGGGCACACGTGCCCACTGGGGCTTTGGGAGCCGTGAACACTCAATCCTAGATGCTACCGTGGAGTCGGAGCCCAACGACGCCCCCCACAACCTGCCATCTGCATGTTCCAAAGAAGTGAGCCACACCCTTGTTGCACGCCCTGTGAGCAGGGTAAGGGGACTCCTGTTTCAAAGGTTTGACTGTAGTCTAGGAGAGTGATTCTGAAACTGTACTGTACTTACAAACTATCTAGAGGGTTTGCTAAAATGAAGTTTCTGATTGGGTAGGGCCAACTTCCGATCTTCTGCATTTCTGGAAAATTCCTAGGTAAATGCCCCACATCTCCTCCATGGACCATGTTTTTAGTAGGAAGCACTAATGCCTCGTCTTCTCTCTGTGGAACATTCCAGCTCTAAGCAAAAGCCTTGTGAAATGCCCATTGTACAAATTGCTTCTCAGATATTTTGCACTGCCGCCTCATCAGGTTGGCCAGTCTAAACTGATTTCAAACTTCACTAATTTCATAAGCGATGAAGAATACCATATCCACATATGTTTTTTCTTTCATTACATAAGTAATGCATATTTGTTTCTAACTTTCAGAAAGTAACAACAAACAAAATTGAATAATAAATGATAAACTATTTACCTAAAAGCTACAAAGGGGCTCAGAACAACATTTTGATGTATCTCTTTCCGAATTATCATGAATATACCACTTAATCTCTTACCGGAATTATTTCTGTGTTAATAAATACGGATCTACACCACCATAAAACAATCAGAGGAGCTTGTCATTTTCCATGTAAGCCTACAACCTGTATGTTAATTTCTCTAGGCCTAATTTTCTCACTTAAAAAATAATTTGAGCCAAGTAGGCTGACAGGTCCCGTTCTAGCCCTCTAATGGAAATCTCCCTTCTTTACTTCTTTATCTCAGTGTTCCAAATTGCTGCACACCAAGCACTCCATCCTCAGTTCTCAAAAGCTTCCACAAGTCCAAGGTTAAGAAAATAGCAGGTATGCAATTTTTGCCCATCTCAAGGGATTTAGCTTTAAAGAAATCTGTACACCACGATAATCTGCATTTAAACCTTCATAGCATGAACTGATATGTACGATTTTTCTCTGTCTCTTCTCTCTGCTGCTTTAGCTGCTGAAGATCAGCTATGTCTTCCACCAAAGAAAACTTCTTTCTTAGATTTACTTCGGTTTTTCAGAAGAAAATGTAAAATATAGAAAATACCATCATGAGCCTTTACTTGTGCAAAAACATCATCTTTGGGTATGCACATGCTCTTTTTGATTTATTTAAGTGACATTTAGCACATCAATATTGAGCTTGCCATTTCATTTTCTGCCAGAAGATATTTTTATTAAGTGCTATACAACTCCATTTAATAAAAAAGTGTCATGTTCTCCTGTGCACTTTCACGAAGCTAATAAGATCAACACTATAAAGAAAATTAATTTAGGGATGGGTGGGTGACAAACAATTTGCTGAGCAAATCTGTACTTCTCTGTGTGGATGCTGAATGGCTCTCATGTTTAAAAGTGCACATTTAACGGAATTTAGTTTGCTGGGGTCTCATTTGAGAAGGGAGAGAATAAAAATTTATCCCTCGCTTGCTTCTCCTGTTTCCCCTTCCCCCTGGCTTTCTCTCATTTACAATCTTCATGATGTACATGACTGTTACTCAAGACTCTCCTCTGTAAATTGAACACCTTTTTTTTTTTTTTGAGACAGAGTCTCAGTCTTGTTGCCCAGGCTGAAGTGCAATGGCACAATCTTGGCTCACTGCAACCTCCACCTCCCGGGTTCAAGTGTTTCTCCTGCCTCAGCCTCCCAAGTAGCTGGAATTACAAGTATGCTCCACCACACCTGGCCAATTTTTGTATTTTTAGTAGAAATGGGGTTTCTCTATGTTGGGCAGGTTGGTCTCGAACTTTTAACCTCAGGTGATCTGCCTGCCTTGGCCTCCCAAAGTGCTGGGATTATAGATGCCAACCACTACGCCTAGCCTGAACTCCAATATTGAACTACCTCCTATTGGGGTAGCTTTGTTCTTGTTAAACTTCCAGATTTGCACCTGCAAGTTCCTCTGAAGATACTTCAATTGTTTTTTGAACTGTAGGGATTTGGAAGGAGAGAATTCGATGTTCCCCTCTCCTCTTTCCTCCCTCCTTTCCATTAACTTGCTAATTTTTGTATTGAAACTCCTAAAATTTCTGCCAAATCTTCCAATTTCATAGAACATCAAATATCTTTATTTTCTACGTAATCAGCACTAGCGGCAGAGTACACAATTCATGACAGGGTCACTGCACTCCTCTTACTAAAGTTTTTTATTTTCCCTTTCATGCCATCATATGAGCAGTCATTTGGACAAACATAAGCCACAACTTCTGTCTTACGGTGTGCCACACACTCAGAAAATGTGGTATATTATTTCTGTGAGTAGTGATTTCAAATACACATTTCTGAGTATGCCCATATGTTGCAGCAGAGTTACGAGACTTCAACAAAAATGTCATGCATTTGTCTCTTTCACTCCCTCAAAACCACGTTTTGCACAGGAAGCGGGAGGTCCAACTCCTAACTCTAGAACTAGACTGGCAGAGTTCATGCCCCACATCCACTATGTATTGGCAAGTTCCTTAACTTTGTGTGCCGGCGATTTCCTCTTTAAAATGGGACTATGACTAGGCGCGGTGACTTATGCTTGTAATAACAGCAATTTGGGAAGCTGAGGCGGGAGGATAACTTGAGTCCAGGAGTTTCAGGCTGCAGCGAGCTAGGATGAGTTTTCAGAAATTCATTTTCAGTGGTTCTCATTGTGTGAGCTTCCAGAAGGCCACAGCCAATACCATTTCATCTCCTCAGGAAGCGGTGAGCCAACCTGGACTTCCTTTGTGTGGAGCCATCTTCTGCGCCTGGTGAGCTTTGCCTGCCACAGACACATCTCAGTTCATGAACTGCTTACTAACAACGAACCTTCGATCCAAGCATAAAGTAAAAAAGAAAACAAGACGAAGAAACAAAAAATGCCTCTAAATGTATCTCAAATGATATATTATTGCCTTTGATGATAAGAGATATTTTCAATTATATGTTGATGTATTCACTCATTCATTCATTTAATCAACATGTATCAAATATCAGTGGTAAAACAAGCACTGATTAACAGGATTAATGAAAAAATTATTTAACATTAGCTGGTAATTTGTAACAAAGGAATGATGATGTACATGGAGCAAGGATCACATAAAACAAATTAAGTAAAATCAAGGAAACATAGAAGCAAAAAGTCTACTTATCCTAAAGCCCCCATGGAGTTATTTCAATTTACTCTTGAGACTTCCTGGGGTAGAAATTTAATTCAATCTGTTGAAGTACTTCGCACAGAAGATAATGTTAGAGATGAGTCTTGAAGCAATCACGCAACTTTTAAGATTAAATTTGGTTGGACATAAGAGAAAAGCCTTATATCACAGGAAGCTAGACATAAGTTTATTTCTCTCATATAAAATAATACAGACAACAGTGATAAAACACACACACACACACACACACACACACATACCACTCTTTGGCTTATTATAAGCCATGTGCTCCTCCAGCATTAACAGATATTAACTTAATTAACACTGAAGCCAACTCTGAGCTGGTGATATTTTTAGTCCTATTTTACTTTATTTTATTTTTAGAAACAAGTTCTTGCTCTTTCACCCAGTCTAGAGTGCAGTGGGGAGATCATGGCTGATTACAGCCTTGATTTCCTGGGCTGGATCACCCTGGAGTAGCTGGGACTACAGGCACCTGCCACCATGCCTAACTTATTTTTAAAAAGTGTTTTTAGAGGCAGAGTCTGGACATGGAATGTCACTATTTTGTCCCAGCTGGTCTCCAACTCCTGGGTTCAAGGAATCCTCCCACTTCAGCCTCCCAAAATGCTGGGATTGCAGGTATGAACCACTAATCCCAGCCCTCACTTCACATATTTTTCTATTTTATCTCTAGGTTGCCCTGACTAGCACTGTTGATACATTTTAACCTCTGAATTAGGGATTTTTACTTATTATTCTTCCTTTATACTAAAACGTTGAGAGCAGAAAGCTCACCAGTCTGTGAGTGTTTGAATGTGTATCTGAGCTGCGCTATTACCTGAAAGGCCTAGGTAAATGCTAAGATGACAAAATTGCTGGTTTTCATTTTTAAAGTACAGCCACTATAGAAAACCATGACAATGGATTGCTTTAGTATAATCCAGGAGGCAAGAGGCTAAATGAATCTGATCTCATATTCAACTTAGTAATGGGAAGACCTTGAGTACAGGAATTTGGGTTGCAGCTTCAGCCAGCTGTAGCTTCGTTTGTTTTCTATTTTGTTTTGGTTAGGTAGATTTCTTTTTACATCCTGAAGCCTGGGGAGCTGTGACGGGCAACAGCAAAGGTTGACATCTGTATAGGAAGACACTGGTGAGGTGGATATGGAGGAACAGGAGGTGATAAAGGTTGTTCAAAAGATTGAGATTTTGAGGGTGTGGGGTGGGGAGTAGGGTTGAGAGTGATTTTTAATATTCATATATTTGAAACGTGCCCTCTCAAGGTATTTGGTTTTGTTCTTAATTTTATGGGAAAATATATATAATGCTTACCACCACTTTTTTCTTGAGATGATAACTCTTTAGCCAATATGATCATTTGAAGTTCATTTTCCAGGAGATTCTTGAGGAAGAACTCATAGCAATAATGTTCTCAGAGTTTTTGCATAATGCCATCAGTTTGTTCTCTTTGTAAATTAAAAGTCATATTTATAATTTTACATATCTTAAATATGTCACTTTATTTTCTTCTGGTATAAAATATTGTTGAAAATTTTATTATCTAATTTTACTTCACTTATATTTCAGAAGCTTTGTTTCCTATATGTCCAAATGAAATGTTTAAAAAATCCAGCAATCTTATTAGAATATGCCTTGATATTGGGTATTTCTAGTTGGATAGCCTCAGGTGTGCCCATCTTGGCTCACTGCCATCTCCATCTCCTGGGTTCAAGTGATTTGCCTGCCTCAGCCTCCCGAGTAGCTGGGATTACAAGCATATGCCACCACGGCTGGCCAATTTTTATATTTTTAGTAGAAATAGGGTTTCTCCATGTTTGGCGGGTTGGTCTTGAACTCTCGACCTCAGGTGATCCGCCCGCCTGAGGTCAAGAATGTGCTAGTGTTTCAATGTGTGATTTTAGATGATTTTTTCTCTTTTTCTTTTTAAAAAATTTAGGCCAGAGTTCTTGTTTCCTTGCTTTGGTTTTGTTTTCAGAGACTCATACCATTTCTATGGCAACTTCTTTTGCTTATTGTCAATATCTGTCACTGTCTCAATTCCTTTTTATCTCTTTATATTTTTTAATTTAACTTTTTCCTTTTTCATCTTCCATTTTTTAAGACGTTATCTTTTTAAAAAAATTATTTTATTCTTTCAGGTTTAGTCTTAATTTCTAATATTTGTTTATTTATTATTCTTTCTGGCATTTGGTGACCTTATTTCTGAGTTTTGTTCATTTTGATTCATGTTTTTATTTCATGCGTTATATCTTCTCAATGTCTTTTAGCTCATTTCAAAATATTAGGTGACATTTTTGGTTTGATTCTTGGGCTCATCTTTGTGGTGCGCACTCATAGTCTATAGGGCGCTTCGCCAGCTCCTGATCCTCATGCTTTTTCTTGTAATAACTTTGATTCAGGTTTAACCTTGACACTTCTTTGTTGCTCCAAATATGTGTGTTTTCTGTTGTTTTCTTTGTTCTTTTACAAGACAGAGAAATAAACTCTGTCTATAATTTGAGACTTTTCTGTTTTTCTGTGAAATTAACTTTTCTGATCTAATCTTTTGGAATGAGACAAGTTTCAGGAAAGCTTTTCTAGCTTCACAGAACTCCCTCTTTGGTGCCTTTTTTTTTTTTAATTTCCTGGTTGTGTTTGTGTAGACCTCATGTTTTCCTTCTTTTGTCTTATCCTGCTCCATTTTGATTCAACTCCTAAAATTTTCTGCTCAGTTAGGGTCCTGTCCTAAAAGGGAGTGCTGGAGAGTCTACCTGTGGAGTTCTTAGGGCATCGGCTACTGCGATTCTTTAGTTTTTCTTCCTTTTGGCCTCCTGCACTCACTGGTTCTATAGAGGGAAAACTTATTCCCAGTTTTAGCTGCTGTTCTCCACTTCACCTTTAAGTTTCACAGAGAAAATCTGTTGGTTCTTTGGAGTTTCTTTTATTCTCATATCCAATAGACACCACAATCACTGCCCCTTTGTCTTGCTGCATAAAGATTGGCATAATGTCTATTTTGTGGCTATTGGTTGTCTGTGTGTTTTTGGTTTCCTTATAAGTTGCTGTCGACTTTTATGTAGGAATTCAAGATGACTAAAAAGTCTGTTAAGGGCCTGATGACATTAGAAGAAGGTGTGTAAGGTCTTTTACAAAGCATTGAAAACAGTGTTTAGCTTAGGTGTTTGAAGTTGCCTTTAGGATCTATAAAGGGGTCAAATATGACCAAATTTACCTCATTCCTTGATGTTCCTTTGCTATCACTCTAATCAACAGCAAATAGCTGACTTTAATAGGAAAGGAATGTCAATAGCTCTTTACAGAGGTGATTGTGTGAAACTTCTGAATAGCATTTGTCTTATTTGGAAAAAGAAAAAATGTTAAAGAATTTTGAGAGAGTTGAAGCTGTTTATACAAAATTATGATCAGTGTGGATGAGGTGTGGATTAGACACCACATTGAGATTGCAAAGTGTGAATTCTTCAAGGAAAATTCATATGAGAAAAATTTTTTTTTGTAACCCACAATGAGCAGTTCATATTTAAGCATCTGACAGGGGTGGGGACACACCTACATACTTCAGCCTTGAGTGACTACTTCCCTTCTTAAGTTTCAGCTGTTCGGTCTGGTTCTAGCTAGACTAATAAATGCTTTACATTTTATTTAACTTTTGAGTAATCATATATTCCATTGGAAAAAGTATGCTAAAATTACTGAATCTTTATCTTGGTGGCACTTTCACCTAAAATCCTCAATAAAACTAAGCCTAGAATTAAATTCAGTTCTCCAGAGGCACTTGCTAAATGCTTGTTGATGGATTGACTAAGTGATAACTTGCATAGTTCAGCACTTGATAGTTTGCAACCATTATCACCTATTATTTGGTACCTTTAACTCCTAGTCAAGACAACAGTGAGTTAGATATTTTAGAGATAAGGAAATTGAGGTTCAGATTACATCGAGGACACAGTCAAGTTTCCTGTTCCATGTGTTTTGCTGTATCTACTATCTCACAGTTTCTGAACTGATGACTATTTTGTAGGAAGAGCTGGAAATTTATCTCCATTTACACTAGCTTCAGAAAAATATATGTAGGCATCATTTTCATAAATTCATGTTTCTCTGCTTATGTTTCTCATATACTTATTATATTCATTTTTAATGACTGTCTCCCAAATAAGGATGCCTTCTAAGAAATATATTCAAGAATTTTCCTCTTGTAGTTAATGTCCTATGAAAAGCCTATGGTAATTGATCGTCTGTTATGTGCTAACTACTCAGCTAGATTTGTTCACAGAATTTTTTTTTTGGTAGCTGCACCAACTGTTAACACACTTTTTGTAGACTTATCTCTCTTTTACAGGTTAAAGCAGTTAAATTATATTCCCAGGTTCACATGATTAATTAGCTAGAGCTACAATTCAAAACCAGACTTAATTTCAAATTAATGTGGCTTTATAAATAAAACACTGACCTTGCCTCTGTGTTGGGATACAATGTATAAGATTTACCACATTCCATATATGTCCAAGGTCTTCCTATCAGATTTTTTGTTTTGTTCTGTTCTGACTCTCTTATGACTTATCCAGGAAGATTTTTATCAAGCAGATTTTTAAAATACACAAACCTCTATACACTACAATAAAAGCTTTTGTCATTGTGTATGCTACATAGAGTGCTTATACACAGTATGCAGTTAAATGTTTGGCTTTAAAACAGAAGCTTCTTTCTCTTGACAATGATTTGAAGCCCTTCTTTCACAAGTGGTGCTCTTTAAGAATATAAGTGGCGCATATTTATGTCCTAGCCAGCTCTGGAATGTAAGTGTGTTGGCTGTTCATGAATAAGAGAACAAATTGCTCAGGGGGAGTTTTATCGAACAACAGGTATGTCTGGGGTGGCACAGAGTATGAACATGTGACTGAGTTCATTGAAACACAGAGGAAAGCCTATCTGAATGTTGTAACTTAGAGCCAAATAATTCAGAAAGAGATTGGGGGAAAGCCTGATCTGTAGCAAAAGGATAATTTCATTAGCAAGTGTGGTTTCTCAGTATAGCCATTGTTTTCTCATGTGGTATGGATATAAAAATATGTGCTTCAACATTATTCATTACAAACATTTTGTAAAGAGCAAAAAAGTACCATATGCAGACGGCATTGTAAACAAAATATTTCAATCAATTGGTGACAAATAAGGCTACTATTCATATATGCCTTGCTAAGAGGAAGATGAAGGAGGTAACCTTAGGGAGACAAGTTTTTGTTTGCCAGAGTTGGAAAAGAAAAGCAGATATTGCCATGAAGCAAGGAATCCTTCCCCTTGGACCACACAATGCAAACCATCAGCTCCATCCTGCAGGGTAAACAAGAGTAATGGTGAATGGCCAGTGTCTAGTTGACAAGCTGTACATGGCAAAATGCAACTGTTAAGAATGTGTGTGTGTGTGTGTGTGCGTGTGTGTGTGTGTGTGTGTGTGTGTGAAAGAGAGAGAGAGAGAGAGAGGGAACTTCTCATTTGAAAAAAAGAAAAAACCTGAGACATTACTTTCTTCCTTATTGTTCTCCAGGAAAAATGACTGGATAAACCCAGTGTGGTCAAGGATGGCCAAGGGAATTGAAATGTTTATTGCCATACATTTAGAGAGGGTAAGTGCTCTCAGTACATAATTTCATTTGGGAAGATAGGACAATGGGGTAATTTAGGCTTTTTGTGCAATTTTATAATTATTCTTCTTTATTTGAACAGCTTTAACAGTGTTTGGATTGATTTAATTTGATTGATTTAAACTGACTTACAGCTGCTTAGGAAAAATTATAAACGAGTGAGTCAATTTTCAACTATAGAATTTTAACTGAAATTCAGCCAAATCCAGTGTCATTAGAATCAAGGTAAGATTCAAGTAAAAAGAAGATAGTTTGAAATCTCCTGGACTTTAGGAAGAAATTATGTTTCTTTGAAGCATTGAAGAGGTGCATGTGGGGAACAGAGCAGGGGCAAATTAAAATAGCATTAGAGTTTGAGGTTTCTAGAAAGTAGACCTGGGTGATTCTAGAACTTATGTGGATTTAGGAGGTCTATCCAAGTAGTAGTAGGTTGAGAAAGATACCAAACAGCCTTTCTGAACTGAAGTTCTTAATATGGGACCATTCATTGATTATCCATCCAGTACCAAAATAGAAATTCAAACATCCCATAAATTCAAGGTGAAGTGACCTAGTGTACTGATGGTATCAGAGCTCAGGTATTGAGGTTGGAATGTGCTGATATGATTCCAAGCAGGTGGGGTCAGTAGGCAGCAAATTTGAAGCTTTCTCCATAACAAGGAGAGGCAGCAACATTTCTAGATTACTTGGCCCTGTATCCAGTCTAAGCTGAATTGATAGTTATCCACTTAAATATTCTTCCCTATCCTACTTTCTGATTACTAATAATTCACCTTAGATAGAGCATAGAACTTGAACCAGGAGCCAGACAATTAGTGAAAAAAAAAAAAAAGAGTGATTGTAATGAGCTCTCTGAGAAATATAAATCAGCAAAATCCCAGCAAACACAGCAGCCACTGGCAATTAGAGAAACTTATGGAGACCTGAAGATCATGGTGAAACATATCAACATCACTAATGATGTGTTTGAGATAAAACCTGGGATCTTAATGTCCTGCAGCACCCTATAATCATTTTGCTCTTCAACAAATATTTAATAGAGCAAAATGTGGGGGCATAGTGCCAAATATTACGGCACAATAGTGACATTAAAAAGACAATAATTACCCGCAGGGAGCCACACTTGACTAAAAAACATACATCAGTAGACCCAGAATCATATGTTCATTGAGTTTTGGAAAGTTATATGGTTCAGTGAGAGTAAGTTGGAAGTAAACCTACTCCAGCCTCTAACAGGGGCAGTGATAAAGGGAGAAAAGATCAAGAGACATGAACTGGAGATGAACAGATGGCTACAGTAGAGAGAGGCTGCAGCTGCACTAGTAGGCTGCCATGAACCTTCAGCTCTAGAGAGTATAATGCAATGTGAGTAAAGAAAGAAGGCCAGGAAAATGTCGTAATACCAAACTCAGCTCTACCCTGTGTGATATGCACATGATCTACTTGAGAGGTCAGGAGATAAAAAGCAACATCATGGAAGATCTTTTCTAAAAGCATGGAGTTGGAGGGAAAATTCTATGAAGATAAGGAAAATAGAAGAGAATGGCCTGGCACTGGTGGCTCACGCCTATAATCCTAGCACTTCGGGATGCTGAGGCAGGAGAATCTCTGGAGCCTAGGAGTTCAAGACCAGCCTGGGTAACACTGAGAAACTCTGTCTCTACAAAAAAACAAAAACAAAAATTAACCAGGTGTGGTAGCATGCACCTGTGGTTCCAGATATTTGGCAGGCTGAGGTGGGAGGATAGCTTGACCTTTGGAAGCGGAAGTTGCAGTAAGCTATAATTGGGCCACTGCACTCTTGCCTGGGTAACAGAGCAAGACTGTCTCAAAAAAAAAAAAAAAAAAAAAAAAAAAAAAAAAAAAAAAAAAAAAAAAAAAAAAAGAAAAGAAAAAAGAAAAAGAAAAAGAAAAAGAAAAAAAAATATATGAGAGAATGTATTTGTCACTCAGTAGTTTAAAAGCGATGGCTGAAATTGTAGAGTGAGAAGAAGGAATTACAAAGCAAGGTGAGGCTGAGGTAACTGGAGAGAATATTTGAATCAATATGCTTTTGACTAGGGCTGGTAAACAAGAATAACAACGTTCTGAACAATTACAGCTTAGCTAATTTCAAATTTCCTATGCCCATTAGCTCCGACTTACAGGTGGACTGTGGGGACTTTCACCTCTCTGGAAGCATTCACCCACGGCCTGAATAGTATGTGCTTCTGAGGGAGTTTAATCCTGGTGCTAGGCCAGTCACGTTTCAAACCTTGGAAACTCCATGTTTTTCATAACATTTGAACCCCTGATTAACTTACCTTTATAGCCACTCTCTCTACATAAAAATGAGGGCAATATGTGAAAAAGAAAATGGCTTGACAGAGTTAAAGATGATTCACACGCATTTACTTTGAAAGAGGTTAATGGCACTAACCAGACGCTTTTCATTTCCTCTCCTGTGATACACTCGGGAGAATATTTCAAGCTTGATTTCCACATTGATTTTTTTTTTTTGCTTTTTTCTACATTTTTTTCTCTTTTATTCCCAGAAAATCAAATAGCATTTCTTGAGCATCTATTATATGACACACACAGTGCCGTATGATAGATTGAATAGGTTTACTTACTGCAGAAGTTTTCACTGCCTTTAAATAAGGCAAATAAAATGCACATCCAAGAGAGACCTATACCTTGCACTTTTAATTGATTTTTTAACCAGAGGGTACCTTTGTTATGAATGTCTGTCAGGAATTTCTTCTATGGAATATACCTTCAGAAACACTGGGCCAGGTCAAGAGACCAGGCTAGTGTGTAGCTAGCTGGATAGGTTATTTGAGTAACACAGCAAAAAGCTTTTTGACAAAAGAATTTGGACTCTGTTTACTAGACTGGCAAGGTGGAGAGACACAATAGATTTCTATATTATTAGTTTTCTTTGAATTAAACTGGTTTACTTTTACAAAATGTTTAATCCTGAAGCGTGCAACACAAAGAAATATACAGGAATTTTTATATACGAGATAGGCTTGTGTCCTCATTTGAAATTTATCAGCTGTTAAAGTTTTGATGTATTTGCTTTAGATCATATTTTGAAGAGCTGATTACAACAGCAAATATAATATCAAAAACAATTTTTAATACAGACAAAAATCAAGTTGAAGACCATGTTTATGCTATAGTATTAATACATACAGTTTACATACTGGCAAAAATTACTATATAATGTTTAAAGATGCATAAATATAAAATAAAATGCAAATATGTTCATGGGAATTATAAGCTCTGAATGAAGGATTGTGGGTTTCTCTAATGATAATGGAAGAGGAGACTACTCAATTTTGTCTGTATTTAATTCCACCATAAAAAATAATAACAGTATTTGAAACAAGGAATAATGCTTAATTTATAAAGCCACATGTTGAATGTCTCAGGTCTAATCCCCTGGAAATAGAATTCTTGGCTTCCTTGCTGGAATGTGTGCTGCGTCAATACTGAAGTGATTTTAAAGAGAAATTAAGTTAATCCCATTATTGAAATATAGTACTGGTTAATCATCATCTAAATTTTTTTCACCTTCTGTCTCGTATCAAAAGCTTTAATTGTGTACAAAACTGTGTCTTTTAATTTTCCCATTTATTTATTTTATTGCATTTTAGGTTTTGGGGTACATGTGAGGAGCATGCAAAATTGTTGCATAGGTATACACGTGGCAGTGTGATTTGCTGCCTTCCTCCCCATCACCTACATCTGGCATTTCTCCCCTTGCTATCTCTCCCCACCTCCCCACCCCCCACCGTCCCTCCCCTATTTCCCCCCAACTGACCCCAGTGTGTAGTGCTCCCCTCCCTGTGTCCATGTGTTCTCGTTGTTCAACACCTGCCTATGAGTGAGAACACGCGGTGTTTCATCTTCTGCTCTTCTGTCAGTTTGCTGAGAATGATGGTTTCCAGGTTCATCCATGTCCCTACAAAGGACCCAAACTCATCGTTTTTGATGGCTGCATAATATTCCATGGTGTATATGTGCCACATTTTCCCTATCAAGTCTATCGTCAGTGGGCATTTGGGTTGGTTCCAGGTCTTTGCTGTTGTAAACACTGCTGCAATGAACATTCGTGTGCACATGTCCTTATAGTAGAACGACTTGTAATCCTTTGGATATATACCCAGTAATGGGATTGCTGGGTCAAATGGAATTTCTATTTCTAGGTCCTTGAGGAATCGCCACACTGTCTTCCACAATGGTTGAACTAATTGACACTCCCACCAACAGTGGAAAAGTGTTCCTATTTCTCCACATCCTCTCCAGGGTCTGTTGTCTCCAGATTTTTTAATGATCGCCATTCTAACTGGCGTGAGATGGTATCTCAATGTTGTTTTGATTTGCATTTCTCTGATGACCAGTGATGATGAGCATTTTTTCATATGTTTGTTGGTCTCATGTATGTCTTCTTTTGTAAAGTGTCTGTTCATATCCTTTGCCCACTTTTGAATGGGCTTGTTAGTTTTTTTCTTGTAAATCTGTTTTAGTTCTTTGTAAATTCTGGATATCAGTCCTTTGTCAGATGGGTAAACTGCAAAAATTTTTTCCCAATCTGTTGGTTGCCGATTCACTCTAACGACTGTTTCTTTTGCTGTGCAGAAGCTGTGGAGTTTGATTAGGTCCCATTTGTCTATTTTGGCTTTTGTTGTCAATGCTTTTGGTGGTGTCTTTTAATTTTATGGGAGGTTTTTTTTTTTTTTTTTTTGCTTGTGTTTAGTTTGGACCATAAGGACTCTACATTCTGTAACTCAGGGTCGGTAAATTACAGCCCAACAGACGAATCTGGACTGCTGCCTGATTTTGTCATGCAGTCCTGCTTATTCATGCTTATTCTTGCTTACTCAAGCTGTCTGTGGCAGTGTTTGCCCTACAGTGGCAGAGTTGATAGTTGTGACAGAAACCAAATGGCGTGCAAAGCCTAAAGCATTTACTATCTGGCCCTTCACAGGAGAAAAGTTTGCCAGCCCTGCTTTAAAGGATTGATCATATTTACATTTTGCTTTTGGAAAATTCATATGTGGTGGGCACAGCAGTGGAGAAGGGCTAACGTGTTTGGCCAATTGCCCTTTACTGTTTTTCAAACAGAAACTAAAAAATATACTAAAGCCAGTTGTAACGACAATGCTGTCTTGAATCTCTGCAAGAATAATTCTAAATGCAAAAGACCCCACAGTGAAACCCTTTCTTGCCCTAAAAAATTTCTGAACTACAACAGGGAACAATTCAAGTAAAAAAACAGTATTAAGATATGCTAATACAATTTGCAAGTAATCATAAATTATGAATTTGGGCAATAAATAATTGTGGTCTCTATGTGAACACACACACACACACACAAACACACTATTTTCTTTGTGTGAACTGGCTGCTTGCTTTCTGGAAGGATATATATCACAGGGATGCCAACGAGGAGCATCTTGTCTGATGCTGATGTGTCTTTGTCTATGTATCTATTATTAGTAATCTTAAAATTGTGTTTCACATCTTTTTCTATTATAATTTAGTTTCAGTAATCTCATTAATCACACAAAAGGCTCACAACTTTTACAGTTAGGTATATAGATATAGTTAGATAAATATCTACATAAAATATAGACATAAATATAGATATACAGGCATAGAAATATGTATATATATAATTATATATTAATATATATAAATAACATATATGTATTGAAATGTATGTTTCTTACATAAAGATATAGTTAAATATCTACATAAAAATATACACATAAATATAAATATGATACAGACATAGAAATACCAGCATATATAATTATATATTAATTTATGCATAAATAACATATATATGTTGTGAAACATATATATATATAAATATGTTTCTTAAGCCAGTTTTTGTCTACGTGATTACTGTGAGTGAAGGGACATCCATCCAGATCAGCTAGGTGTTTGCCCACAAATTGGGTAATTGGGTGCATTCATATTTCTCTTTTTTTTTTCTCAGCAACGCTTGGTTCCTTATAGTATACTTTGATCAGGCATTAAGCTCAGCTTCAGGTTGATACAAATTTACACTGATAGTTCTGAGATCCAGAAAGGGTATACCGAGGGACCAGGCCATGTGTGCAGCTCCTCCCCTCTGGTTTTTCTTGTTCAAAGCCTCTGAGCCTGCTGATTTCTGTACTTAATTTTGTTTCACTAGGAACACAGCGTCCCTTCTGGCAGATTGCTGCCACAACATGAGAGAAATGCCCAGCTTAGAGACTGCTTCCAGTGACAGAGGTTGCAGCACCAACCATGCACTTGAGCTGCCTCAAAGGAGCCACTCACCTGTGTGACAGCACAGCAGTGCTGTTGAGGATTTCAAGTGCTCTTCTTTCCATCTGCCCTCTCCTTTAACTCTTGCCTGTCAAGACTAAAAACTGTACCAAGATTCTCCGAGAATTTCCTCTATTAATTCCTGGCAAGTGGAGGTGTATATGAGACCCTGGTTGAAGTTATCCCTCTATTAGCTCTCTGTTATATGTGGAGAAAATGTTTGATGTTGTGGCATCAAACGTCTAGTGATAATATAAAAAATTCCTTTTGAATATATGTGGAGTTTAATGGTGGTGGGTTAGGGAGGCATCTAATTAGATGCTTCATTATGTTTTCATTATACAATATAGTTTTTAATTGAAAAGTTTCCTCCTATACCTATTACTAAAGCCCAATAATTTTCAAAGCATAATCTCAAATGGGAACACAAATTAAACACAATTTAAATTTTGTGAAAGGAAAAAAATAAAAATACAAAGAAAAAATGGTCCTTTAGAGACTTTCTCTAATTTCTGCTGATAATGTATGGTGATCTCTTTTCTGAAAACCAATTTTTGGGCTAATAGTTTGACTATATGGAGGGCTGAGAGAAATAAAGAGAAAATGTATTTTCTTGTGAGTCTGTATTGCTGCTAGCTATTTTAACAGTTCATATTTGTATTTTGTGTTTCTTTAATTTACTGGTGTGACAAATAACTCATTCATGCTCATTTATATTGATTTTAATATACCATGAATAAAGTATTTACATTACAGGCATTTCGTTATCTATAATCTCAATATTCAAATGTTTGTTTGTTCTTAGAAACAGTCTTTATCTTTAATTTAGTAGATCCTAGGTGGTGTAGATGAGAATTTATTTGTAAATGCAAACATCCACAAACATACTTATTCATCCTTATTAAAAAACAAAAATATTCAGTGCCACCAGATGTATATCTGAAAACTGGGTGTCTGTATCCTTCTCGGTTTGCAGGTAAAATTTAATGATGATGATGATACTGAGAACAATTGGAATTCTATTTCTTAAGCTTTGCTATGAACCAACACCATGTTAGGCGCTTTGCCTATATTTTCTTATGCTTTATTCAGCTTACCTTGTTAGATAATGTTCGTCTTCCTCATTTTTGGATGATTTGATTGAGATTCAGAGAGCTTATATAACTTGTTCGAGGCCACTTACCCGGAAAGTGGCAGAATTACGATTTCAAACAAGGCCTGCCACACTCTAAAATATAAACTCTTAATTACTACAGTATGTAATTTTACCAAGTTAAAATACACTTAAATTCATGACAAAGAGATTTCCCTCCAATTTTTTAGGCACTAACCGCTCTATAAGACCAAGAAGTCTGTAGTTTCCCCCCACTGCCACCACTGCAATACATTAATAGCGTGCAATCTTTACCATTCAGGATGTTTCATATCTCAAATTAATCACATTTTATTTTATTCACATCCACTTTCACCTTTTTTCTTTCTTTTATCAAAAACATTCAGAATTCCATAACTATATGATGTCATATAAATGCCATTTGACTTTAAAACTTCGAATTATTTACCACATCATTACTCATCTGTGGGCATGGCCCCTAGCACAGAAGCAATAACAGGCAGCAGTTGGGATTCCACTAACCTGGGAGATCATCTTTGATTTTTGGTTTAATATTTGTTAAAAGATGAACCAAACTGGAATATCAGCAGGTACATTTGAGCACAGCTCCATACTTGATTTAATTTTTGCTAAATATTAAAAATATCAAATGTTAATATTTAACAAATATTAAGTTCACCTTCTCCAGGACTTTTGTCAATGAAATTCAGAAATACAATTTTTCTCAGTGTTCTCAGTGGCATAGCGGAGATAGAAATTTTTGTCCTATTCAGGGATGGGGGAACTTTGTGCAACTTTTATCCAACAATAGGATCAAAAGCTGAACAGAAAGTAGTCTAGACCTTAATAAATCTTTCCTAAAACCATTGATGTTGTGTAAAATTTGACTCATAAGACAACTTAATGGGCACCAGGCATTTATAAGTCCTCCATTGCCAAATGATGTGGAATTACTGGCTCTAGGAGTACAAGCTACCCCAGAACCTTGAAGAAAGGCTGTCTGTGCTCCAGGAGGCAGAGAAGCAGAATGAACGTGTGCTTTTAACCACTCTATTTGGCTGTGTTCTGATAGTTACTTTCATAAGATGTATTATTCCTTTCTTTGAAAAATTCAAATTTTAAGGGATAAAGATATGACCAACAAGTAGGGATAGATGACCACATCTTTTCTTTTATCTTGGCCAGATTTATTATAATTTATATAATAAAATTTAAATTTGGCTTGATTTTAATTTGATGAGTTTTGACAAGCATTTATGGTCATATAAAGACTATTACCACAGTAAAAATATAGAATATTTCTATCACTCAAAAAAATGCCCTCCATTTTGCGGGGAATTCCCTTCCCTGCTCCTTGGTTCAAGCAATCACTGTTCTGATATCTGTTCCAATAGTTTGGTGTTTTCCAGAATGTCATCTAAATGCAATTACATAATATGTACTATTTGCATAACGTTTTAAAGATTTATCCATATTTATGCATGTGTTAGTAGTCTATGATTTTGTGAACCGTATTTTATTACATTGATGTACCACCAACTGTTTATCCATTAGCCAGTAGAGACATTTCAGCTGTTTTTAGTTTTGAGCTATTATGTATAAAGCTATTATAAAATTTCAAGTACAGGTTATATGTGTTCAAATGTTTTCATTTTTCTTGGCTTCAGATTGATTGGTATTATGTCTTTCTTCATAAGAAACTGCCTATTTCCAAAGTGTCTGTACCATTTTGCCTTTCCAAGAGTGACATATGAGTTCCAGTCATTTTTCCTACTTGACAGCATTTGGTATTGTCAGTCAGTTTTTTCAAGCTAAGCTATTCTATTAGGCATGTACATCCACATGATTTTAATTTACATTTCTCTAAAAACAAATGATGTTAAACATCTTTTTGTGTACTTATTTGCTATCCATTTGTCTCCTTTGGTGAAGTGTCTGCTGAAATCGTTTGTCCATTTTAAAAACTAGATCGTATGTTTTCTTATTATTAAAGTGTTAGAGTTCTTTACATACTTTCTGATGAAGTTCTTATCAGATATCCATTTGCAAATATTTTCTCTCACTTTTTGGCTTATCTTCATGCTTTTTTTCAACAATGCCTTTCAAAAGGCCAACACTTTATATTATTTTAAAGTACAATTTGTCAATTTCTCTTTTATGATTTGTACCTTTTGAATTCTAAGCTAGGAAATTCTTACTAAGCCCAAGGACACAAATTTTTTTCTTTGTGTTTTCTTTTAGAAGTTACATAATTTTATCTTTTCCATTTAGATTAATGAGGAGTCTTACAAAACATCATAGAAAATGATTATTATGAAATGATCTGTGTGAATTTTAAAATTTTTTTCATACCAAAATAAGCTCATACTAACTTGTATGACATTACTGAACAGGATCTAGTTTGAGGCACTAAGGAATATAAGACATCAGTTAAAAAGAACACCTATCAGAGCAACATAAATTCTGCTAAAATTGAAGCAAAAACAAATACCAAATATATGGTGAAGCTTGGGTGGAAAAACGGTGACTCATTAATGCTTTATGAAAAGCTTATGGAGACAATGCTCAGAGAAATTAGCAGTTTACAAATATATAACTTATTTTAAGAAAAGACAAGACAAGGTTAAAGATGGAGCCCACAGAAGCAGACAACCCACATCAATTTGGAAGGAAAAAAAATCCGTCCTGTTGGGCCTTAGTTGAAGAACAACGATTAACAGCAAAAACAGTAGCCACACCTCAATTGTTTCAGCTTACAAATTTCTGACTAAAAAACTAAAGTTGGGCAAACTTTCCACTTGATGGGTGCCAAAACTGTTGTGCCAGATCAGCTACAGTCAAAAGCTGAGATTTCCATGAAAATTGTAAAGAAGTGAAATCAAGATCCTGAGGCATTTCTTTAAAGAATTGTTAACAGGAGGCCGGGTGTGTTAGCTCATGCCTGTAATCCCAGCATTTTGGGAGGCCAAGGCAGGAGGATCACATGAAGTCAGGAGTTCAAGACCAGCCCGACTGACATGGCAAAGCCCTGTCTCTACTAAAAATACAAAAATTAGCCAGATGTGGTGGCACACACCTGTAATCCTAGCTACTCAGGAGACTGAGGCAAGAGAATCGCCTAAACCCAGGAAGTGGAGGTTGTAGTGAGCCGAGTTTACACCATTGCACTCCAACCTGGGCACAAGAGTAAAATTCCATCTCAGAAGAAAAAAAAGAATTGTTAACAGATGATACATAGCTTTAACAGTATAATCCTGAAGATAAAGCACAATCAAAGCTATGGCTACCAAGAGACACAAGTGGCTGAGTAAAAGCAAAAGCAGACCCATCAAAGGGCAAAGATCATGGTGACATTTTTTTTTGAATACTCAAAATATTTTTGTTGTTGACTTTCTGGAATACCAAAGAATGGTAACATCTGCTTATTATGAGCATGTTTTGAGAAGGTTAGTCAAGTTTTAGGATAAAAAATGCCCCAGAAAACTTCACCAGAGAGTCATTTTACATCATGACAATGATCTTCTTTATTCCTCTCACCAAGCAAGGGCAATTTTGTTACGGTTTTGATGTGAAATTATCAGTTATCCACCTTAAAGTCCCCATTTGGCTTTTTCTGACTTTTGTCTGTCTCTCAATTAAAAAAAAATTTTTTAAGGGTACCCATTTTTTTCTTCAGTTGATAATGTAAAAATGTCTTAATTTAATTGTGCTTATGTCAAGAAAATTTTAAATTTTTTTATCTTTTAACTACCACTTTTCCATGAGTTTTTGAAGTTCCCCTGTAAAATCTAAGAGTAGCTTACACACCACAGTTACAGTGGTATAATATTCTGTGTTTCTCTGTGTACTTACTATTACCAGTAAGTTTTGTACCTTCAAGTGATTATTTATTGTTCATTAATGTCCTAACGTCCTTTTCTTTCTGATTGAAGTACTCCCTTTAGCATTTTTTTGTGGGAAGGGTCTGGTTTGATGAAATCCCTCAGCTTTTGTTTGTCTGGGAAAGTATTCCTCCTTCATGTTTGAAGGATGTTTTTGCTGGTTATAATATTCTAGAGAGAAACTTTTATTTCCCTTTAGCACTTTAAATATGTCATGCCATTCTCTTCTGTCCTGCAAGGTTTCCACTGAAAAGTCTGCTGCCGTATGTACAGCTAGTGCTCGACTTACGACCACGGTTGGGACCGTGGACTGGGCATGACACGATTAGGTCGTAAGTTGAGTAGGCTATATGTATAGTTGAAATGGTGCATGCGGAGATGGTAGTGCTGCCGGAAGCTGGTCCGCACTGTCCTACGCCCAGCTGGGCAAAGTTTGTGCTGCCAGATGCAGAGCAGTCATGGCTAGCGATTGTGGTCATAAAGTCGAATGGTCGTAAGTTGCATAGGTGGTAAGTCAATCAATACCTGTATTGGAGCTTCATTATATGTTATTTGCTTCAGTTTTCTATTCTTTTTCTTTTGTCTCCTCTCATCTATTTTTTTTCTTTCTCTCTCTCTTCCTTTTTTCTTTCTTTTTGTTGTTGTTGTTGTTGTTGACAGAGTCTCATTCTCTCTCCCAGGCTGGAGTGCAGTGGTGCAATCTCAGCCCACTGCAACTTCTGCCTCCTGGGTTCAAGCAATTATCATACCTCATCTTCTTGAGCAGCTCGGATTACAGGTATGTGCCAGAATGCCAAGCTAATTTTTGTATTTTCAGTAGAGATGTGGATTCACCGTGTTGGCCAGTCTAGTCTTGAACTCCCGATACACCTGCCTCAGACTCCCAAATTGGTGGGATTACGGGTGTAAGCCACCTCGTCTAGTCCTGTGTATTTTCAAATAGCCTGTGTTCAAGCTACTAATTCTTTATTTTGCTTGATAATTTCTGCTATCAAAGGTCTCTGATGCATTCTTCAGTATGCCAATTGCATTTTCAAGCTCCAGAATTTCTGCTTGATTCTTTTATTTCAATCTGTTTGTTAAGTGTATCTGATGGAATTCTGAATTCTTTCTCTATGTTATCTTGAATTTCTCTGAGTTCCTAAACACAACTATTTTAAATTCTCTGTCAAAAAAGTCACATATCTCTTGTTTTTCCAGAAATTGTTCCCAGTGCCTTATTTTAGTTCATTTGGTGAGGTTGTATTTTCCAGGATGATACTGATGCTAGTAGATGTTATTTGGTGTGGGAGCACTGAAGAGTTAAGTATGTATTATGTTCTTCACTCTCTAGGCTTATTTGCAGCTGTGCTTCTTAGAAAGGCTTTCCAGATAACTGAAATGTACTGGGTGTTATGATCTATTGCTGTTTCTGCTTCAGGGGGCACTGCAAACCCAGTAATGCGGACTCCTAAAGTTACCGCCTCTGAAGTATAATCTTGGACAAGATCCAGAAGACTTCTCTAGATTATCAGGCAGAGACTCTTGCTCTCTTCCCTTATTTTTTCCCAAACATATAGAGTATCTGTCTCTATTCTGAGCCACCTAAAGCTAGAGGTGGAGTGACAAGCACCCCTGTGGCCATCACCACTATGGCTGTGCTGGGTCAGAACTGAAGTCAGCACAGCACTGGGCACTGGGTCTCACCCAAGGCCTGCTATAATCACTCCCTGGCTACTGCCTATGTTCACTCAAGGCCCTTAGGCTTCTCAATCAGCAAGTGGCAAAGCCTACCAGGACTGTGTTCTTCCTCTTAGGGTGGTGAGGTGCTCCAGGCCCTGCGTGGGTTCAGAAGTGCTATCTGTGATTCAGCAACTAGAGTCAAAAACCTCAGCCATCTATCTGGGTAAGCTATTTTACTGTGGCTGAGCTGGCACTCAAATCACAAGACACAGTCCTTTCCACTCTTCCCTACCTTTTCTAAAGGCACAAGAGCCTCACCCTGTAGACACTGCTACCCATGGCCAGGAGGAGTACTGCCAGATTATCACCAATGTTTCCTTAAGGCCTAAGATCTGTTAAGTCAACTTGGGGTGAATGCTGACTGGCCTGTCACCCACCCTTCAGGGCTGTGGGATCCCCTCTGGCCCAACGCAGTTTCGAACTGCCATCCAAGAGTCAAGTGCTGGAGTTCGGGATTCAAAGAGCTTGTTTGTTGCTCTACCCCACTGTGGCAGTGTTTGTACCTAAAGTATAAGACAAAGTCCCCTTTACTTTTCTTTCTGCTTTCTTCAAGTAGAAGGAGTCTTGCCCTGTGGTCACCACTGCTGATAATGTGCTGAGTCTCACGTGAAGCCAGCAAGTCTCAGAGGCTTTCCAAGGCTCTCAATGTAGTACCTGGGTATTGCTGCTGGTTATTCAGAGCCCGAGTCTTTAGTTAGCAGGTGATGAATACTAGCAGAATTAGGTCCTTTCCTTCAAGGCAAGCAGATTCCCTTCTGTTCCAGGGTGTGCCTAGAAATGTCATATGGGAGCTAGGGCCTGAAACAGGGGCTTCATAACTCTGACCAGTGCCCTATTGAGAGAGTATCCAAGACACAAGTCATAGTTCTCCCCAGTCTTCCCTTTTCAAGCAGAAGGAAGGAGTCTCTTTTGGAGCCATTAGCGGTACATCCTGGGGTTATGGGTGGTGTGATGCCAGCACTCCCTTGGCTTCCCCAGCTGGTATCTCAGTGTGCTGCATGTCCCCTCAGTCCACTGTCTCTGAGCCTAGTTTAACCCTAGAACTTGCTTAAGAATTGCAGTCCTTATGGGCTAGAATGCCTTTCAAGTTTACCTAGAGATGAGAGCACTTGGGCTCTTGGTGGCAAGGCTTGCAGGCACTCAAGTTCGGATTGCTGGTGTGGAAGATTTCCCTCTGGCTAAATATTCCTTCTGTGGGTGGTTATCAGCTGAATTTGGTCCAGTTTTCCTATCTGCTCTAACAGGACAGCACTAAGTTCAATGCCTCACAATTGCCGTGTTCTCCCTGCCCCATTGCCCAGAGATGCTCTCTGCACCTTGCTGCACAGCTGATGGGGGGTAGGGGGTGAGTGGTGGTTGGAAATTCAGGACTGTTTTTTCTATCTCTTTAGTGCCTCTTTCAGTGATACGAAGTTAAAATCAGGTACTATGAATGCTCACCTGATTTTTGCTTCTTATGAAGGTGTTTTTCCTATGTAGATAGTTGATAACTTGGTGTCCTTGCTAGGGGGAATGATACTAGAGCTTTCTATTCTGTCATCTTGCTCTACCTCCCCAGAGTTGTTCTTTCTAAAAATGGTTTTTGCCTATTTGTTTATTTGCTTATTTATTTTTGTAGCTAAGCTGACATAATACCTAAATGCAATGTGGAATGCAAGATTGAGTCCTGAAACAAACAAAAGAGACATTATTTAAAAATTCTGGTGAAATCTAAATAAAGTCTACAGTTTAGATAATAATATTATACCAATGTTAATTTCTTAGTTTGATAAATAGCTATTTAAGATAATAATAAAGTCATGTAAAATTGGTGATTTGTAATAGGAAATTTTTATATGATTTATGCAACTCTTCCATAAAGTTTAAATTATGTCAAAATAGTAAGTTTTAAGAAACAATTGGCTGGAGCGAAACATCACACACTGGGGTCTCTTGGGGGGTGAGGAGCTAGGGGAGGGACAGCGTGGGGTGGGAAGGTTGGGGGGGGATAACATTGGAAGAAATGCCTGATGTGGGTGACAGGGGATGAAGGAGGCTGCAAACTACCATGGCACATGTGTACCTATGCAACAATTCTGCAAGATCTGCACATGTATCCCGGAACTTAAAGTACAATAAAAAAAAAAAAGAAACAATATTATTCACTTAAAAGGTAGAGATTGGTTCTAACTTTAGTAATTTTAATGTGGTACAAATGGTGGTCCCCATTATAGTCCCATTCAATTTACCATCCAGCCCTTACAAAAACCAGATAGCTTGTTACAGGTAACGATGCGCTACTCTAAACATAACTAAATAGTAGCTCCAACTATTTGTAAGTAGTTACAACTGCTTTGCCAAACATGATGTCTTTACTAGAACTGATTATCACAATCACAGGCACATGGTATATCGTCCTTGATTCAGGAAATGTGTTACATTTCCAACCTTTTGAGAGTGGAGAAGAAGAAGTAATTCATATCAATGTGGGATGAAAATAGTGTACCTTGCAATTTTGTCCTAAGTTATATGTTAACTCTTCCATCTTCTGTCAAAGAAAAATATTCTAGAGGGACACATTTATTAAATGCCTCAGTAGGAAAATCATAGACTACCATGGAAGTTCCTGCCTTGCAGTGGGAAAATAGACACCATTTGACAAACTGGTACTAATTTGCTGCTGCATCTTGATAGGGAGTCTGGCCATAGACATTATTTGATTATCTGGCCACAGCTACAGTCTGTCAAACTCATGAAGTCATACGTTAGGCCACTTCAACAACAATTCATTGGAATGTAGAAGTGATAAGTGCAGGTAGAAGATAAGTTGGTGGCATAGCTGCATGAGAAGACAGCCCAGACATCCACATCATTTACCAATGCTGTGCTGATACCTTTCCTTCAATTCATGCCTATGGGGGGGATTCCTTTTGACTAGCTCATAAGGAGGAAAAGGCCAAGCTTCAGACATCTGGCTAGCCACTTTGTGTGAAAGGAGAACCAGTACAAGATAAGAAAGCAAATTGAAATAAGCAATGGAAAATGATTGGTCGGCTTTCTGTTGACTAGAAACAGAAAAGTTCAATGATAAAGGATCAGGAAAAGGTACATATGGTTGCACCAATGGAATTTGTATCACTCTGGTCTTACACTACCATAAAGAACTACCTGAAACTGGGTAATTTATAAAGAAAAGATGTTTAATTGACCCATAGTTCCTCAGGCTGTCCAGGCAGCATGGCTGGAGAGGCCTCAGGAAACACAGTCATGGAGAAAGATGAAGAGGAAGGAAGCACGTCTTCACATGGCAACAGGAGAGAGAGAGAGGGAAGGGGACATGCTACACACTTTTAAACAATCAGCTCTCTTGAGAACTCACTCACTAGCATGACAGCCGCAAAAGGGAAATCTTCCCCCATGATCCCATCACCTCCCACCAGGTACCTTCCTCAGCATTGGGATTACAATTCAACATGAGATTTGGGTGGAGACACAGAGCCAAACCATATTAAACGTACTCTCAAAATTTGAAGACTTCGTGGTATATGTTAATGCCTATCAGAAAGCATGAACAACAGAATGAATACTGAAATACACAGTAGTCCAAGTAACTCATTATTTAGCATCAGTCAGCCCTGTGTTCTACCACCCATTTCTAATACAATGAATTCAGGAATGCGGTAGCCATGGTGTCAGAGGTGGAAGCTGAGAATAGTCCCTAAAGCATGTGTTTCCACTCATTAACACTGATCTAGCTGCTGCTTCTGCTGAATGTCTAACCTGCCACAAAACAAACACTACACACCCCAAGAAGATGTTAGTCGCCAGAAATGACAATATTATTATGTTAGATCCCTTCTACCTTAGAAAGCAGCTGTTCATCTTGACTGGAATTAACATATATTCTGGGTATGAATTTTCCTTTCTTGCCCATAGGGCCTCAGATAGCACACTTCTAAGAATAGTCATAATATTTGATGTCTCTGTATCAACAATGAATTGTGCATAACAACTCAGCAGACCAAGGATCAACTTTCACCAAAGGAGATGTGTTGGTGGGATGATCATGGGTGTCATGCGATCATGGGTATCACATTAGATATGATGCCACCCCAAAGCTGCTGCCCTAATGCAGCATGGGACTAGCTTCTTGAAAGACATAGCTCAGGTACCAGCTTGGAAATGGCAGCATGTGAGGTTTCTAGTAAGTGGAATAAATAAGCCCAGAAACTAAGGAGGTAGAAATAGTAGCAGCTTGTAATTATGGTTAATCCCGATAATTTAGTTAGGAAATTTGTGCTTCCATTCTCTACTACCTTAGACTCTGGGGATCTAGAGATTCTTGTTTCCAGAGGGGTAATATTTCTGCCAGGGCCCAGAATTAGAATCCTCTTTAATTTTATTTTCAGGCGTTTTCTTGTTCACTTCAAGTTCTTTGTGCTAAGAGACCAGAGACAAAGAAAGAAGTCAACATTCGTCCCAAGGTGATTCACACTGATTATCAGTAGGTACTAGGGCTGATGGGAGTAGCAATAAATAAATTCAGTACCCAGATGATCTATTTAGGAGGCTTCTGATACTTCTTTACCCAATGTTTATGGTAACTGAACAAGTATAACAAAGCCTGCTAAAAAAATTTTTGTTTTCTAAGTTTCCCAAGGAAAAGTGATCAATTGGAATTCTGAAAGAACCTTTCTCAGATGAATGTACTCACTACATAAATCTGAGTGACCCATGTTGTGGACTATAGTGTATGTCATGTTTCACTGTGCTAATCTGTCCTTTCATGACTGAGATATTATTCCTCTAGCTTCTAGGACTGCTGCCTACTAATGGCGCATAGCGTAGTACCTTTTTGGACATTACCTTTTGCTGAAGGAAACCACCTTGACCAAGGATACATCTAGTGTTTTGGTGATTAAACCGGCTGTTCAAAAGTTGGCTCTTATGTAAATGTTTTTATCATGGCCTTTTTTTTTTTTTTTTTTTTTTTTTTTTTTTTTTTTTTTTTTTTTTTTTTTTTGAGACAGAGTGTTATTCTGTTACCCAGGCTGGAGCGCAATGGCGTGATCTCGGCTCACCACAACTTCGGCCTCCTGGGTTCAAGCAATTCTCCTGCCTCAGCCTCCCGAGTAGCTGGGACTACAGGCGTGTGCCACCATGCCCAGCTAATTTTTGTATTTTTAGTAGAGACAGGGTTTCACCATGTTGACCAGGATGGTCTCGATGTCTTGACCTTGTGATCCACCTGCCTCGGTCTCCCAAAGTGCTGGGATTATAGGCATGAGCCACTGCGCCCGGCTGAACGTGGCCTATTTTAAGGTATCAATAATTTAACAGCCAGATCGCAAAATTTTGAGTATTTAACAATTGTCTCTCTTGAGCTAGTATAAACAGGTCCCAGCACTTCACTGATGTACAGGCTTGTATCCCTTTCTTTGGAAGCAGTCTGTATCCAGTGGCTACTCAATTCAGGGGTACTGGAACATGTATGAAGGTCTAATGTAGCTCTAGAATGCCTCTGCTTCACTCCCTGAGGTTGACTTATCCTCTGCCCAGTCTTCCTTCCCTGCCCCTTACAGGCGATTTTGTGGAAAATCTTTGTCAACTTATTGAACATAAATCTTCATCTCTGAGTGTGTGTTCAGGTTCCCAGGCCTAGGACACATGGTAACCACTGAATAAATCCCCATGGTTTTCTCTGATTAAATATTTTTTTCTAGCAATTAATCTTACATTTTAGGAAGCAAAAAGTGAATGATTGAAATAGATTTTCCACATGCTCAAAGTACCAGTAAAGAGTCATACAGAGTGAATTAAAAAGGCAACAGACAAAAATTTTAGCTGTGCAAATGTACTGTGCCCATTTAGTAGACAGGTCCTCATTTAAGACTTGGGATGTGATATGGTTTGGCTCTGTATCCCCACCCATATCTCATCTAGAACTCTAATGACCATAATATACAAGTATTGAGAGAGGGACCTGGTGGGAGGTGATTGGATCATGGGGAGAATTTTCCTCATGCTGTTCTTATGATAGCAAATGAGTTCTCTTGAGATCTGAGAACTCATTTTGATTTTGTGTTTGTTCTGGACCCATCTATAATAACCTAATTTTTTCAATATGCTATGAAAGGGGAGATTGTTAAATCCTTTCACATGCTCTTCTCGCTCCTGCCTCCATGTGAAGAAGGTCCTTGTGCCTTCCATCATGATTATAAGTTTCCTGAGGCCTTCCCAGTCATGCAGAGCAGTGAGTCAATTACACCTAATTTCTTTATAAATTACCCAGTCTTTCAGTATCTTTATAGCAGTGTGAGGATGGATTAATACAGGATATTACCCTGACAAAGTTACATTTCCTTTTCTATGAAGGCTTACGTAGAAAGATATGTAAAAATGTATTTTGAACCCACAGTTTTGGAAATGAGAGCAGCATAGCCTGAAATGGAATTTTTGATCTGGTCAGTATGTTTATTTCACAACAATGTAAGAAACAGTTTTATAAAATCATTCCAAAACTCTAAGGGAGTAAAGCAAAATAACTTTTCCTGTATTCTAAACCCATCCATAATAGCCTAATTTTTCCAATATGCTATGAAATGAGAGACTGTTAAGTCTTTTTCAAAGCATTTGACTGTCAAGTAAGAAAGAATATTGTCAAATGCTTGATTACTAATCTCAAATTTCAGCTACATATTATTTCTAAATGTGGCATTACATAATTTCTGAGGAAAATACATTTTATACTCATCGGCTTTGAATAGATACCTTCTAACTTCTTCTCATTATTTAAAAATACCCCTAGAATATCATACCTAGAAAAAATGCGCTATTGAAAAAAAATTCCCAACATTCAGATATATAAAATAATGTTTGAAAAACATGAATAACACTAAAAGTAAAAATTAAATTATTATGCAAGTCCTTAATATGCCCATTCCTCACTAGTATTTCTTGCATATACAGTAAGTTTCCACTTAGCATTGTTCATACATCTTTGGAACCTGCATCTTTAGCTAAACGATGTGTAATGAAACCAATTTATTTCTCATCAGAATTATAACAAAGAACAATATTGAATGAGACAATATTAGATAAACTGCTATAGTCATTTTGCTTAAACCTGCATTTTATAAGAACTTATAAATAATGGTAAGTGCTGATTTAACAGTAATTCTAAAGGCATAGGTGCATATTTTGATAAAAATGATTTTACTGATGTTGGAAAACTGATTTTGTAATACACTAATTTGAAAAGGAAGATGTCTTTCAAAGTATGATAAACCTTGTTTTAAAATAATTCAGAAAATTTTTTACACTTCACAATGCTTATGCAAGCATCTGAGAGTCTGTCTTGTCAATGAGAATAAAAACCTAAACCTACAGCAAGTAGGGAATAAGGAAGAGGAAAATTAATACCAGTTGAGGCTCTATTATGTTGCAGATGCTATGTTACATACATTACTGATGCTGCTTCATTAATTTTCACCCATTTCCGTGTAGGCTGCTCTTATCTCTAGTTGATGAATTGGGAAACTAAATGCCAGTAATTTGCCAAAGTCGTACGGCTGTATCTTTTCTTCCCTGGCTCCTCATACTTAAACACAGGTGGGCCATTGGTGTAAGTTTTCTGACACTATGCTTCTCTACATGCATTCACACTCCAGAAAGTCACCCCAGACCAATGACTTTAAATACCATTGCCTTAGTTGTCTATTGCGGTATAACAAATTGCCCCAAATCTAGCAGCTTAAACGTTATAAACACGTATGTATTACACATTCACTGAGGGTTAGAAATCTGGAGCAGGTTAGCTGAGTGGATTTATTCAGCCTCTTTCATGTGGTTACAGTCAAGCTCTTGACTACAGCTGAGGTCACCTGAAGGCTGGACTGGTATGAAGGATTTGCTTCCAAGATGACACAGTTATGTGGCAGAAAACTCTGTTCCTTACCACAAGCACCTCTCCATAGGGCTGCCTGAGTATCCCATGACATGGCAACAGTCTTCTCCTAAAATGAGTAATCCAAGAGCGAGCAAGAAAGAAGCCATATGTCTTCTAAAATTGACATGGGTTAATATAATTATATATCATATCTGTCAGCTTAGCTGGACTGCAGTGTCCAGATATTTGGCCACCTATTTTTCTGGATTTTTCTGTATGAGTATTTTGGATAAGATTAACATTCAAATCTTTAAACTTTGAATAAAGTACACTGCCCTCTATAATAGGTGTTGATCTCATCCAATAACTTGAAGGCTTGAAGGCTTGAAGGGGGCATAAAGATTGATTTGCCCTAATCAAGAACAAATTCTACCAACAAATGGGTTTTGAACATGGTTCTTTCTGGCTCACCATACTGATGGCCTACCCTGCAGATCTTGGACTTCCCAGCCTTCATAACTGCATGAGCCAATTCCTTAAACTAAATCTCTCTCTCATTCTGTATCCTCACGTGCACGAATGCACACATGCACGCATACATCTTTGTGACTCTGTTTCTAACGAGAACCCTGATGATACAATAAGCTAACCTTGGAAGTGGCATGGCATCCCTCTTGCCATTTTCTATTAGTCATATATACCAATCTGATAAAATGAAGGAAGGTATCAAACAAGGTTGTGAATGCCAGTAAGCAGGAAACATTTGAGGTCTTCTTGGATGCTATCACATCTACAATCTGACAATACCCAATTTATATCTTCAGTTCCAACTTCTTTCTTAAAATATAGATCCCTAAATACAACTGCCTAGTTGACATCTAGACTTAGGTGTAAATAACCAATGCTAGCTTAATGAAACTCCCAAATCACTGTCCATCACTACCACTTATCTGTTAACCTGCTGGTGCTCTCAGTTATAGCTAATAATAGTACTGATTGTTCCATTCTTCAGGACACACCATGATGTCAATCTTGGTTTATCACTCTATCTGTCTCACACTCCACCTCTGACCCATGAGCCTGTCAACTTTAGTTACAAAAATATCCTGGTCCTTATGATTTTTTTTTACTTTTCATAGACTTCATAACTATCATTCTAGGTAAAGTCACTCTCATCACATGTAAACAGAATTTAGGAAAAGAAATACTTCATTCTGCTACCATCAGCAGGATCTAAATTTTTCCAATATGCTTTGGAATGCTGTTTTTCTTAAAATTAAAAAAAAAATTGACTATGACTTCATACACAGAATGCATAATGTCTGGAGTCTGATTTTGCATAAGATGCTAATTTTTGTATTTTAATAAAAATTTCCAAGTATAACCTTAGCATGATCTGATAGGGGATCAAAAGGTTACACAGATATTTTCCTTTTGTTTGTTTCAGTCCCTCTTGAACTCTTTATCAACCACTACTTGGCATTTTGAATGGGAAGGTGTCACCGTTCACCAAATTAAAATGCACATACAAATGCATTTTAATGTGCAACGTACATTAAAACCGCTCCCCCAGAAGTTATATGATCCAGTTTTACAATGTAATTTTAGCATTAAGGCATTTTATCACAATAGAATTACCAGCTCTAATTTGTTTATTTCTTTTCCCCCTATCAATTAGTCTTCTGCCAGACCAGCAAGTACTTTTTCTTTTATTAATGGCACAATGGTAAACTAGTTACTTAGATGGGCATGGTTTGGGCCTCTGAGTTTTCAATAAATAAAGTAAATGAAGTAGAAAATGCTTCTTAGGTGCCCATCTCAAGCTCTGCATGGGGCATGGGGGAAAAACCTCCACAGGGGGTGTTTACATAACTCAGCTTGATAAGGGCCCCTCCTAAGAAGTAAATGTTCACACTTTATGATATAGAATAAATAAATATATCAAGGAGATTAAAGGTTAAAAATTAGAAAGACTATTGCCTTATGTCAGCTCTTGCTGTGTAGTTCCTTCTCTGAATAACTGAGGTCATTATATTACTTATCTACAGATGTGCAAAAATTTCTCCAAAATATAGCATCTTAAAACATTTATTATTTCTTTCTTCCTCTGTTGCAATAGGAGTCCAAAAGTAGCCTAGATGCATGGTTCTGGCTCAGCGTCTCTTACAAGGTCATAGTCAAGCTGTTGGTCAGGTTTGCAGTCAGGCGGAACTGGAGGATGAGCTTCAAGTTCACAGGCAGGCTTCAGCTCTTCACTGGCTGTGGGTGAACATCTGTTTCTTGCCATGTAGGCCTCTCCATAGTGCCGTTCATAACATGGCAGCTTGCTTTCCCCAGAGCAAGTGATCAGAACAGAGACAGTATCCAAGACATAAGCCATGTCCTTCTGTAAGTTACTCTCACAGGTGACAACATCAGATGTGGTACATTCTATTCACTAGATATGAGTCACCAAGTCCAGCCCACACTCAAACTGAGAACAGGAAGGCTCTACCTATTGAAAGGAGAAGTACAAAATAATTTGTGGTAACACAGTTAAAACCCACATGGCCAGATAATCAGAAACTTTAGGTCATTCCTGGTCCAGACCTGGTACCAGTTCTGACTTCTTCCCCAGGGACTGGCACCTCCTCCCTCTGGATGTAGTATCCATATATAATTTCAAACATAATTTCATTCTGAAACAACGGTAAACTCACAGAAATAAAAATAAAACTGCATACTTTATCTTATAGCCATTTTCTAGTGGTTTGGAATGCAAACTTTAGCACCAAACTATCTAGTTTGAGTGATGGTTCTGCCATTCATTTGCTGTGCAACTTTGAAAAAAGATTCAAACTGTGCATTCCTTAAATTTCTTATCTGTAAAATGCAGATGAAAATACCTACTGGTTAAGTCTGCTGAGATGATGAATTATTTTATTATATTTAAAATGCTTAGGATATTCCCTGTGATATAGTAAATCTTTATTAATCAATATTATTATCTTTATTATTATTATTTTTACTGAAGTCATGCCCACCCTTTCGTTCCAATCATGGTATGCAAAATGGGAATGCATTTCATAGATATTAGAAAATAGTAATGAGCTGGGCTTTGTTTTAGGCCTCAGACATTCAACAGTGAACAAAACTGTTGAAAATCCTACCCTTTGGGAACACCTGAGTGTTATGAGTTTTCCTCATGTCACTCATGTTTTTTTCCATAGCTTTGCTAAGGAAGATGAAATGAGGATAACTGAGTAGTGTTGATAGCAAAGCTGAACACACAGAGGAGGTTCTGCCTGGAGCGTGTCTTAGTCATCAGAAGAGTACCCTGTTCATAGGTAGGTGTGGTGGCTCATGCCTGTAATCCCAGCACTTTGGGAGGCAAAGGAGGGCAGATCGCTTGAGCCCAGGAATTCCAGACCAGGCTGAGCAACATGGTGAAACCCTGTCTCTGCAAAAAATACAAAAGTAAGCTGGGCATGGTGGTGCACATACGTAGTCCCAGCTACTCTGGAAGCTGAGGTGGGAGGATTGCTTGAGTCCAGGAGTTGGAGATGGCATGAGGTGAGATGACACCACTGCACTCCAGCCTGGGAAAAAAAAAAAGAGTATCCTGTTCCCAGCTCTGTATGTTCCCAAGAGCAAAAGAGAACAAGTTGTGGCTTTGCCACTGACCCGATGTGTTCTGTTCATGTGAGCAAGTCATTTAATCTTTCTCAGGGTGTTTCCCATTTGCAAAATTAGAGGTGCATTCATTTCATTCTTACATTCTTTTTTTTTTTTTTTTTTTTTTTTTTTTTTTTATTTTTTTTTTTTTTTTTTTTTTTTTTTTGAGATGAAGTCTTGCTCTGTTGCCCAGGCTGGTGTGCAGTGGCATGATCTTGGCTCACGGCAACCTCCGCCTCTCAGGTTCAAGCCATTCTCCTGCCTCAGCCTCCTGAGTAGCTGAGACTACAGGCACATGCCACCACGCCGAGCTAATTTTTGTGTTTTTAGAAGAGACTGGTTTTCACCATTTTGGTCAGTCTGATCTTGAACTCCTGACCTTGTGATCTACCTGCCTTGGCCTCCCAAAGTGCTGGGATTATACGCATGAGCCACAGTGCCCAGCTCTAGTTTGATATTTTAAAAATTGTGTTCCCAAAAAGATTGGAATTCCTCAGGAATGCTTCTTGGATTCTGTAAATATTTTATTGAAATCTTTATTTTATTTTTTAAAACTTTAATAAAAAGCACATATAATCAAATGGACTACTTAGTATATTAAATGTTAATATTATTAGAGACAATATGGGTTAAGATTTGTTCTTAATACTTTTTTTAATAATAAGAAAAAGAAATGCCATACAGCCGAACTTACAAAATTGATACTAAGTTTTACTTTGCTCTGTTTCATACATTGCACTTCCACGTAAAAGTTGAAAGTAGGGTCCATTAAAATGACTTTGCAATTCATTTTTCTATATAATAATGACTAAAATTTTGAGCCATTATTATTTCCCAGAAACGTCCTTACGTGTATAGTATTTCATTTTAATTTTAAAACAATTCTATAATATTGGGATTTGTATCTTACTGACAGAAAGTAAGGAAACTGAAGTTATAAAGGTAAAGTAACTTGCTAAGGTCATCTGATTTATAATAGTAGATCCAGAATTTAAATTGAGGTCTAGAAATATATGTTTTACTACCACACTAATTATTTGTAGGATCTCTTATTAAACTAACCCCTATATTAATCTCTTTTCATCTGTCATATGCCACAGTAGCTCTTATTATTGAAGGGTGTCAGCTGAGAAGTTTGATGGTGGAATTCCAATGTAAATGACTTCTCAAGAGACATGTCAAATAAACTGCCACAATTTTAAATAAAAATTTATTTATCTTTTCCTGTTTCAGGCCAATCATCAATTGCAAAAACTACATTGCTTATTGGATTCATCCACCTCCAATGACACGTTAGACGATCAATGGCCAGGCACTTTCTACATCTCAGGCTCAGTCTGTGTTAATGGTAAGTTACCACACTGACTCCTCCTGACCTTGGAAAGAAGTGTGGTATGAAGATGAAAGATCATGATATTTGAAAGGCTTGGAGAGGTGGCATCTAACACATGTCTTTCATGTCATCTGGGGGCCAACTTCGTTGCTCTCTCACTCTCCCTCAAGTCACTCTTACATATTACAGCTTTAAGAAGGTAAAAATGAAGGGCCTTGGTTCAGACCACAGACTGAGTGAGCCATTTCCCAGCTCATTTATGATGGTGCTATCAGGACCATCTAAACAACCCAAGAGGTCCTGTTCCAGCTATAGGAGGCAGCTATTACTGGTAATGAATAATAATAATAACACCATTATTGTGACGTAAGAAAACCCTGCATTGCTTCTATGCTAGTGACTGTACTTTCTGCTCTTCATCCTCATGGTCATGACACCCTCTGTACTTTTGATGCAGCTCTGCACATTCTATGCTTCTGCTCCTCTTGCACCAGGTCCTTCTCATACATAATCAACTGTTTGCATTGTGACCATAATGACATTTCTCAGGAATAGACATGCTCTGCCACTCTCCCCTCTCCTGGGGAATTTCTGCAGTGGCTCCTTCTACATCTACATTCCCCAACCTTGCATTCGAGGTCTTCACAATCTAGTCCCAGTCTACTTTTCTAGAAAATTTTACCATTATAATTTTTGTATCTTAAACTCCAGTCTTGATTTAAAACTTAAGCACACAATTCTAAAATTACCATTTTATACTCCGTGGTGCCTAAAACAGTGCCTGATACGGCATAAGCACCAATACTTAAGTGTTGAAGAAAATTAAAAGATGGTCTATGAATAGGTATGATCATTGTTAACATTAAATACAAATTCTTAAACTTTTAATACATTAAGCTGAAGTAGAAAAACAGAACATTGAGTTATATTGCCGTAGTAAATCTCAGTCTCAAACGTTCTTAGAATTTTACTTGATTGACATAACAATAAGAAAATATTCAGTAGATCAGGAGACTTAAAGAAATTTGGTAAACATTCTCAGGTCCAAGATTTAAGCTGTGAATTAATGACTGGAAATTTGAGAAAAGTGGCTTCCTAAATCGTAAATGCTACATTTCTTGTTTTCTTCAGCTTGATCAGCTTACAGTTGAGCAGCACAATTAATAGCTACTATCTTCATAATGCATGTGAAAAGTAATATTTTGTCTAGCTCTGTGGGTGTCACTAAGCTAGCAAAACACTCTACTTGGCATTATCCTGACACCAGTCAATGAAGCCATCAGGCAAATGAAACTACTTTTGTGGTAAGCAACACAGTAATCGAAAATTGCTATTCTTTCTTTTCCCCAGGAAAACCTGAAACTTTCATTTCAACCTTTTTTATATCACCAGGAAGAAATGAATATTTATAAAACAAGAAAAGGGCACCACCCAGGTGTCATTTTTCTCAGTGAATTATACACAATGAAGGGTAATAAAACAGTTTCAGTGTAAACTCAAGTGGCTGCCATTTAGCACTAATTGTTTAGGCATTTATTCAGTTCTGCAGGCATATGTATGGGCAGTGATGTCAGAGAGAAATGTATCCTGGTACATTTGGAGGCAATAAACTGGGCAGGTAAGAGCTTTCTTTTCATTAGAGTCCAGCAGTTAGTGGATAAAGATGATGACTGAGTGATCTAGGCTTGAGGGCTGGACCAAAGGGCTGGAATCACCAATCAGTTGAGGATAAATCTGTGGTACAAAGCGGGATTCATTTTACCCTAAAAGAGTTGAAAGCAGAACTCTAGATCAACATGGTCAAGTGAACATACAAGTTTAATGTTGGTCTCTCCCAAAACTACACTGGATCACAAAAAAGTTAATGTGAAAAACACACACACACATTTCCCCCCACACACACACATGCCCACACACACACAACTGTGTCAAAAACAAAAAAACAATATCTATGGAAGACCAAAAAAAGGAAAAATGTCTAGATAGTATAAATTAAATAATAAGTAATTAATGAAGAAACTCATCAAAGATCAATTGACGTTTGAGAAAAATATCAATAAAAGAGAAGGATCAAAATGTAAAAACTATCACCCAACAGTGGAAGATAAAAGAAATTCTCATAAGGACAAGTGGAGTTTTAAATGGTTCTAATTAGTATCATCAGAAGATTTATGAAGACTATTATATTCACAAAATGCCATAATATTCTGTAAAGTTAGTACTGATTGATTCAAAAAGCAAAAATTACAGTTCCTAAAATTTACAAAATATATATCAAATTTTATATCAAAATATAAAATTTTTAAATCAATAAAAGGATAAAATAACAGATTGAAAGTGAATATACCTCTGATCAAATTAGTGCTCTGTTATATAAATATAAGAAAAATGTCACAATATGAATAGAAAATATATGAGAAAATATTAGAGTTCTGGAAAACAGATCCAGAATAGACTATTCATATTCTAGGCTAGACTCCTGTATTCAATTTGTTTTTATTTTAACAGGCAATGTGATTGAGATTAAATTTGTGAGCTTTGATTTTTAGTTTTGCAGTTTTTCTTTTGGGCCAATGAAATTCTCCTTTTGAATTCATGTATTTATTTTATTTTATTATGGTCAGGTATCACTCTGAATGTTTGCAATGTATATTCTATTTTGTAGATATAAATGTAGCTGATAGGTTGAAAGATAAAAGTCATGCTGTCTTATTCAAAAAATTATTAGTTTTGAGAGTGTATTCTGTTTAGGATAAGCTAAGATATGCTGAAGTAAAAACTTTTCATCATTTTATCTCTCCTTCGTACCCCTTGTCTCATATGCTCTGTGTATAGGAAGGAACATGTCTAAGCTCTACCACAGCCACTCAAGACCCTGATGGAGAGGCCTGTCTTCTTGTGGCCACACCATGTGGAACGTGTGGCTCTCACAGTTGATGGGACTGGTAAGATGTTGCTGAAGGATGATGTGCCAGCCTCTTCCATACTTTGGCCTGGAGGTAATGTCCTACAGTTCTTCCCGCTGGCAATTTGCCAGAAGTAGTAACATGATCCTACTTAAGTAAAAGGCATCTAAGAAAGGTGAACAAATGGAAGATTTGTGACTAATACTCTTTCTACCATGGTGTTTTGAAGGGTTATGTTATGACTAGAGCACCACACAGTGGTTAAGGCATCAGGTTCTGGAGCGCAGACTGCCTGGGTCTCACTTACTGTGTTAGTCAGCTTCGGCTGCCATAACAGAATACCATAGAATGGGTTGCGTAAACAACATAAATTTATTTTCTCATAGTTCTGAAGGCTGAAAAGTCCAGGATCAAGGTGCCAGCAAATTCATTTTGTAGTGTGGCCTCTCTTCCTGGCTTGCCACCTTCTGCTACGTGCTCTCTTGCTCCTTGGGGCATGTACACACAGAGAAAGATCTGTCCTCCCGTTCTTTTCAGGCCACTGATACTATTGCATTAGCACCCTAGGGCCCCACTCTTATGACCTCATTTTAACTTAATTGCTTCTTCAGAGGCCTTATTTCCTATCTCCAAATACAGTCATATTGAGTTTTAGAGCTTCAGTATTTAAATTTTTGTGGGCCACAATTCAGTTAATGGTACTTACAATACCTTCTCTATGCTGTAGCTATAGAAAAGAAATAAGTGAGATACCTAGTTCATGTGGTTGTTATAAGAACAAAATATTTTAATACAAATGTAACACTCAGAATAGAGCCTAGCACTTAGTAAGTACCCAGTAAATATTACCTATTAGCAAATTATCATTTTTTATGCATATGACATTTTAGGCATACCATATTATTACGGTATGTTGTTATTTACATGAAATTTCCTAACTGTCATATTCTTGGTGTGGGTCATTAAGATAGAGATTTTCAATAAATCCCTTACATATCATTTGAACTGAGGAAGGGGAATGTCAGATAAATACCTCTTTGAATGAAAGACTAAAGAGTTTGTTGAGAAACAACGTTAGCTAACAGTGGCAGGAGTAAGAGCCAGGCATAATGAGGCCAACTCGGTAGCTAAGCCCCAGGAGTAGAGAGGAATTCTGCCTACAGCATAACAGTTCCCTCAGGTTTGCTTCTCTCTAAGTTCCTCCAGATTCGTTGTATCAACCTTATGTATAACGTGATTTACTTTAAGTTAAATATTAAGGTACTGGTTTAATAAATGTCTAACCTCATAGCACAATGCCACTAAATATTTCCAATACAACACACACAAAATGGGTATCAGTTTACAAAACAGTATAACCCAGCTTTGGGCCCTTGTTCCAGGGGAGAGATTCCCAGTAGGGTACCATGGAACCCTCACAGAAAATTGGTTGACAGTGAACAGTTTTGTGTGTTTGTGTCTTTTTATCTGCTAAGTTACTTCTCTTGCAATTTTTTCTTTGGCTCTAATTTTTTACTGAAAAATGATGATAATAATAATAGTAAAAACCTCAGTATTTAGTGTCATTTGGGTGCCAGGCATCTGGCTTGACTTTCTTTATATGTGTCATCATATTCAGACACTTTCACTCTACTCTATAAGGTATTATTTTTTTTTTTTCTTGAGACCGAGTTTTGCTCTGTTGCCCATGCTGGAGTGCAATGGTGTGATCTTGGCTCACTGCAACCTCCACCCCCACCCCCCTGGGCTCAAGCGATTCTCCTGCCTCAACTTCCCAAGTAGCTGGGATTACAGGTGCCTGCCACCATGTCCAGCTAATTTTTGTATTTTTAGTAGAGACGGGGTTTTGATATGTTGGCCAGGCTGGTCTCAAACTCCTGACCTCAGGTGATCCACCCACCTCGGCCTCCCAAAGTGCTGGGATTACAGGTGTGAGCCTTATAGAGGCATCTGGCCTCTCTAAGGTAATTCTTATTTCCATTTTAAGGATAAGAACACCACTAAGACTTGATTTACTTTACTATCACATTTTAGACTATGATTTGGACTGAGAACTGACTCCAAAGTCCATATCTTCCCCTTCAGGCTCCAGCCCCAGGTATACAGATAGCAAATTAGTAAAAAATAAAGTACAGTAGATAAAGTATTTTAATATTTTGACCTCTGCTTATGAAACACATTCTTTAATTTTACTTGTTCTTAGGGGCTAAGTTAAAGTCTCAGGCCACGGAAAAATATTTCCGAACATTCATGTCAGAAAACAAAATAAAACACGACGTAGATATCTGGTGGGATTGAATTTAGAGAACATTCTCCTTGGAGTCATACCTATATTCAATCTATCTAGATTTCCTCAGTTAAATACCAATAACAGTTTTCCCTGGTTTTCTTATTCTGGGTGATTTTCTTTGAGATTATGTTTCACCTTTCTTGGCAGCAAGCTGAACACTCCCGCATTATCATATTGTTTATTTTACTTTGTTTGCTAATGCACTGTCACTGCTAGGAACACTTCACAGCTTTGAATATGAATGTAACATCTGGTTTCGTTTCAATAACATTTCATGCTGCAAATGCCAATATGATTTTTTATGTGTGTACTTCAACAAAAAAGTCTCATATAGTCACTCTAATTGAAAGCTGATTTCCACATTCCAGTTCCAGAATGCCATGGCTTTGCTCTACATTTTTTTCTTTTCTTTTTTTTTGAACTTAGATGGAAGTATAAACATGTGTTCTAAATACACCCCATGCTGCTTCTTCCACTCTGTCATAACTTTAATCTGTAAACGTGCCATGTCCTTCATTTGTCAGATTTTGGGGACTCTGGGCAGCAAGTAAAATATCACTTTCTCTGTGCTGTCTAAATTTATACATTAAGACAATTTGTGACATGTTTTGGCATATGATTCATCTCTCATCCATAAAATCAAAATCACATATTGTGATAAAAGTCATACAGTAAAGACTTTTGATCACTCTTGTATACTATAAGATTTTAGCAGGCAGAGATTTAAAAAACACACCCTGATGTGATATTTATTGGAGCAAGGGTGGAAGGCAGAGTTGCTGTCCACATGTGCAATTCATAGGTTATAGATTTCTGTGTATAGATAATGATGCTTGGGTTCATAGAAATAGCCCTCACACACAGCTACCAGTTTAAGACAGTGAGGTTATATTTAAAATAACCTTCTACAAAAACTTTTCATGTCTTTTGTAGGCTAAGCCATGTGAACAACTAAAGATGTATAAACACAAACTTTTCTTTCTTCTAGGAGATTTGCTTAGTTAGGAGAATTAAAACTATGTGCTTTTACAAAGAAGAAAAATGAAAACTAAAGTCAATATATGAGGGCTAATTAGTGAGATCTTTGCCAGTACTATGGAAATTTAGAAAATAAATAAAGTATATTTGGTTAAGTATCAGGAAGAAACACAAGAGAATAAAAATTGGAGTTTAGCAGTGGATATTACATTCGTATCCCACTAGTAGAGCGAAGCATTCTAGGCAAAGGGAATGGATTAATAAAACATCTGAGGAATGGGGAGAAATTCAAAGTATTCAAGGATGCAGTTTTCTGTCCAGCATGCTTCACCATCCTGGCAGCCTGAGGCTGGCTGACACGTGTGCCCAAATGCTGTTTAGCTACACTTGGGGATGGCCTGGGTTTTTCAGGCCCTAGGACCCGTAGGACAAAGGAGCCTTGTACGTTGCTTCTAAAGAGCCTTCAATATTAGCTCTGCACCATTTTTCTAAAAATGCTATGATTTGCATAATATTTTGAATAATGTTGAAGCTGTATCTAGATCATTCTAACTAGATTAGAAGTTCAAGAAAATAATTAGCTTTCAAAGATGGATTCAGTTCTTGTTGCACATGGTGTATACACACATTTATATTAATACATATAAATATATTACACATATACACACGTACGTATACTCATTTTATCCTCAGAGCAAGCCTATTAGGTAGCAGAATACAAACTATTTTCTCTTCTTGCAGCTATGGAACTGCTGATGATGACTGAGCTGCTGGTAAGTGGCAGAAGCTGCATCAACTTCTCTAATTCTCCTTGCAAGGCAAGGAAATGCAACACCACCACCAAGAAAAAAAGCTTTATAATTGTATAAACTTTCTCAATATGTCATTTCTGAAACTTTCTAGTGGCAAGCATGGGAACTCCAAATCTCTTAGGCAAGATAGGAAAATACCAAGCCTGGCTTTAATACAAATTAGAAAATTAAAGACTCAATTATAAAAAAGGTTTATTTATCTTTTCATATATCTATAAACACACACATACTAGCTATTTTAACAAACTACTTTTGGTCATCTTCATTTCTCTCTCTCTCTCTCTCAAATGCTCAGGATTCACAACCTTTTTTGTTTGTTTGTTTTTTGAGACAGGGTCTTGCTCTGTTGCCCTGGCTGAAGTGCAGTGTTGTGATCTTGGCTCACTGCAACTTTCACCTCCTGTGCTCAAGCCATCCTCCACTTCAGCCTCCGAAGTAGTTGGGACTACAGGCACACACCACCACACCTGGATAATTTTTGCATTTTTTTGTATAGATGAGGGTTTGCTATGTTGCCCAGTCTGGTCTCGAACTCCTGGGCTCAAGCAATCTGCCCAACTTGGCCTCCCAAAGTGCTAGGAGTAAAGGCGTGATCCACCGAGCCTGGCCAAAACCTGCTTCTAAAAAACGCTTCTTCTATATGTTTTGATTTTCAAAAAAATATCTTGAATCTGCAAATTTATTTATTTATTTATTGTTTTGAGACGGAGTTTCATTCTTGTTGCCCAGGCTGGAGTTAAATGGCCTGATCTCAGCTCACCGCAACCTCCGCCTCTCAGTTCAAGTGTTTCTCCTGTCTCAGCTTCCCAAGTAGCTGGGATTATAGGCACACACCACCACACCAGCTAATTTTGTCTTTTTGGTAGAGACAGGGTTTCTCTCCATGTTGTTCAGTCTGGTCTTGAACTCCCAACCTCAGGTGATCCACCTGCCTCAGCCTCCCAAAGCGCAGGGATTACAGGTGTGAGCCACCTTGCCTAGTCAGAACCTGAAAAAATTTCTAATGAAATTGATTGTGTGATCAATTGTGGATATACTTTTTAAAACCTCTGTCAGAAATTACAAAAAAGCTGCTTAATATTGAAATACTTGAATGTTTGATATTTTGCCTTCCTGTGCAAATTGATTACATTTCATTCTTATAGACTTATTTTTAAAATAATTTAAGGTTTACAGTGTTAAACCTTACCCAATTAAATTTAACATTATTTAATTGAGCAAAGAACGATTTGCAAATCAGGCAGACTCCACAGCCAGAGTAGGGCTCCAATGTAATTCTGTAGTGGAAGATTTATGGACAGAAAAAGGAAGGTGCTGTGCAGAAAATGGAAGTGAGATGCAGAAACAGCCAGATGGGTTACACCTAGCCATTTGCTTTATTTCAACAGGGTTTGAACAGTTGGCCCCCTTGGATTGGCCAAGACTCAGTGACTGGCACAAGAGTAGGTTGCAGTCTGTTGATGTCTTTACTTACATTATAGTTCACTATGTACAAAGAAACTGTTAGGCTGAACTTAAAATACGTAAGGAAACAGCTTTCGGCTAAATTTGATTTGACAACGGAACAATTGAGAAGGTAGTACAGAGAGTTTCCATATTCCCTGTACCCAGTTTCTCCTATCTTAACATCTTACTTTTTAGTATAGAACGTGTCTTACAATTAATAAACCAGTATTGATACATTATTATTAACTAAAATGCCTATTTTATTTGTATTTCCTTTGTTTTTACCTAATGCCTTTCTACTATTCTAGGATACCATCCAAGACACCACATTATTAATACATTTACTTTTCATGTCTCCTTAGATTTCTCTAAATTGTGACAGTTTCTCAGACTTTCTTTACTCTCAATAACCTTGAAAATTTTGAGAAAATACTGGGCAGGTATTGTGTAGAATGTTCTTCTCTTGCTATTTGTCTGATCCTCTTCTCATGATTAGGTGAGGGTGGTGGCTTATTCTGAGAAAGTCCTCAGATGTAAAGTGCTGTTTTCATCACATTGTATCTAGAGTACCTATCAACATGACTTACTGATATTGATGTTAACCTTGATCGCTTAGCTTGAGATAGTGTTTGTCAGTTTTATTCATTGTAAAGTCACTTTCTTTTTCCCCCTCCTATATTGTACTCTTTGGAAGAATGTCATTATCACAGCCCACACTGAAGGAGGGGGAGCTTAAACTGCATCTTCTGGAGAATGCAGCATCTTAATAAATTATTTGGAATTCTCTTGCATGAGAAATGTGTCTTTTTTCTTTTCTTATTTACCCACCCAATCACTTATTTCCAGCAACATGGACTCATGGATAAGTATTTTATACTTTGGGTTATATCCAATACTACCTTTTAATTTTGTTGCTCAATTTCTCTAGCTTTTCTATTGGGAGATCTATTATTTAGCTTCTGCATCCTTTTGAAAAATTATCATTATCATGGATTATTATTTTCTCCTTGAACACTTCCTTACTTTCTGGCATAAAATGCTCAATATTCATCTTGTGTGTCTCCTGCCCCAGTGCCAGAATCAGGTATTTATTTATCTAATGATCTTTGGTTCCATTTATTGAAAAATTGTATTAGAAACCAAGATGTGGGCATTAAGTGTGTTTATTGCTACTGGGGTGCCATTTTTCCTAGGTTCCCTCTGTTGATAATGCAATGGAATATATGTATGTATACTAACGTGTTTATATATTTACATCTATAAATATTTTACATGTAACCATCTATATCTATATCAAGTTTAAAGAAAATTAAAATATTTTACCCCAAAATATATTTCTATAATATATTGAAATGGCTGCTGCTTGACCAGCAGGCAGAAGTGGTCTTGCAAATTTGTCTTAAGTGGGGAAAATTTGAATCTAGGAAAGCTCTAATGCAGCTGTGACCCCTCTTTTTTCTATGACTTTCCACAGATCCAGGAGAGATTGAGAGCCTAATACCTTTAGAAGTCTGAAAAAGAAACATTTACCACCATTCTCTCTGAGGGAGTCTTTACCCATATAACAAGGTCATCTTTGTTAGCCAAGCCTCTTTTCCTCCTTCCGTAACCTGTTTTACCAGAATCTAAGACCCTATCCTTTCTGTAACCTCAAAATGGTACATACATTTCTGTAACTTAGTGGGAAGATTTCTGAGTATACAAGTTAAGTAAATTTGACGTATTTTATAGTATTAAATCAATCTGCCTTGTGTCAGTTATTTTTTTAGTGAACATTTAGGGGGCCAAGAGCCTATAACCCCCACAAGCTAAATATGGGTTCATACTGATCTTTGTAATTCTAACCCATGACCACTTTGTAAACTAAAAATGCAATTCTAAGCCTCCCAACCAACTGAATGGGTCCCCCTTTCAGCCAAGGAGACCAAAAGAAGCTTGAGAAACAAGTTCAGGTCATGACAGAAGCTGGGAAGAAGTTGGGCATGTCTCATTATACTCTCCTCCTTTAGAAGTTCAGGTACAATGACTAGCATTAGCATTAATATTATTTTGAAATGGTGCTGCAAGGCTCTTTTCTGTGGAGGAAATTTACATTCTATGATAAATATCCTTCCCTTTCCAGTTTCTTTTTTCCTGACACAAGAGAGATTTAACTAAAAGTCTAACACTTGTTAAAGCTTGACAACATACATTAACCACCTATTTTCTCTGAAGCCTTCCAACTGAAGGTTCCATCTATACAGAGAGACACTTGGCTTCCACAACCCTCCTTATCTTAAGCTGAACTCCTTCAGACAGCTGCCAATCAGGAAATCTTTGAATTCACCTATGACCTGAAAGCCCCTACTTTGAAACGCTCAGTCTTTTTATATCGAACCAATGTATACCTCACATGTTTTGACTGATGTCCTATGTCTCCCAAAAATGTATAAAACCAAGCTGTACCCAACCACCTCAGGTACAACATGTTCTCAGGACCTCTTGAGATTATGCCTCAAGCCATGGTCACTCATATTTGGCTCAGAATAAACCTCTTTAAATGTTTTGCAGAGTTTGACTTTTTTCATGAACAACTTTGATTAGTCTAGCCTCCTCCTCTTGCTTATCTGTAAACATGCATTGCAATAATGAGATGCTTGGCTCCTATTTCACCCTCTATTTGCTTAAGTGTTGTAATCCAACACATTGTATACTAATACAGAAATGTTAACCCATACATGTGTGGAAAACAACTTTATCAGCTAGAATACAAGGTTTACATGCAGTGTATTTTGCCTTTAGTTTTATAAACTCCTTTCATTTCTGAAGTTATTGAGGTCAGCACCTTCCTGCCTACCTGTATACCACTCATTCATTGAGTTTGCTTTGCATAATAATGTTATTTTTGTACATTCTCCTTGACCCTCTAAATATATATTTTTAATTTGTATATATCAAGGCTCACACATTGTACTAGAAAATTATATGTATTTTTTACAAATGCATAAGATTATATATTCACAAGTACAGCATTATGCAGAATAGCTTTCTTGCCCTAAAACAAAATTCACCATGATTTCCCTATTAGATCTTTATTCCAACCCCAAAATGCTTGGCAACCCCACTAATCGTTTTATTGCATCCAAAGTTTTATGTCTTCTAAAAGATCACATAAACGGGAACATATAATAGGTAGCTATTTCAAAGTAGCTTTTTCCACTTAACAATACATGTTAAATATTGATCCTTATATTTTTGTAGCTTCATAGGTCATCTCATCTTATTGCCAAATAATATTCTATTATATGAATTTACAATTGTTTTGTTTTTCAATTCACCAATTGAAGGACATCTTGGTTTTTTTGAGTTTTTGACAATTATAAATAAAGCTAGTATAAACACACATTTACAAATTTTTGTATGATCATACTTTTTAAAATTATTTGTGTAAATTCCTAAGAGTGCAATTAGTGTTGCATCATATGCCAGCATTGTATTTTGATACGTATTTTGACTGTTGCTATGGTTTGAATGCATCTCCTCCAAAATTTACATGTTTCCAATATAAAAGTATTAAGAGGTGGAGACTTTAAGACATTATTGAAACATTAGGGCTTCTTCTGTATACGTGGATTAAGGATGTTAAAAAGCAGACACCTGGTATTTGGCCTTGCTTTCCCTTCCACCTTCTGCCATGTGAAGATGAAGCAAGAAGACCCTCCCAAGACACCAAATGCCGGCACCTTGACCTTGAACTTCCCAGTCTTCAGACCTATGAGAAATAAATTCTTGTTCCTTGTTAACTGCCTCAACAAATGAGTTAGAAAGTGATGCCTTTGCATCTATTTTCTGAACAACATTGTAGAGAAATAGTACCTTTTCTTCCTTAATGTTTAATAGAAATCTCCAGTGAAACCATTTGGGCCTGGTGATTTCTTTTTTTGGAAGACTATTATTAATTGATTCATTAGAAAGATATACACCTATTGAGACATTTATTTGTCTTTGAATGAGTTTGGTAAGTTGTGTCTTTCAAGGAACTGGATTGTTTCATCTAATTGTTAAATTTGTGGGCATAGCATTCTTCACAGTATTCCTTTATTAGCCTCTTGACGTTCACAGAATCAGTAATAATGCCCCTTTTAAATTTGCAATAATGATAGCTGCTTTTTCTTTCTTTTCCGCCTAGTTAGCCTAACTGAAGATTTTTCAGTTTTACTGGGTCTTTTCAAAGAGTCAAGGTTTGGTTTTGATGTATTTCTCTATTGTTTTACCGTTTGCTAATGTATTGATTTCTGTTCGAATATTTGTTATTTCTTTTTATCGGTTGGCTGTATGCTTTAATTGCTCTTGTTTCTAAAGATGAACCTTTAGAATACTGATTTTAGATATTTTTCTTTTTTTCTAATGTATGTATTTAATGAATTTAATTACTAAGCCAGTGTTTTTGCAATAGCTCACAAATTTTGATAAATTTCATAGTTATTTTCATTTGGCTCAAAATATTTAAATTTCCCTTGAGATTACTTCCTTGTCCTGTTTGTTATTTATAAGTGTGCTTTTTTATTTGGGCATTTCACAACTATATTTCTGTCATTGATTTCTAGTTTAATTTCACTGTGTTTTGTAAGCATAGTTTGTAGCTATCTCATTCTACTAAAAAATTGGTTTGCCTTAGTGAATGTTCTATGGGAGCTTGAAAAAAATGTGTATTCTGCTATTGTTAGTAGGATATTCCATAAATATAAATTAGATCATGCTGATTGATAGTGTTTCTCAGGTGAACTATATCCTTACTAATTTTCTGCTGCTTGAACTATCATTACTGGAAGAGGATTACTGAAGTCTCCAACTATGAGAGAACATTTGCCTATTCTCCTTATACTTCTTTCACTTTTTGCTTCTGGAATTTCTACGCTTACTTGTTAGGTGTACACATATTAAGAACTGTTTTGTCTTGTAGAACTGAGCACTAACCCTGGTCGTTTTTTGTTCTGAAGTCTATTTTGTCTGTAAATAATATACCTATTCCAACTTTCCTTTGATTAGTCTTAGTCTTTTTCGATCTCTACTTTTAACTTATATGGGTCTTTATATTTAAATTAAGTTTTTTTGTAAACAACATAGAATTGGTTCTTGGTTGTTGTTTTATTTCAAATCCACTCTGACAATCCCTTTCATTAATGTGTTTTTACAATTTACATTTAAAGTGGTTATTGATACTGTTGGGTTAATATTTACTGCATTTGTAACTGTGCTCTATGTATTGCACGTGTTCTTTATTCTGCTTATTTGTCTGCATTCTCTGGCTTACATTTATCACTTTATATGATTACATTTTATTCACTCTCTTAGCATATCCATTATGTTTCTTAAAAAATTTAGTTGTCAAAAAGTTTCTAATGGACATTTATAGCTAATATAAGACCAGCTTCAACAAACACTATACCACTTCACAGGCAGTACAGTTCTCTTATAGCAAAGTATTCTTAATTTGTTCCTCCATTTTTTAGGATACTGCTGTCATTCATTTCACCTATCGATATAGGATATTCAGTCAATACATTGTTGGATGAGTTATTATTTTTAGATCAATTATAAGTAATAAAAATAAAATATTTTTATAACCTTATATATTTCTTTCCAATGCTCAATCTCCTTATATAGATTCAAGTTTTTGACATATCCTTTTTCTTCTCCCTAGAGAAGTTTATTTAATTCTTCTTCAGTGCAGATCTGCTACCAATAAATTTGGTCAGGATTTGTTTTTCTCAGAATGTACTTGTTCAATCTTCACTTTTGGATAATAATTTTGTTGAATATAGAATTCTAAGGGGTTTTTTTTTTCAGCACTTTAAACATTTTATCCCACTCTCTTCTTGTTAGCATAGTTTCTGATGAAAAGTTCACTACAATTCTTACTTTTGTTTCTCTATAAGTGAGATAGTTTTCTTCTTCTAGCTTCATTTAAAAATATTCTCTGTCTTTAGTTTTTGCAGTTTGAATGTAAGCCTAACTATAGCTATTTTGTTATTTATTAGACTTGGTATTCTCTCAGCTTCTTGGATCCGTGGTTTGGTTTCTGTCATTTATTTTGGAAAGTTCTCAGCCATTGTTGCTTCTTGGTTTTTGTTTGTTTGTTTTCTTGCTTTTTCCTCTTTTTCTTTTCCTTCCATCATTCCAGTTACATGTATGTTACATTCTCTATAATGATTTCACAATTCTTAGATGTTCTATTTTCTTTCTTTCTCTCTTTCTTTCTTTCTATTCATTTCTCTTATCGTACTTATGTTTTGAAAGTTTTGAGTGAACCTATCATTAAGTTCTGTGATTTTTTTCTCATTATGTCCAATACTATAATGAACACATTTAAGACAGTTTTACCTTTACAATATAGTATATTTTATTTCTAGAATTAGCATTTCATTCTTTCTTAAACTTTCCATTAACCTGTTTATGCTATGCATCTGTCCTATGTGTTGTCTTCTTTTTTATTAGAGCCCTTAAGGTAGTAATCATAATTATTCTAAATTCTCTGATTATTCTCTAAATTCTCTAATAATCTGTGTCAGATCTTTGTTTGATTCTGATGCTTCCTCCTTCTTGATTTTCATCATGCTTTCCAAATTTTGGTTGAAAGCCAGATGTACTAGGTAATAGAAACTCAGATATAGGCTGTTAATAAGAGGCTTTATATTAATCTGTTTAAGAGTCGGATTATGTTTAGTGCTTCTGTATCTGTAGGCACTAGAATATTCAAATTCCCCTAGTGTCCTTGCTGTTGTCTCCTCTGGTATCTTTGGGATTCCTTAAAAACTTTCTTTACATAATTTGCACCTAGCAACTCTTCAGTTATAATCAACCTTTATTAGACTGGAGCCTTGTGTGGTGGTTGCTAAGTGTATGGGGACAAAGGGTTCTATAACCTTGTAATTTAAACACAGTGTTTAGTGTTCTTGTGTTTCTGGGCTGTAAACTGTGTATTTCCCCTGTCACCTCTTCGGTGCCATAGGAAGGTAGAGTTGGGTAAGTGTCCTTCCCTCTGATGGAGTAAGGATCTGTGAAGTCTTTTCCCCTGCAAAGTAGGCTTTTGTTGTGAAGAATGCTCTGGGCTTATTTAACTTTGATTACCCACTCTTCTCATCCTACCAGAGCCAGGAGGATATCTTCTTCAGATCTTCACTGTGAGAATCTGGTGGTATCCCCAGAGGTAAAACCCACAAAATCATGGGGCATCTCCTAGGAATATAGTTCCCAAGAAGTTTATCACTCTCTTATTAGTTCATGTTTGCAACATGGAGTTATGGCTTCAGCAGCTTCTTCTCAACGTACGCAGATCTAAACTGTGTCTCTTTGGGTAAGCATATCTCTCCAGATTTTAGAGTAGTCATCTGCCCTGAAACCTCAGTTCTCAGATGAATCTAAGATAAAAATCAGTGGTTTTCAGTTTGCTCAGCTTTTTTCTTCCAAACACGGGAATGACAAGTTCTAAGCTCCTTGAAAGTCAGAGATAAAATTGGAAGTAATCAATAAAAAATACATATTTTTTTTAACATTTAAGTTCAGGAGACATGTGCAGGTTTGTTACATAGGTAAACTTGTGTCATGGGGTTTGTTGTACAAATTATTTCATCACCTAGGTATTAAGCCTAGTATCCATTAGTTATTTTTCCTGATCCTTTCCCTCCAATCATCGTCCATCCTATGATAGGACCCAGTATATCTTCTTCCCCTTTATTTATGTGTTCTCATCATTTAGTTTCCACTTACAAGTGAAAATGTGCAGTGTTTGGTTTTCTGATCCTGCGTTAGTTTGCTAAGGATAATGGCCTCCAGCTCTGTCCATGTTCTTGCAAAGGACATGATCCCATTCTTTTTATGACTGCATAGTATTCCACGGTATATATTTACCACATTTTCTGTATGCAGTCTATAATTGATGGGCACTTAGATTGATTCCATGTCTTTGCTACTGTGAATAGTGCTGCAGTGAATATACACATGCATATGTCTTTATAATAAAACAACTTATATTCCTTCCGGTATATATCCAGTAATGGGATTGCTGGGTCGAATGATATTTCTGTCTTTAGGTCTTTGAAACACCACACTGTCTTCAAGAATGGTTGAACAAATTTACACTCCCACCAACAATGTATAAATTTTCCTTTTTCTCCAAAACCTTGCCAGCATCTGTTATTTACTGACTTTTTAGTAATAGCCATTTTGACTGGTGTCAGATGGTATTGATTTGTGTTTCTCTAATGATCAGTGATGTTGAGTTTTTTTCAAATAATTGTTGGCTGCATTGTTGGCTGTATGTCAAAATTATGTGTTCATGCCTTTTGCCCACTTTTTAATGAGGTTTTTTCTTATACATTTGTTTCTTTATAGATGATGAATGTTAGAACTTTGTCAGATGCATAGTTTTCAAAATTTTTCTCCCATTCTGTAGGTTGTCTGTTTACTTTGATATTTTCTTTTGCTGTGCAGAAGCTCTCAAGTCTAATTAGATCCCATTTTCCAATTTTTGCTTTTGTTGCAATTCCTTTTGGCATATTCGTCATGAAATATTTGCCCAACCCCTGAATTATATTGTTAAGTTGTCTTCTAGGGTTTTTATAGTTTTGGGTTTTATATTTAAGTCCTTAATCCATCCTGAGTTAATTTTTTAAAATAATTTGTTTAAGGAAGGAATCCAATTTCAATCTTGTGCATATGGCAAGCTAGTTATCCCAGCAACATTTATTGAATAGAAAATCATTTCCCTATTGCTTGTTTTTTGTTAGGTTTGTTGCAGATCATATAGTTGTAGGTGTGTGGCCTTATTTCTGGATTCTGAATTCCCTTTCATTGGTCTATGTGTCTGTTTTTGTACCAGTACCATGCTGCTTTGTTTACTATAGCACTGTAGTAAAGTCTGTAGTCAAGTAGTGTGATTCCTCCAGCTTTGTTCTTTTTGCTTAGGATTGCCTTGACTATTTGAGCTCTTTTGTAGTTCCATTTGAATTTTAAAATAGAAAGCTTTTCCTTGTTCACTGATCAATGTCAATGATAGTCTAATGGGAATAGCATTGAATCTATAAATTTCTTTGGGCAATATGGACATTTTAATGATGTTAATTCTTCCTATTCATAGACATGGAGTGTTTTTCCATTTGTTTTTTCATCCCTGATTTCTCTGAGCAGTGCTCTGTAGTTCTTGTAGAGATTCACCTCCCTAGATAGCTGTATTCCCAGGTATTTTCTTCTTTTTGTGGCAGTTGTGAAAGGGATTGTGTTACTGATTCAGCTTTTGGTTTGACAGTTGTTAGTGTATAAGAATGTTAGTAATTTTTGCATGTTGATTTTGCATCCTGAGTCTTTGTTGAAGTTATCAGCTTAAGGAGCTTTTGCCTGAGACTATGGGGTTTTCTAGATATACGAACATGTCATCTGCATACAGGGATAGTCTGACTTCCTCTCTTCTTATCTCGATGCCCTTTATTTCTTTCTCTTCTCTGGTTGCCCTAGCCAGAACTTCCAGTACTATGTTGAATAGGAGAGGTGAGAGGGGATATTATTGTCTTGTGTCGGTTTTCAAGAGGACTTTTTCCCAGCTTTTCTCCATTCTGTATGATGTTGGCTGTGAGTTTATCATAGACGGCTTTTATTATTTTGAGGTATGGCCCTTCAATGCCTAGTTTATTGAGAGTTTTTTTTTTTTTTTAACATGAAGGGATGCTGAATTTTATTGAAATCCTTTTCTGCATCTATTGAGATAATCATATGGTTTTTGTTTTTAGTTCAGTTTATGTGATAAATCACACTTATTGATTTGTTTATTTTGAACCAACCTGCATCCGAGGGATAAACCCTACTTTATCATGGTGGATTAGTTTTTCGATATACTCCTATATTCAGTTTGCCAGTATTTTTTGAGGATTTTTGCATCATTATGCATCAAGGATATTGACCTGAACTTTTCTTTTTTATAGTTTTATATCTGACAGGTTTTGGTATCAGGATATTGCTGGCTTCACAGAATGAGTTAGGGACGGGTAACTCCTTCTCAATTTTTTTGAATAGTGTATGTAGGAATGGTGCTAGCTGTTCTCTGTATATCTGTTATACATCTGGTAGACTTCATCTGTGAATCCATCTTGTCCTGGACTTTTTCTGATTGGTAGGCTATTACTGCCTTAATTTCAGAGCTCATTACATGTCTGTTCAGGGATTTAATTTCTTCCTGGATCAGTTTTGGGAGGGTGTACATGTCCAGGAATTTATCCATTCCTTCTAGATTTTCTAGTTTATGTGCATAGAGGGGTTCATAATATTCTCTGATCATAATTTTTATTTGTGTGGGGTCAGTGGTGGGATCCTGCTTGTCATTTTTTATTGTATTTCTTTCATTCTTCTCTGTTTTCTTCTTTATTAGTCTAGCTTGTTGTCTATTTTATTATTATTACTGTTTTTTAAATCCAGCTCCTGGATTTGTTGCACTTTTAAATGGTTTTTTGTGTCTCAGTCTCCTTCAATTCATCTCTGATTTTAATTATTTCCCATCTTATGTTAGCTTTGAGATTTGTTTGCTCTTGGTTCTCTAGTTCTTTCAGTTGCGATGTTAGGTTGTTAATTTGAGATCTTTCTAATTTTTTGATGCGGGAGTTTAGTGCTGTAAATTTCCCTCTTAACACTGCCTTATCTTTGTCCCAGAGATTCTGGCATGTTGTATCTTTGTTCTCTTTCATTTCAAAGAACTTCTTGTTTTATGCCTTAATTTTATTATTTACCCAAGAGTAATTCAGGAGCATCTTATTCAATTTCCATGTAATTAAATATCTTAGTCTTGATTTCTATTTTCTATTCTGTGTGGTTGAAGAGAGTGTCTGTTATGATTTTAGTTCTTTTGCATTTGCTGAGGAGTGTTTTACTTCTGATTATGTGACCAATTTTAGAATAAGTGCCATGTGGTGATGAAAAGAATGTACATTCTGTTGTTTTTGGGTGGAGAGTTATGTAGAAATCTATTAGCTCCATTTGATTCGGTGCTGAGTTCAGGTCCTGAATATCTTCGTAAATTTTCTGTCTCAGCAATCTGTCTAATTTCAATGTGGCGTTAAAGTCTCCCACTACCATTGTTTGGGAGTCTAAGTCTCTTCAAAGGTCTCTAAGAGCTTGTTTTATGATTCTGGGTGCTTCTGTATTGGGTGCATCTATGTAGTTAGATCTTCTTGTTAATTGAACCCTTTACCATTATGTAATGTCCTTCTTTGCCTTTTTTTGTTGTTGTTGGTTTAAAGTCTGTTTTGTTAGAGACTAGCATTGCAGTCCCCACTTTTTTCTATTTTCCATTTGCTTGGCAGATTTTCCTCCACCCCTTTATTTTGAGCCAATGTGTGTCACTGCATGTGAGATGGATCTTTTGAAGACAGCATACTGATGGGTCTTGGTTCTTTATCCAGCTTTCCACTCTTTCTCTTTTAATTGGGACTTTTAGCTTATTTACATTTAAGGTTAGTATTCATTTGTGTGGATCTGAACCAGTCGTCCTGATAAACCATTGTTACAGACAATCTAAAAGTCAGAAAAATAAAGCATCATTATGTTAACTAGTCAATATATTGTCCTTGGAATTCAGCTGAGGTGCCACAAGGATATAGTGGAATCATGCAGGAAGAATGTTATCTAAGGGCTGATGGAATTTGACCGTGATCACCCTTATATTGAGCACTAAATCGCTAGCCTGATGTCACGTAAGACATGCTTATAATTTTCCATTACACCTAGTACACCATATACAAAACTACCTCCACACTTTTTCCTGGTTTGGAAACTACTCCTATTAGATGTATTAGTCAATGTTACAAATTATTACATTCTGTCAAGTACCTGAGCCAGATTTGAATTCTGACATTGGTCTTTCATAAAGCTCAGAAGCATCATTATCCATGCTTTGAATAAGTACAAAATCCAAACTTCATATTAGAAAGAAAGGGGTGTTATGTTTTGGATGAAGTCTGAGTCACACTGAGTTTTGGGTAAAGGTGTATAATATGTAATTATTGTCCTAACTTAGTACCCAGAAGAACGGGTCCTCTTTAGAAAGTCCAGAGCTCTTATGCACACTATGAATATAAGATTGTAAAATGAGGATATGGTTCAATTTTTCTTCTGTTTCATTGGACTAGGGCTGCCACTGTCTTCAATGACTCCTCCTCTTATAATTGTAACTAGGACACTGAAAAGATGCTTGGGTATGTCTGCACTGTCAGAAATGGAGCCCTTGTCTGCCCTCTCTTCTGATGTTCCTGCTACCTACATGATGAAAGAAAATTACACCCTGCCACATACATTTCTCCTGTCTAATTTCTACTTCTTCAACATAATTGAGCCAGGGAATGGATCTCCTCTGAAGCACTTCTAATTTTTAGGTATAGGAAGAGGGCCCCAATAACAATTTTTTTTTCTTGACGCACTTTTTGAGCATTAGGGACTCCCCTTCCTCAAATTAAGACCCTTATTCAAAGAGCAAGGTCATTGCTCATTGGGAAGAATTTAATCACCCAGTCACCATTGGTGAAATGATTTTACAAGTGAGACAAAGTGGCAGCAGAGGTCAGGGGACTTCAGTCATACAAGTAGAGATACCTGCCAGGATGTCGACCCCTGATTATGCCAGTAATGGCATATGCTCTACATTTAGCTGTTTGCCCTATCATTTCTTTCTAACCTATAATTATGTTACCAGGAGCAATCTCATCCCAGCAATAAATTTCTATGGTGAAACACATTACACTTCAAAGCACCATTTATAAAATGTCTCCTCCTATTTGATCCATGAACCACCTACTTAACCTGCAAGTGATGGGGAGTATGCATTTAATTATAACTTGCCTGGTGTGCATCACTAATTGAGGAGCAGGATGAGTTCTCAGTCCAGACTGAAAATTTCTATAAGAAAGCTGAATTTCACTGTGGAGGAGACTTGCTCTTGATTTGATTTAAAAAGAAAAGGAAAGGAAAGAAAAAAAAAGAATTAATAAAATTCACACTTATTGCATATGTTGCTTTTTGAAGGTTGCTAAGAACTTATTTAATGAATCTGGGTCCTCCTGTATTGGGTGCATATATATTTAAGGTAGTTACATCATTTTGTTAAATTGAACCCTTTACCATAATGTAATGCCCTTCTTTGTCTTTTTTGATCTTTGTTGGTTTAAAGTCTGTTTATGTGGTTCAAAGTTGGTTTAAAGTCTGTAATATGTGGACAATAGTACATGCTTGAGAATATTTTTGTGCTGCGTCGATATTCTCAAGCATCACAAAAATATTCTCAAGTATGTATTATTGTCCACATATGACACATATTTATGAGCCAAAGGAAAGCAGTAAATATAACAATGATAAAACCAATGCAATTAGAAAGATGCTAATTATTATGTCACCATCTCAAAGTGCTCCTCTGAATGTGAGATTCCTGTATCTGATGCCTATGACATACTCATGTAGGTAGCTAATAGACATCTCACATTCAGTAGATGTGAACTAAAATTCTGAATTTTCTTCAAAACCTGCTTTCTTTTATCCCTCACTATCTCACTGGCAATGTCATTCTTCTACTTTCTCAGGAAAATATAACTTTAGATTTATCCTTAATATTTTATCTCAGAATTTAAAGCCAATTTACCAACAAACCTTTTGGGCTCTCTATCTCCAAAACATAAATTCTAAATATTCTTTCCAATTAGTCCTTGTGAGTGATCTCTTTGTAACCAGGACCCTGGCTCACACAACTTCATACATTCATATAAAATTGGAAATTCTGAGTATTCAGGGGTCATAGAGAAAAAAATAATGTAAACTTTAAAAATATTTAGAACTTAATAAAATTAACCTCAAACTTTCATTTTTCTTATATTTGTACAGTTCTAATATTAAACGTGTCAATAGCCATACAGTCTTCTGTAAAAGACGGTGACTGATATACATTTCCCCCAACATTCTACAGTTCTTTCTCTTCTTTATCCTTTAATATGTCTCTCCTTAATTTGAAATTTCATGCAGTACCTCCAGAGATTTGATAAGTTTTCAGGCTTTAGTTGCATACTTATATTGCATTAGTCAGTCATCTGCATGCATCTCAGGAACAAAAGTAATACAGCTTCTTCTGCTAGTGGGCAGCTTCCTTTCTTATTTGCTGTAAAGCCATTGCTTGCTGCTTTGAAACAGCAGCAAGTATGAGAGTGCTGTCAATCTTCCAATGAGGAATATTTCCCTTAACAATGTCCATTGTATAAGCTAACTCTGTATTTCTATGCCTTTCTGAGTATATGACATATTTTCATTTTGACTTAAAAACATGTTAATCCATTTAGAAGCCATTTTAAGCAACAGTTTATTTTATTTTATTATTTTATTTTTTTGGGATGGGGTCTCATTCTGTCACCCAGGCTGGAGCACAGTGGCATATTAAGCTCACTGCAACCTCCATCTCCCAGGTTCAAGGGATTCTCTTGCCTCAGCCTCCCAAGTAGCTGGGACTGCAGGTGTGTGCCACCATGCCCAGCTAATTTTTCTATTTTTGGTAGAGATGGGGTTTCATTATATTGGCCACGATGGTCTTGAACTCCTGACCTTGTGATCCGCCCACCTTGGCCTCCCAGTGGCTTCTCCTCCGGGAGTCACTGCGCCCCGCCACAACAGTTTAACTTTGCATGTGTAACATTAACAATACACATAATTAAACTGATATGATGATACCATGAAGAGCTATGTCCAAGCACATAAGCTCAGTGACAATTACATAATGGTTATTTCCTGGATAAAAACAATTATGAGACTTATTAAAATTTCAGAACCTTTGATATGTGAAAAATATTTTAATCTTACACTTTATGAAATACAGCACTTTTTCATTTCTCTTCTTGTTATTTTGAAAGACAAAAATAAATTTTACTGTTGATTCATTATCATTGATTTTCAAATCTTTCCTAGCACTAATAATTTATATCTCTTGTTATTAGATTCACCCACTTTAATTTTGCCTTTAATTTTGTTTTCTTGTGGCAAAATCTGTGTGACATTTTATGCATGAAGAATATGTTTCTTGTTCCTTCATATTTAGATAATAGATGTTTTAAATGTATAATTGTGGATGTTTGAATTTTATTGCAATGTATCTCTGTTTGGATTTTTTTCTTAATTACTCTGTTTGGCATTCTGAATAAGGATAATCATATAATTTATCTTCCACACCAGGACACTTTAGGAATAAAAGGGAATATAAAAACAATTTAAATTATTTAGTTTCTTGAAATATATATTTATTAAATGGCAAACGAGTCTTTACTATGTAAGTGGAACTCGCTATTCCTATTCAAAAACTATCTTTAAGAATAAAATTCTTTAGAAGTTAAAGCAGCATTTTAAAGTATTTTTATATTGATTAAATGAAAATTAAAAATAACAGGCAGATGCACACCTACAACCATCTAGTCTTTAAAAAGCTGACAAAAACAAGCAATGGGGAAGGATGCCCTGTTTAACAAATGATGCTGGGATAATCAGGTAGGCATATGCAGAAGACTGAAATTAGAACCTTTCTTTAACAATATACAAAATTCAACTCAAGATGCATTAGAGACTTAAATGTAAAACCACAAATGATAAAAATCCTGGAAGAAAAATAGGCAATACTGTTCTGGACATAAATGGGCAAAGATTTCATGATGAAGATGTCAAAAAATTGACAAATGGCACCTAAGTAAACAAAAGAACTTCTGTACAGCAAAAGAAACGATCAACAGAGTAAATGGATAACTTACACAATAGAAGAAAATATTCGCGAGTTATGCATCTGACAGAGGTCCAATATCCAGCATTTACAAGGAACTTAAATAAACTTACAATAAAAAAAAAAAACCCATTTTTAAAAAGTCAGCAAAGAACATGAACAAACATCTTCAAAAGGACACCTCTACCTATGTAACAAACCAGCATAAGCACCCCTAAACTTGAAATAAAAGTTAATGAAAATTAAAATTTTAAGAAATCTTTTAATAATGCATATAATATACTTTAGCCTTTTATTGGATGTATCTAACTTTAGTATTCTGTTAATTATATGTTTTGAAAAATATCTTACTGTGATAATTATTACTAAGTTTTAAATACAATTTTCTGAAATCTTCAAAGTTTTACTTTATTGTTAGTAAATGTAAAATTGTCAGCACCATTATGGCAACCTGTCTGAAGATTATTTGAATTGAGAAAACATTCTATGTAGACACTAAGAAATCTTGTAAGTTCAAATAAAATTTCATTAATCAAAAAATATTTTCAGTTTTATTTCCTTATGTAAATGTAAAACATTTCCCCAAGTATTTTGAAAGACAATTACTTTTTGCCTCCATTCAGAGTTGCTTTCTTCAACCATGTCGATAATTAAAGTGTTGATATAAATTATTACTCGGAATATTTTATCAAATGTAAATGCATGCAAAATTGTGGCACTTCCCAATTCATTAAAATATGATACAAAATAAAAATTAATCCAATTAAAACAGAAACGCAATAAAAAATTTAAGTTAATAAAATATGTAATGATAAAATTTCAAAATCTCGTAAACTGTTTGAGCTTTCCTTGTTTCATATGTTCATTTTCTTCTTAGTGTTTTAAGGGAGATATATTGTAGTTTGCCAGCTTTATTTCCAGCAATTATTTTCCGTATTATTTGAATAACATTTTCAATAGATTTAAAGGAAATTGCTATCAAAGCGTAGACAGCTCGACAACAAAAATTAGTTTAGTACCAATTTAAGAAACTTAGTTTCATTTACAAAGCAGATTTTTAAAGCGTCTAACAATTTTGACATTCCAGGCATAATAGGCAGAAAAGACAGAAATCATGTACTCAGCTGCTCACATGTTTGTGTATTCAATTTTGTATCATTATAAAAGTTGTACAGTTACTCTTAAATGTGTCTATATAGAATTTATGTAAATTTCTACAATTATAACTCCTATTTGGATTGGTACAAGCTGGAAGCTTGTTTGGACGCAATTATAAATTATATGTGTACCATAGCCAACTCCAAATATGTTTTCAATTGAGAAGTTTCTTAATTAAGTAAGAGCTTTGTTTGTACCATAATACTGTGTTCCGCCAAGATATGTATTTACCTCATCAGCACAAATCAATCACTCTGTCTTCAGTGTAGGACTTTTTTACCTGCATTTTTAATACTATAAACAATGATGTCAGATGTTTCATATTCAACAGAATGAAATTCCCATCTTTCCTCTAATACCATATGCTGAATAAGAAAATCAAGCCATCATTAGAATGAACAAATTTTCTATTTGAAGCAACTGCTGACGATGCTGTAATACTGGTACCATTATTCCTTAATTCTCATTCTGCTAATGGAACCAACTCCTAAGAGCCACCCCTATTTATTGGCATCTGACTCATAACTCACCATTTGGGAGACTCCTTTACTCTCTTTAATCAAAACAGAACTGGAGATAATCCATTTAAATCATGGTTTATTAGCCCTTAGGATGCAGGTAAGAGAGGCAAGTAGAGGGTATGCTCCAGCAGTCTATTTACCTGCCTGTTTCTGCTGTAATAATGATAGAGAGCATCCCTGTCTTCAGCTGACTCTAATAGGAATTCATGAAATTATTTTATCACAGAAAAATATTATTTATTATTGGCATGAGTTCTATGTCTTTTATTATTTTAAAAAATAACATCTCTTGCCATCTCACTAAGCATTATTTTTCTCGTCATACGGACATTGAGTTTCATGAAAATCTTATCAGAATGCATGGATATGTTAGAGTATTTTACTTGGCTCTTGTGCTAGATAGCTTCTTTTAAAAAAGATGCCTGTGATTATCACAAACCCTCATCCCCCGTGGCCTCATTATGGATCCTTCTTTACAATGTAACTTTGTAGAGCACAAGAAAGAATCTTACACCAGTCCACAGCCAAGTAATCCTTGAATGTGTGTCCAGAAGGAAATATAATTTCTCTTCAACCCTCATAAATTTGCAGTTGAGACAGACCCCTGTAACAAAAGACATATTAACAAGAGAAAAACAAATACATTTATTAATATGTGAAATGCCCATCACGTAGGAGAAACCTCAAAGGAGTTAACTCAAAACGGTGACCGAGAAACTTGGCATTTGTAGCACTGTCAACAAAGAACAATACATGAGTGGAGAAATGACAGGACAAAGAAAAGCAGCTTGGGGCCTCCCAAAGCAGGAAAATGTGGAAAGTAAATGCTTGGGAAGAAACTAAGGAGTAAGATTTGTTTGTAGATTCCTCTGGTGCCATCTCTGAGCTGATGAGTTGTCTACAGTAAGGGAAAATTTATATTCTGTCTTCGGGCAGAAAAGGGGGAAGGCTTAATTGCCTTTAGCTCAAAAGTAATTTTTATGTCAATAAGACATATTTTAGGGTGACACATTCTGGTTTCCTTCATATGCAGGAAAGTTTCAATAAGTTCAACAGTGCCACCTCCCCTACTGTCCGTGGGCCTGTTGACTCTTGAGCAACCATAAATGTGTATTACATTTTAAAAACAAAGTTTGGGGGTGTTTTTAAGACACTAAAAGCTAAATAATACATAACAATTGACCAGATTTGCTATAGGTGCATGGACATATGTGAATAGATGTATGTTGCACAAAACATTTCTAAAAATATGCACAGTAAAATGATATTGATTATTATTACAGGAAAATATATGGATGTTTTAAATTTGTAGTCAATTCTGTCAATATCTTCAAGGGTCGTGTATTTTTAATGTGATGCTTATTTATTTCTGAGATTGGGGTTACATTAATAATTTTAGGTTCTTTAACCCATAATTGAGATTAGTTATATTAATATAATAGTATCAAACCATATGTGCATTCTCTGAAATAAAACGCATTTGTCATTATTCTTTAAACAAGATGCTGGATAATATTTGATATTTTATTATTTAGACTTTTGTATCTTGATATAAAAGAAAATTGGTCTTATATTTTCTTACTTTGCCCTGCCTTCATCCCATTTACAGTTTTAGTGTTTTTTGAAAGAAATTTGGAAATGCTGTATCTTTATCTATTTTATGCCTGTTTACTCCTTCCTCCTTAGAGCATTTATATTTCTGAGTTTTTTCCCTTTTTGTTATTTATTTTAAAATAGTTTCCATATATATTTTTTATCCAGTTTTGCAAATGAATAGCAATTATATTTATCTATAACTTTCACTATGTTTTTCTTTCATGATATTCTACATCCAAATTGTGTTATTTCCTCCTGTTTACTTTGTTAGGCCAGTCTTACTGTTTGCAGATTCACGAGGGTATATTGCAGTTTTGAGTTCAGAGACAAATTGAGAGTAAGTAAAATTTGGAGCAGAATAAGTACTTCCAAATTTTCATGAACATAAGACTTCAGATGACCCAGGAAGATGAAATCAGAATTCCTTGTAATTGAAGCAGATGGTGTTGTATAGGGTAATATTCTGGGGTGATAATTAACACCAAGAATCACCACAGATTTCTAAAATGACCAAGTATACTCATTAAACAAATATATATCAAGGATCTAATATGTTTTAGTCTAGCACTAATGAAAAAATTCAAATATATGTAAGAAATAGTCTAATTTTTTAAAGAAAAGTATTTTTAATAGGGAAATTTTAAACTATATCATCAAAAAATCTATTAATTTGTATTCTATTTATACACAGCTAACACTTAGTATGGAATGTGTATAAATACACTCTAATAGTAGCTAGCATGTACATATGCTGAAGTTTAAACAGCCTGCCTCTGTTTAAATAACAAAGCCGTAACATCAGACATTGATATTTGGGAATGCTGTATGAAGTTTTGAGCCCTAAAACCACGTTACTTAGAGGTTGATGGGGTCATCAGGAATCTTAAGACTGGAGTATGCAATTTATTTTTAAGAGGAGAGACCCAGAGGCAGGACATAGGCTTCAAATCATCAAGGTCCATGCCTGCGGGATCATAGTCAGCGTAGGATCAAGTGCTCCAAGCAGGTATAGAAAGTGAGTGATTCATCACCACGGTCATGCTGTCTGCTCATGTTGCGACTTTTATGCTGGGTTTTACGGCATCAACAATGGAGCGTAATGGTTAACTTTGTGTACCAACTTGATTGGGCTAAGGGATGCCCAAATAGTTAATAAAATATGGTTTATGTGTCAGTTTTCTTAAACAGATTGGCTTTAGAATCAGTAGGTTAAATAGAGAAGACCCAGAGCCCACAATGTGAGTGGACATAATCCAATCCCTTGAAGGCCTGAATAGAACAAAACAGTAGAGATAGGACACACTTTCTCCCTGAGCTGGGATATTCATCTCCTCCTGTCTTTGGACACCAGCACTCCTGGTTCTTGGGCCCAGGGGCAATCCTAGACTTACACTGTCAGCATGTCTCTCCCCTCCATTTTCTGGCTTTCAGATGCAGACTAAATTGTTATCACTGGCTTTTTTGATTTTCTAGCTTGTGTATGGCAGATTATGGGACTTATTGGCCGCCCTAATCATGTGAGCCAATTCCCATAAAAAATATTTATATGGAGCGATACAGGCATATAAGCTTCAAATATATATATCTCCATATATTTATATTGATATATTTATTCACTGATCTATATTTGTGTGTGTGTGTGTGTGTGTGTATGTATGTGTGTGTCTGTATGAGATTTATTATGAGAATTGGCTCATGGGATTATGGAGGCTCACGGCATTATGAAAATTTTTATATAGTTATCTTTATATATGTCTATATCAATTTCATATGTATATATGTGTGTGTGTGTGTGTGTGTGTATAAAATCACCATATAAAATCTTATTTTTCCAATATGAGATACATACACACGCATCCTTTATATATCCTATTGGAGATACACACACACACACACACACACACACACACACGCATATACACACAGAGAAAGTGAGAGAGAGGATGTGTGTGGGGGGGGATATATATAGTGTGTGTGTGTGTGTGTGTGTGTGTGTGTGTGTGTGTAGTATGTGTGTATCCCATTGGTTCTGTTTCTCTGGAGAGTCCTGACTAATGCAGGGGTGTGTCATGGATGGTCCAAGGACTGACCCCACCAAGATCTGGTTCCAGGCTCCACCAGGGTTCCATACATGCATCACATGGATCCTTCGGTGTTTGCTCCTTTGCAGCTTAGTGTGCTGACTTCCTGGCAGCAGAGACTGCACTGCCAGCCTCTCAAAATGAAGTGTGAATGTGTATCTCCACAGAGCATCCTCAGAGCATAAACCAGGTAAATACAAACATCTAAACAGCCCACCGCTGCCTAACCAGCAGAGGGAGGCTAGAAGACCTATTCAGTGAGTTCAGAATAGGCCTCGTGGGGAACAATAACTAATATTTATAGCTCCAGTTTCTGTGCCAAGTGTTTTGTATACATTATTTCATACAAACTGTATACTAATTTCCTTTTCACAGATGAGTAAACTTTATCGCAGAGAGGTGGAGTGACATGTTAGTTAGTTGCTGACAGATTTGAACTATGGCCGATCTACTTTCTAATTTTCCCTTGTATCATGTTACCTTGCCAGAAGTCAGTGAGTATTTACTTAGTCATGAAATTACTTCCAAACTGAACTAGCATTGTTCAGCCAGGCTCCAGAGGCCTGAAGACATATGTGATGGGAAGATTCTTTTAAAACTATTGCAAATTTTCCAAATAGCTTCATAAGCTCTGAAGAAATCATCACTCAGCCACTTTCTGAGCAAAACCTTTTGCGGTCATTGAAAGATTTTTAAAGATTTAAACTCAATATAAAAAGCACCTTATTACCAGTTTCCAGAGAAAAAGAAAATTGAACTACTAGTGTACTGAATAGTCCATACACCTCAGTGTATTCTGTACACCTAGTCTCTTTCTAAGTAGAGTGCCCCAGGGTGATCCTTAGACATAATTCCCCATGCTTTCTACAGCGCAAATCTGTGAACCTGGCTAGAATGCATTGCACCAGGAGTCTACACTTGGATAAAAAAAGAAGTAGCGATTGGTTCATTTTAAGGGCCAATATAAGGAGTAGCTTGGCACAAGAATGCTCCGTCAGTGTGCTCTAACAGCAAAGAGTGAATAATAGGTCTCATCAAATTATATCTCTTGATGAGTTTTGGTTGTAAATGAAAGAAGAGATAGGTAAAGAGTAAAGGGAAGAAAACCAAAAGGAACACCAAGGTAGGGTCAAAAAATAGAGTTAGGAGTATGGTAAGATTATTAGAGGAATATAGGCACATCTATCTAACGCTATGCCAAAATGATTAGGTCAATAAAACTTCCATTAAATTCCTAGAATTTATATTGTTAGTTGTATAATATCAACTATAGTTTGCTGAGCTATTTCTGCGTGCCAGGCAGAGCGCTATGCTTTGTTAAACATTATCGGATTCTATTGTGTTCACTAGTTTTGCTGAGTGTGCTTGGCGCTGCTTTGGTATCTGAATGGTGATGGTCACCCTTTCCACTGATTTAAGGCCTTGACATTGAAAGTACTGGGACAGATCCCTGTGCTTGCTGACTTCCTGGAGTACCCTGATAAATCTTCATAATTTGAAGCACATCTATATTCCTGTAACCTGTAATCTCCTAACACACCAGGAATTGACAACCTAAAAGAAAAGTAAGCTGAACCATACGATGCCGAATTGGTTGTTGCCACTGTTCCCTATGTGAGTAATGAATCGGTTAAATCCTTCACTGCCTCAAGAAATCACCATCTGTTCTTTAGTCTTTAATTGATGTAAGAGATGTTTGAAGAAATCTCCAATGGAAAACGATTCTGGTGTTCATTTAAACCGGCTGGCAGATTAGTGGGTCAGCCAAGCAGATGGTGTCAGGGTGATTCGCCATCCTGGGCAGCTGCTGTCCTACCTGGGAAGGATGGCTGTTTCCTCCTCTGCACGAATCACAAATCTGCCAGCGCCGCTCAAGCTCCCAACATCTTTGCATCAAATAAAAAGTTTTTTCTGGAGACAGGATTTGGGACCTGGGAGATGAAAACAGCAGAAGGCACAATACATTCTTCAACTTCAGCAATACACAGAGGGCACAGGCCAGGGTGGAAAAAGTTTTCTGGTAAAGCAAAACAAAATTTCATCAACCACACGAACTAGGCAAAAATTCCAGATGGCAAATTTACACCTGTTTTTAGGCATTTGGATACAACTGAAAAAAGTCAAGGACTTGATTTCCATGTAAGAAAATTTTACAGAAAATTTAGATCATAACAACAGTATCTATGTGCTGTATTTATTTCATCTCAATTCTTGGATCTGCAGAGTAAGTGACAAAGACATTTTCTGGTCCTTTATTGATTATAACTTACATACAGTCATGTGGTGCTCAATGACAGAAATGCTTTACAAGAAATGCATCATTAGATGATTTCATTGTACGTACACCACAGACTGTACCTCAACAAACCTAGGTGGTATAAAGTACTATACACTTAGGCTATACGATATAGGCTATTGCTCCTAGATTACAAATCTGTACAGCATGTTACTGTTGTAGGCAATTGTAACACAGTAGTAAGTATTTATCTAAACCTAGAAAAGACACAGTAAAAATTCAACATCATAACCTTAATCTGATTGGACCACTGTCATATATGTGGTACCTTGTTGGCCAAAATATCATTAAATGCACATGACCATATATCAAAAAGTCTACCTGGAAAGTAGTGGGACATCTTCAACATTTACAGCAGCTTTGACCCTAGACAAAACTGTGAAGGAAGTAAAGCCGGGTTGATTTCTGCGGTTTGTCAACCCTGCTCTGCTGCTTCTTCATGAATCTGACTCTTGGAATGCGAACATCATGATTTCTGCTTGGCATCACAGGGAGCTCCTTCTCCTTCCTTCCCTCCAAGAACATTTGTGAGTACCTAGCACATGCCAGTCATTGTTCTAGGTTTTGAGGATAAAGGTAGGGGCAAAAACAGATGCTGTCTCTGTTCTCATAAAGTTTATATTTTAGTGTGAGTACAAAAATTAAATAACTGATGAAGCAAATAACAGATAATACCAAACTGAAAAACAAAGTCTTCTGGAAAAACCTATCATAGTCAGGGAAGGCACAGAACACTGGGAATTGCCGGCTGGCAACATGGGAGGGTGAGAGGGAGCATGGCGAAGTGGACACTCAGGGAAGGTTTACCTGAGGACATGAGAAAGTTACCCAGGAGACGAAATAAGGAAAGAGGAGTAGGAAAAATCTAGGCAAAGCTTTACAGAAAATGCCATTCCAAGCAAAGAGAATGACATTTACAGACAAAGATGTTGAAGGATCCAGAGTCTGTACTCTTCAGAGTAACAGGACTATAAACCCCTCCTTTTCTGCTTCATTCTTCTAAAGAACATTACACTATTAACATATTATAATTATTATTTGATTATGTGTTTTACTACTTGTCTATCCTCTCTATATTTAAGATCTATCAGAAAATTGATTTCTCTGCTACACATACTTCTACATTCAATTCGTGAAACATTTTCTGTTTTTGTTTGTTTAAGAGAAAGGGGTCTCACTATATTTCCCAGGCTGGTCTTGAACTTCTGGCCTTAAACGATCCTTCTGCCTCAGGCTCCAAGTAGCTAGGACTATAAGTGTATGCCACCACACTCAGCCCCGGAACATTTTCTGACATCCAGTAAGTGCTTGAGAAATATTTATTAGCTGGATGACTGAATGAATAAGGTGATGCTGGAAGGTCCCAGGACCCCAACAACTCAGGATCCTGTAGGCTGTGTTAGAAACTTGTTTCTATCCTAAGAGTCATAAGAAGATGCTGAAGGATTCTAAATGGAGGGCATAGCCATTTATACATTCATGTATTAGATATATTTACTGAGCACTTCATCTGGTAGATATCCTACTAGGCAGGTTCACACTCAAAGGCAAACTATTTTTGGCATCTCTGAATTTTGGAGGGCACACTAGCAAGTCTGAAAGAGTAAAGTTTTCTAAGTAGGGATATGATTGGAGTAACAGGAGGCAAAGAGACAGAACTTTTAGACAATAATCCCCAAAAGAATGAAAGAGCCCAAGGAAGTTAATGGCCTTCACATACTGTTCAAGCCTCACCTGTGGCAGTAATTAAAGCGCTTAGGAGACAATAGTGGTAGGGCAAAAGATTGTCTAATTGAAAGGAAAATGATTTGGAAACTAGAAAGTGGAGACCCCAGGAAATGTTCCCAGGAACCTAAACTATATCCTTAAAGAGCAAACATGCCCAAGAGCTACCTAGCTGTGTTCACATATTAGTATGCAAAGCACTTGTATATGCTAATATCATTTATTCTATGTGTTGCTGGTCAGAAGGATAGGGAAGAAAGCAGTATTTATCTAGCATCTACTACATACAAGAAATTATCCACATATTATCTCATTTAATATTCACAGCAATGTGACAGTTGTGTGCTACTACTATCCTCATTTCCACGTGGAAGGCATAGACCAAGCAATGTTCCCAAGGCATTGTTTAGTAAGTGATTGAACGAAAATGTACACTCGTATCTCTTACGGAAATATCAATGAATTTCCTGCTGTTCCTAGTTCTTGGGTGGAGGAAGAAGAGTTAGGGAAGAAAGGGGGAAAAAGAAAAAGAAGAAGTGGAGGAGAAGGAAGACATGTAGCAGAGAGAGGACATGGAGCAGGGAGAAGACATTAGTGAGACTGAGAAATCATCCCATTAGCTTGAGTGAGATCCTCTACTTTAATCAGGGTTAAAGAAAGGTAAGAAACAACAAAATAGTAAATTTATGTTAGACTGTGTTCCCGATCCACAGAAATACAGAAGCTTGTGACATAATATGTCTGTTCCAGGAAATGAAAATAAAATAAAACAAACAAAAGCCGTTGAGCAGCAAGGAGAGATGACAATAGAATAAAGAAACCTTCAATTTTAGAAGGAAAGAAACCTCCAATTTTACAGCTATTCTGAACTAGGCAGCGCTGATGGACAGGCGAGTCAGAGGCGCTCACTGCGATCCCCACCTCTGCCCTGTGAGTTCAGAACGGACACTGCAGCCCTAACGCATTACACATTCTAAGATGGTAAGTGAAGGTGACATTGGAGCATGTCATAGTGTTTGGGCTGCTGTAAAAAAACACCGTAGACTGGGTGACTTACAAACAACAGAAATTTAGTTCTCGCAGTTCTGGAAGCTGGAAATCTCAAATCAAAGCATTGGCAGATTCAACGCATGATGAGGACCCATTTCCTGGTTCATAGGCGGTGTCTTTTTGCCGCGTCCTCACATGGTGGAAGGAGCAAATAAGCTTCCTCCGGCCTCTTTTATAAGGGTAACCCCATTCGTGAGAGATCTGCCTTCATGACCTGACCACGTCCCAAAGCCCCTACCTTCTCTTAATACTGTCACCCTGAAGGTTAGATTTCAAAATGTGAATGGAGGAGGAGGAGGAATAAACTTTTAGAACATAACAGATAGTATGATGGTACACCGAAATAAGTTTAGAGTAAACATTCTGTGCAGTGGGGCAGATGTTTACAGGGAGGTATCAAATATATGAACATTTGTTTTTCTGAGAAAAATCCAGAAAGGTCTAGGAGAATCCCTCATAAACCATGCTACAGTCCCTAAACAGGTACTCAACTTCTGCCAGTCCCAATGACCTGCTGTGTGGAATCGAGAGACTTGCATTTCCTTAGTGTCCAGATCCCAGAGGCAATTTGGGAGAGCAGTAGCTAGTGCTATAGAAATGGGGATATTATAAAATAGTCAACAAGTAAAAATACAGTTGAAGTTAAAATTTGTGTGTCTAATAATTTTTCAGTTAAACAGTGAAGAATTTAGAAAATATTTTGCACCTGAAATTCAAATTTGACTGGGCATCCTGATTTTATCTAGCAGTCTTATTTATAGTTCATCTGAATTTTGGGCATCTGCAGTCAGACTAAGAAATCTCCACATGAAGGAGAAACCTGACATGGATCAGTGTGGAATGCAGAATAGCAGGGGCCTCTGTGGACTGTCATGGTGGGAGACAATGCAATCAGGAGGCCTAGCCCTGTGTGGTGGCTTTCAGAGAAGAGAGATCACCTTGAGGAGTGAGACACATACTGAATATACCGTAATGGTCTGGAGTCTGCATCCAGGCCTCAATCTGGCCAGCTGGCCTGCAAAACTCCCTCAGTAGGATTGAGGGGGCAGGCAGAGAACAACAAAGCAGTCTGAAGATAGGTCAGGGTCTTTGGAAGGCAGAACCATGGAAGTATCTGAAAGGAAATGGACAAATTTGATGGGAAACGTTAAAAATTAGCCTGGTGATTAAGCCTTCAATCATGGTGGTCCTAAAAGTCACTGAGGAGTCAGTTTTAAAGTGAAGACCCAAATATGACTATTATAGTGGAATTTCCCTCAGGTACGCCAAGCTCAGAATTCTGACAATCCCCCAAAGAAGTTGGGGTAGAGTTAATATTAGAGTCACACTGCATTTTAGTTATACATTATTGAAGTAGAAATTAACTGAAATAGATTACGTTCAGTTCATTTCATTACTTCGAGGCAGGTATTAACTACTGAGTTCTGGTTTGTCATTATTTCTAAATAAAGAATGTCTTCTGCTGGTGTTAAAGAAAACTACCTAAAATACCCGCAACTCACAGGGCAATTGCAGCCAAAATTATTTTGCCACATTGCCAAATGTGCCTGAACAGCGTGCTCCTCTTTGGTGTCTCTCCCACGTATCTCCCTGCTTGCCTGTTCATTTAATGTGGCCCAAGCAAAGCCAACTTTGTTTGGTTTGAGCTTAATATCTAGACGACCAGCAAAATGTATGTGAGAAAGAAAACCTGGAACCTTAAGTGACCCCTCATTGTGGGATTTTTTTAAAGAAAATTTTATGTTTGTATAACAAGAACCCATTGAATGTTTAGGGAACTTTGATAAGAGGCAAAACCATAATAAATATTATGACTTATTAACAGTTATGTTGCTTACAAGTTGCCCAGTACAGGCAAAAATTGTTTTTCTTCTTCTGATACTGGATTACTCTAACTTGACTCCTATCTGTTAGCTAAGGTCTTGAAACCACTGGAAAATAACTGTTAGGAAATTTGATGAGAAATCCTGCCAGGAGAAGTGAAGACATCTCCGTAGCAGCACAAGTGAGACTCAGAGCCAGCTAAACCAGAGACTGTCCAGGTTCTGAAGAGGACAAAAGCTGCTGCCTTTAAAGTTCTTTAATCTTATGACAGTGTCTTATTAAATAAAAAATATTTGACTCAAAAATGAATTCTACCAGACAAAAAAATTTTATATGCATAGAGGAGGGTCCAAACAAATGTGATAACAGCAAAGATGTCACCAACTTACCATGGTTTCAATGTTTACCAGTGTAGGCCACTTCACAATTAATGTGTTACCTATTCCCATTCACTTCCAAAGTGAGGTACAAGGTTAGCAGACGAGAACCAGATTTGGAATCAAAATCTGATGCTAAGATGCCCTTGCCTGGCAATAACTGCTAAGGTGAATTGAACAATTGTTATGTGGCCAGGCAGTTCCTATGCATTGCATGAAGCTACAGTGATGTAATTCCTCTCACTCTCCTATGGGTTAGGCAGGATTATTTTCTCATTTCAGAGACAAAAAGGAAAATCGTTTTTCCAAGGCAAATGATGCTGATAAGTAAGGTTTCTCATCCTCTTTGGACCTTAGTTCCTGTATCTATATAATCTAAATAAGAATAATAAAAATAATAAGAATCGACACGTCGCATAGCAATTTGAAAGTTTAAATTTCCTTTTGATTTCAAAACCGACTTGAGATAGGCATTATCCCTTCAAGTTCAGAAAACTGAACTGAAGTCACAAGGTCACAAAGTAAAGGGCACAGCTGAGACTCAGATGTAGAGAAACAGACAAAGAAGAAATTGTACTCAGAGACCACCACTGAAGCACCACCTTTGCTGCCATACAGAGCTTTTATGAAGCTCAAAACGAAACCAAAGGAAAACAGCAAGGAGAGTTACCAACATGCACTCTCTGTCTTCCTGCAGTTTTATTCCCCCATTAATTATCGGTACCCTTCATCATAGTGACACAGTATGTTTCCATGAGTTCTTCGCAGGACTTATGAGAGGGTGCCTCGTTTACCCAGCCCAGAGCTTTCAACTTTTTGGGTGAGGGAGTGTGTTAGCAAATGAGGCAGGAACTGGAGTGCATGAATGCTGGAACCAGCCAGACACTTTGGTGCCAGCAGGGGCGGACTCCACTCACTTGGACCCACTGCACTTCACCCTTCACAGGAGGGAGCTCACAAGTGAGTGGGTGTAAGAGCCAGGGCGAGTGCTTTTGGGTGCCGGTAGGAGCAAACTCCATGCAGGCCCTGCAGCAGCCTCTACGTGGGGTGCCTTCAACCCCTGAAGCCCCAGAGGGAGTGTTACAGTGTCCTTTTAGCTTTGCTTAAAAGATGGCTTAAGGGTTAACAGGTCAGGGGGCCCTCTGCCTTTTCACATGAGGCAACGGCCCTCTGCCAGCAAGGGCAAAGGGTCAGTTTAACAGCCTTTTGCATCTGCACTTGTGTCTCCCAAACTCTTGTCTGGCATCTGGGAAAAATGAGGCCGCACAAACAAATTGAAGAATGATAAATGTGGGGGATTTTATTTCCAATGAAAGTGGCTCTCGGCAGGAAGAGGAGCTAAATAGGGGACAGGGAGGGAAGATAACATTCCCCTGAAGTCTGGCCATCTCCAGCCAGATTCTTCTCCAAAGTTACGCTGTCAAGCTGTCCCTCTGAAGTCGAGCCAATTATCTCTGATTTCCAGCCATAGTCTCCAACATCCAGTTGTTTCTCCTCTCTGGTGGCTGAGTCTGGGGTCTTTATAGGCAAAGTTTAGGGGGTGGAGGAAGGCCGTGTGTATTTGAGGAAAAGGCAACATTCAAGTGGGAAAACAGGGATATAAGCTCACCCTTTGGGCTGCGGTCTCAGGGTTTTTGGCTTGACGGTGGAGCTTCACCAGGGACCTGCCCTTTTCTGCCTAGAATTTCTCTGCCTCCTTTCTCTTTCATTTCCCCACTCTGAAGAGGCACATCTCACTGACATTAGAATACAGACAATGACCAGTCCTAGCTACTTCCTGCTGACAGGAGTCATTGTTTGGGGAGGACAGTAGTCAGATTTCTCCCGAAGGTCTACCTAAGATTCCCCAGCACAATGTAGCCATTCTCTAAGGCTCCAGATGCCTGAGCATTTAGAGTTTCTTGGCCTCTAGGCAAGAAGAAACAAATTTTACAATATTAGGTATGCACAGATCAAATAATGTGTATTATATAAAAAAGATTAAAAGGAAAGAATATAGGTCCAAAGATGACAGAAATAAGAAGTGAAATATACTAATCACAGAATGAAGATGAAACAGCAAGCATAGGTAAGGCTATAAACGGAATATTCATGGAGGGTTGATTATTAACACTTACCTTTTGTGATTTTTAGCTTGAGGTCCCCAATCCCTTCACAGTACTTTGGGTGCTTTTCTGGGATGAGGAAGTTAACTCTGTCAATTTCCCAGGCCTTTATCCAGGTATAATGAATCCAAGAATTGATTCCAGTGACCTTCACTGCCATAGGAGTAGAAAGAAGTACAGTATAAGGTCCCTCCCAATCCAGGTTTATAGAGGGAGAACGAGAAGGAAGTACTTTTACTGGTACTTCTCCTGGGGTTGTAGTTCATGGTATTGGGCCTCTGAAAGATGTTTCAGTTCCTATTGAAAATGGCCCAAATGCGTTATATATTTAATCAAATCAGAGGTTTCTTGGTCTAACAAGAAAATTATTGGTGAGAGAAGGCCATCCATACATTGTCTCAAAGGAACTCAAATCCAGCCTTCAAGGAGTGCTTCTGACACATGGTAGAACTATGGAGAGAAGGGTAGTTAAAGGGGAGGTGAGTCCCCTGAGACACTTTCTTGAGGTGCCTTTTGATAGTATCATTTGTCTTTTCTACCTTTCCTGAGGATTGTGGTCTCCAAACACAATGAAGATGGTACTGTATGCCTAGTGGCTCTGAGACCCCCTGGGTGACAGCTGCCTTGAATGAAGAGTCATTTTAACCCTGGAGGTACTTAAAGACTCCAAAGCAAGGAATTATCTGATCACCTAGTATTTTTATCACCTCAGAAGCTTTCTCTGTTCAACATGGAAATGCTTCTGCCCAGTTAGTGAAGGTATCTATCCATATTAGGAGGTACTGGATGCTTTTTGACTTTGGCATAAAATGTATTTGCCAGTCTTGCCTGGGTAGCTTCCTGTCCTTTGGATTCTTGGGGAAATATGCTGTTGGTTGAGCAGATTATTTTTAAGGCAGGCAGGTCTTGCAAGCATTAACAACCTGTCTAACCATTTGTATCAGGTTTTTACCTGAGGACATTCTCTGGGCCAATTGATAGGTTTTATCTTTACCTTGGGGGAAGGCCTGGTGAAGACTTTTAAGAACTTTCCATTGGTTGGCAGCTGGTAGATGAAGGTTGCTGTCCTCTGACTGTAGCTATCCTGAGGTCTAAAGGATGTATCCCTGCAAGGTGGCCCATTCTATTTCCATAGGAGAATATCAAGGTTTATTTCTCTTATGGCGCCCTTTCAGATCAGTGGGGCTTCAAGTGGATCGGGAATCTACCCTCTCACTGCTGACTTAGCTGCTTGGTCTGCCAACCTATTTCCTTTAGCTATTTCATCTGTCCCCTTTTGGTGGTCTTTACAATGTATTAGTGTCATTTCCCCTGGGATGAAACAGAGGGTAATAGTCTGCCAACTTTCTGATGGTATTTGATGGGAGAACCATTACCTGTGAGGAAGTTCTTCTTTTTCCAGATAATGGCATGGGCATAGAGAACTAGGGAAGTGTACTTAGAATCAGTATAAATGTCAACTGCTTTCCCTTTGCTTAATTTAAGTGCCCTTGTGAGAGCAATTAGCTCGGCTACTTGAGCACTTGTGCCTGAGGAGAGAGATGCACTCTCAACAATATCATCAGAGTAATTATTTTATACCCTGATTTATAGTTCCCTTGTTCTCCAAAAGAACTTCCATCTGTAAAGAGAATCCAGTGTGGGTTCTCTGAAGGGGTTTCCTTGAGGTCCTCTCTGGCTGCATAGGTTTGTACTACTATCTGTTTACAGTCATGTACAAACTCCCCAGCCTTCTCTGGGAGGAAGATGGCTGGATTTAGGGAAGAACACATTCTCAGTTATACTGCAGATCCCTCTAATAGCAGAGCTTGGGACCTGAGGAGAAGGTTTTCCATTAGCCAGGGACTCACTTTAGAAGATAGCAGTCCGTCCACATTACGTGGAGTGTAAATGGTTAAGTTATTCCCCACGGTTAACTTAGTAGCCTCTGGTACCAGCAAGGCTACTGTTGCAACTGCCCAGAGGCAGGCTGCCCATCCTTTGGCTATCAAATCAAGCTTCTTATTTAGGTAGCCCATGGGCTGCTGGGCTGGACCCTGGGCCTGAGCTAAAACTCCCAGGACCATTTTCCTCCTTTCTGACGCATAAAGGTTAAACATCTTCCCTATGGGAAGACTAAGGGTGGGTGCCTTAAGCAAGGCTTGTTTTAGTTGATCAGAGGCCTTTCTAGCCTCAGGTTCCCAAATTAGAGAGTAAGTTTTAGCTTCCTGAGTCTCCTTTATTAGGTGATTTAAGGGACGAGCTATTTCACCATACTCATGTATCCATAATCTGCAGAATCCTGTTATGCCTAAGAATCCCCTTAGTTGCTTGAGGGTTATGGGGAGGGAAAAGGAGGAGATGGGCTTAATCCTTTGTTCAAGCAATACCCTGGTCCCCTCTGACAAGCCAGATCTAGGTACTTCACTGAAGTCTGAGAGAACTGAGCTTTAGATTTTGAAACCTTATATCCTCTGTTAGCCAGAAAATTGAGACGAATCTGGTTGCCCTCCTGAGAGATTTCTTCAGTTGAAACACAAAGGAAGATGTCATCTATGTATTGTAAAACATTTAACTTGAAGATAAAGGAAGTTGGAGAGGTCTCTAGACAATGCCTGCCTATACAAGTGGGAGTTGTCTTGGAATCTCTGAGGTAACAACATCCAGATTAACTGGGTGGTTTGGTTAGAGGGATCCTGAAATGTAAAGAAATACTGGAAGTCAGGATGCAATGGTATGCAGAAAACATTCTTTAGATCCGGGAGTATGAACCACTTAGCTCAGATGCTTGAGCTAGCAGGGTATATGGATTGGGAACCACTGGGTGAACTGGAACCATGACATTATTAACAAGGTAGAGGTCCTGAGCTAGTCTCCATTCCCCATTGGGTTTTTATACCTCCAATATCAGGTTATTACAAGGGCTGTGGCAGGGTTTAAGGAAGCCCTGCAATCTTAAGTTATCAATGATGGCTTCTAGCATTTTCCTAACTTCTGGTTTCAGGGGATATCTTTATCTGGTTAGAAAATGAGATTGGACCTCGACCTGTATGGTGGTCGTGGCTCAGCCAATTTTCTCTTGAATTGCCCACACGTCTGGATTAATATCGCCTCCACTAGAGGGAGACAAAGAGTTTGTCCTTGGGCCATCAGGATGGTATTCCCCGTATGGGCCAGAATATCCCTGCCCAACAGAGGAGTTGGGCTTTCAGGCATAACTAGAAAGTCTGGGTGAACAAGAGGTCTCCCCAACTACAACTAAGGGGTTTGGAAAACTACTGGGTTAAAGGTCTTCCTGAGATTCCCCTTACAGTTGTGCTAAGAGAGGAGAGGGGGCCTGGCTTGGAAAGGAGAACTGGGAGAGTAGCCCTGGGGTCCAGAAGGGGATCTACTTTCCCCACTTCGACTTATAGAACTGTCCAGGGCTCCTGGATGGTAATGGTGGTCTGGATCACCAGAGCCAGAGAGAGGAGCTCCTGGACACTTCAGTACTGCTGGGCCATTTGGGAGACTGGCTCTGGGCCCAGTGACCAGTGTCTCCAGAAACAGTCCACCTTCCAGTGATCCCAACTGCAGATTGGACAGGGTCGAAGTGAGTTCCTAATGCTGCCTGGGCAATCCTTTCTAAACTGCCCTGGCTTACCACATCCATAGTGGTTAACAGGTGCATCTCAGGGAATCTGGGGTTTGTGGACTTGCATGGTGGCCATTAAAGCCTCTGCATCTTTCCTGTGCCTTCTCTCTTTCTCTCTCTCTCTCTGTCTCAGGTTTCCCTATCTCTATAATAAAAGAATGAGGTTCTCTAAAGTACTACCTGGTCCCAAGGCCTGTTTCTGTAGCTTCCTCCTGATACCAGGGGCTGCCTGATAAATGAATTTATCCTCTAGGATTAGTTGTCCCTCAACTGAATCAGAAGACAGAGAGGTGTGATTTACCAATGCCTCCCTTCACCTTTCCAAGAAGGCAGTGGGATTCTCATAAAACCCCTGGTCTATCATGGATATATCATGGTATACCATGAGAGGGTTAGTTCTAGTCCTATGTAAGCCCTCCATTATGTGCACCTGGAAGTATCTCCTCTTCCATTCTCCCTTCTTGTCACTGGGATCCCATTTAGGGTCACTTAATGGTACTGTTTCTTTTCCAGGTGGATAAAATTTTACCCCTTCCCTGACACTGCATGTGATACAAAGCTCATCCGCATATCTCTCTGCGGCTTGCAGAGCAGAGTGCTTCTCAGTATTAGTCAGGGTTTTCAAACATAACATAATGTCTTTCCAAGCAAGTTGAAATACTTGGGTTAAATCCTGGAAAGCTTCTATGTATCTGTCAGTCATTTGAAAACTTGCCAAGATCCCCTTCAATTTGCTTTAAGTCCTGTAGAGAGAAAGGAAGCGGGACCTCACTGGGGCCAAATTCAACAGGCATCAGTTGGAGGGGAAAGAGTGACATTGGGCCTTGTCTAGGCTGAGGATTTCTAGGAGGGCTCAAACAACAGAGAGAAACTGGATAGGGAGGTTGAGGTGGAACCAGAGGAGCACGGCTGGAGAGAGCTGGCTACCCCAGTGTAGGTGCCTCTGGGGTTTGTATATTTAGTTCCCTGGGATTACTCCTTGCAACCTGTCCTGAGATGGAAAACAAGGGGGCTGGCAAAGGTCTGGATTACCATGCAAGGTAAAGAGCTCCTGCACATATGGCGCCTCAGAACCTTTGCCCTCATGTTTACAGAAAAGGTCCAGTTGCAGGATGGTATCAAAATGAATGATTCCTTTTAGAGGCCAAGCCAGTCCTTCCTGCAGATTATAATTTGGCCAAAACTTTATGCAAGAGACTATGAGGCATTTTTTTTCCTCCAGACTGTGAGGGTCAAAGCAGTCCTAGTGATTCAGGATACACTCCAGAGGAGTATGGACTGAGAATGGTGAAGATTGCTGGTTGCTCATTCTGAAAGAGAAGGTAATAGGCATTCCTCAATTCCCTTTCCTCTTTCAGTGAAACTTGGCTTATGTGGAGGAGAGAAAATGGGTACCTCCTTTTCTCTTCTATCTTTTTATCCCCACGTCCTGGCAACTTTGGATGGACACCACCCATGGAAACCATTGCGGCCTGAGCCCATGAAGAAGGGAAGGCCTAGAGAATAGGGAGTATCCGTGCTCACCTGTGACTCCATCCCCACTACTATTGGCAACCTTTGGGTTCCCTGGGCCTTATCTATTCCATGGAGCAGGGCCTCCTTCCTTGAACCAAGGGCTTAATCAGCAGGAATTACTCTTGCTCATTGGCACTGTGCCTGTTGCCTCTCTTTGGATCCCTTAGATGTGTTTTTTCTTTCTAGGGCTTCAACTTAAAGTTTGGAATTGAGTTTGGGACAAAAAGGTGTCTCAGGGGGTGTATGGATTTATTTAGATGAAATCCCTCACAGCCCTTGCCAGATTTTCAGTTATTAGCCAGTGGGGTCATGCCTCTGCTGCTTGCCTATCATAAACAGAGAGCTGAGGCAGAAAAAGGACCCTCTTACAGAGAAAAGAAAACAAGAAAAAAACAGCTTAAGGAAGGGAAGAACATCTTGCTCTATGCAAATGGATTCCTTCATTCACTTCCTCTGATTTGGATTGAACTGGAACCCTTGGCCAGGGGAGGAAAGACTTCATGGGCACATGGTGGGAATAAATGACAAGCAGAAAATGCTGGCCAACTGGCCATATGATGCCCTTGGTGCCCGAGACTGCTCTGGAGCCTGGACAGCAGCCGTGGTTCTCTCGGGCCCCATGTGGCCATCGGGTGTGGCATGTGCATGCTGTGGACATGCTCAAGTCCCCAGCAAGGAAGGGAGAGGGTGAGGAGGGAAGCTGCTGTGTGCTGTGCATCTGTGGCTATTGGGGTGGGGGTGTGGATGGCACCTCTAAGAACAGATGAAAATCACATTGTTCTGAATTGCGTATCTGTTGGCTGGGCCAAAGGCTCATTCTACTTAGTAACATTTCTGCAGTTTGCGGCAATATCCTTATAAAAGAAGAAATAGACATTTCAAACTGCGAACGACGAAAGGGAAAGGTACCATAGAAAAGTCTGGGGGTCTTGGCTGACGCTATAATGGTAGGTCAGGGACAGAGTCCAGTCCAGGCACCTTCTGGCAATACCGAGGAGTGGTCTGGGCCAGATGCCATCAATTGCCCCAGGACTTCACTTCAGTCCCATGTAATGGCGAGACCTTTGCATGGGAAACAGAGCCAACATTCCTTTCACTTGAAGGAAAGAAAGAGGTGGCAGGGTTGCATCCTGACCTCTGCAAGTGGCGTAGCTCAGAAAAAAGTCTGAGGACAAGGAGTCTTGGGAAAAAGCTAAGGGACAGATCCAGCAGATCCGCATTTGCTCATCTTTCTGACATGCTTCAGACAGGCCCCCCAGACGAAGCACGTTATTTCCCTGATTCCCTTGCTGGACTCACAAAGGAGGTGCCTCATTTACTCAGCCTGCAGCTCTCAACTTCTCATGAGAGGGAGTGCGCAGTGAATGAGGCAGGACAGCACAAGTGCTGGAATCAGCTGGCCACTTTGGCGCCATCAGGAGCTAACCCCCCTCACATGGACCTGCTGCACGTCACCCCTCATGGGAGGAAACGCCCAGGTAAGTGGGTGCAGGAGTTGAAGAGAGTGTTTTGGGGCACTGGCAGAAGTGAACTCCACGTGGGTCCTGCAGCAGCATCTATGGGGAGTGCCTGCAATCCCTGAAGCCCCACGGGAGTGTCACAGTGCTCTTTTAGCTCTGCTGTCTGCAGATTGCTTAAGTGTTAACAGCTCAGTGGGCCCCCTGTCTTTTCACGTGAGGCAGCTGCCCTCTGCCAGCAAGGGCAAAGGGTCAGTGTGACATCATTTTGTATCTGCACTCATGGCTCCTGAGCTCTTGTTTGACATCCAAGAGAAATGAAGTCACACAAATGAATTGAAGAATGATAAACATGGGGGATTTTATTGCCAATGAAAGTGGAAGAGGAACTAAATAGCAGATGGGGCAGAAAGGTAATCTTCCCCTGATTTCTGACCGTCTCTGGCCAGATTCTTCTCCAAAGTTAGGCTGTCAAGCTGTCCTTCTGAAGTCAAGCTGCTTCTCTCTGATGTCCAGCCATATTCCCTGACATCCAACTGCTTCTCCTGTCTGCATGCAGGATGAGTATGGGGTCCCTACAGGCACACACTGGAGAGTGGGGCAGGTGACAGGGAGTTGAGGAAAAGGCAACATTCAACTGGCAAAACAGGGATATAAGTTCTCACTTTGGGCCATAGTCTCAGGATTTTTGGCTTGAGGGTACAGCTTTGCCAGGAACTTGCCCCTTTCTGCCTAGAATTTCTTTCCCCTCTGTCCCTATCAATAGTTAGTATGGCTGGGCACAGTGGTTCACGCCTGTAATCCCAGCACTTTGGAAGGCTGAGGCAGGCCAATCAGGAGGTCAAGAAGTTGAGACCATCCTGGCCAACATGGTGAAACCCCGTCTCTACCGCACTAGCTGGGTGCGGTTGCACACACCTGTAATCCTAGCTACTCAGGAGGCTGTGGCAAGAGAATTGCTTGAACCTGTGAGGCAGAGGTTGCAGTGAGCCGAGATTGCGCCACTGCCCCCTAGCCTGGCAACAGAGAGAGACTCTGTCTCAAAAAAAAAAATAGTACCTATTCAAATTTATTTATATTTCTATATTTTGTAATAATTTTATCATATGTAATTTCAGTGCTTCTGTGGAATTAAGAGTGGTCAAACCGTCAAATAAAGAACACCAGGAACAAACCTGTAGTTGAATGAGTTAAGTTTATTAAGTTGCTGTGACAAGGGAGAATGGACAAAAGAATCATGGTGCATTTCAATAGGAAGGAGATTTTCATGGTGGAGCTCATACTGGGTAATTCTGAAATAGAGATGGGAGGATCAGCTTTGAACTGGGTATATTCATGAAGCAATTTTGCAGCTGTACAGTGGCTTTAGGAGTAGTATTGTTGTATGCTGGCTTTGCCAGCTGCTTTGTCTGTGTCTGCTGTGTTGGCTACAATCTGATTCTCAACAGGGCTGATTTTTGCCTTTCTCTATTCTGGGTGATTTTACATTTTCAGGTAAGAAGATTATTACTCGAATTCCCGTGTTGCTCATAAATCCATCCTTCGTAGGTATTTCACTGTCCAGTTGCTAATACAACACTAATTCTATATTAAGACATAAACAAAGTCTTAATCAGTATAATTAAATTTTAAAGCCATATTGAATGATAAAAAATATAATAAAGCTAAGGATCAGCATAAGAATTTAAATAAATTTTGAATGCTATAGTATTGTCTAAGATGTTCTATATACAGTTCGGGAAAAAAAGATAATCAAAACAGGAACTATAATATATTTACAAAATAAAGATAATAAAAACACTTTCTACCAAAATGTAAGCTATGTAGCCCAACTTTTCATTAGTGGGTAATCCATATCTATAAATTGTTTATGATTAAATATGAAAAATAAAATTAAACAAGGAATTTGATGTAAAGCTTTTGTAAAGTAAAAATTAATACTTTTATGGAAATGAGAAGAAATCATTAAGGGCAGAGCACAAACAGTTAGAAAAGAGATATTGAGTAGAATTTATGAAAATACCGAGAGCATATTATTTAGAAAACTAGCCCAATAAAAATATATTACTTGCAAGCCTAATTAAGAGAAAAGATGAGATTACCTTTAACATTAAGCATTTTAAAAATTTAATTAACTAATAATAAAAGAATGCATTCTTAATGTCCTAGGGAATATCCAAATATCTCATAACATGGAGGAAACCTTGAGATTTTTAATACTGCCTTGAATTCAAGATACTATTCCAGAAAGTTCATTTGCATTTTGTAGTTCAAGCTTATTTTTGAGAAATTAAACTCTTTATTATTTATGTAATTTTGTATAACACATACACACATATTTATATTATATATATTTTTTAATATTTTACATCCTGCTTTTAAACCCAATGAATATTTTTCATATGTATAGCATGAAAAGTTTATAAAATATACAATTTAATATCACATGTATATATACATGCACATATATATTTGTTAAAATAGGTAATAACAAAATGCCAAAGTGAGTACTGGTGCAAAATTATATTTTTCTACAGGTATATATAGGCCTTTGAAGATGATAGCATTATTATCTTTGACCTTCATTCCATGGTGTGATTTTATTTAACAGCAGCATCAATAAGTGAATTGCATGGAGCTTAAGTTTACTTTTAACATATCCACAATTTGATTTGGTGGCAAACCATCCTTTCTTTAAATGTACACTTAACATTTTCTCAATTTTAAAAAATATGCAGTCATGTGTCACATAATGAGGGAATGTGTGCTGAGAGATGCGTCATCAGGTGATTTCCTTGCCGTGCAATCATAGGGTGTACTTACACAAACCTAGATGGAAGAGCCTATGCACCCTAAGCTGTATGGTATAGTCTATTACTCCTGGGCTATAAACCTGTACAGCATGTTACTGCACTGAATACTGAGGCAGTTGTAAGCCAATGGTAAGGATTTATCTAAACATATGTAAACCTAATGTAATGTAATGATGTTGGCAATTCGAATATGCCAAAGATAAGTCATAAAATGTTTCCTTTAAGTGAAAAGGTGAAAATTCTCAAGGAAAGAAAAATATGGTGTTTGGTTTGCTAAGATCTACAGTAAAAATAAGTCTTCTATCTTTGAATGTATGAACAATATATTGCTTTACTGGTGCTATTTTGTCATTAATGCTATTAATCTCTTACTGTGCCTAATTTATAAATTAAACCTTACCATAGCTTTGTGTGTACAGGAAAAGCACAATGTACAGAGGCTGCGGTGCTTTCCACGGTTTCAGGCATCTGCTGGGGGTTTTGGCAGGTATCCTTCATGGATAAGGGGAGACTGTATACATTTCCATTGAGAGTTTCCAGATGAACTCAGCTTCTTCAGCTGCGTCTGCTAGTGACCAGTCACTGCCCTTCCATGTCTATTACAGGGGCCAAGGGAAACTTCCCCTTCGTCCTCTGAAGGTTTACTAAAAATCACTGACCAAAAGCAGAGTAATAAAATAAAAAGCAGACAAATTTATTTGATCACAGTTTTATGTGACATGGTAGCCTTCAGAATTAAGACCCAAAATACAGGGAAATTGTCCTTTTTTATGCTTAGATTCAACAAAGTATGGACAACTATGCAGAAATATGATTGGACAAAAGGGGTATGATCTAATGTGGGTAGACTTAGTGGGGAAACCCAGCAAGGGCTTCTTGTTTAGATTTTTCTTGGCCTCTCCTGTGCAGCATTCCTTCCTTTGAGCATGGGGCAGTATCGTCTCTGGAATGGGGGTCTGATGACAGTCAAACATCATAGGTCAGATCATTTCTTTAGGGACAGTTTTACACAGAAAGGCATGGGGAAAATTAGAGTAATATTTTTAGATTTTATGCCTGGCTCTTAGAGAAAGGAGTTCTGCTTTCCATGAACTACCTTGGGAAAGAGAGATTCCGGCTTTCACAGCTAACCTCAGGGCAGAATGAGAGGCCACAGGCAGGAGGACAGGAGAAACTCAGAAGGAAGCTTTGGCTTCTCAGGTCTTCATTTTGGGGTATCATTTTTTGAGCCCCAGCTCTACTTTTCTCTGAGAAGGGGAAGGTAACCTTTTCTTGTTGAATACCTGTTCTGTGACAAATGGGGACTAGGACTTTTGAATACATGAACTTTTAAAATCACCAATAACCCTGCCTGGTAGGTACTGTATGCATTCTTCTTGTTGTAGAAACGAAGACTTGCAGCTACGAAACAATAATTTGCCTAAGTCACATTGCTACACAGAGACAGAGCTGGGAGTTTAGTTTGGGTATGCTTGACTTTTAAACCAATGATCTGTTCTTAAGGAATTATCTTCTTTCTTAATCTGGTAATAATAATTATAGAACATTCACTGTCTACATCCAGGTAAATCACCCCCCCAGTCATTCTAATCTGTGAATTAGTCTGAGGTCTAGGCAATTAATAAAATAGTCAGTTTTGCTGTGGTTGCTCTGATTTCTCAGCACAGAGCTAGACCCAGAGGGGTCAAAGCCCCTTACAACGGAAAGCCCAGGGCACATTGCAGCCAGCAGTCATCTTCTATGTGATAGTAGGTGACACTTTGGGGTCATTTGTATAGATGTAGACAAAGCAAATGTCATTTTTCGAGCCTGGTATGGCACAGGACTAGTTCTCTATTTTCTGATACGCATCTCCTCATTGCTAATACTGGGTAATTGAACTTGTTTTTTCTGCAATCTCCTTCTGAATGAGAAGAGTGTGACTTTGAATAGGGTTGAACTTTGAGGAACCCCAGATGCGAACTTTTACTACATGCAAACAAGGCAGACATAAAGGTGTAAAGGTAGAACTGAGACCATGTGGATGGGCAGACAGTGGTAACTGGCTGATTCCCATGCCACTCTGGTGGACCACCTGAATGGTCTGATATACTGGGTCCAGTTGAACCCAAGACTTGATTCAGGGAGGTGCTGGTCACGGAAAATATACTGTTTGCTGGAGGGAGCTTTGGCCTCACACTCCTGAACATTGACAACATCTCAGTAGAGCTGGAGAGGCTGCTGGGTATTGGAATGGTCAATGAAAGCCACAACAAACCACAATTAAGGTTACTGTGAAGACTTTCAGTCGCTACAAGAGCGTAAGCAAGAGGCTAAAACTGGAAAAGTCACCCACTCCCCTGACTCTGCCTCCTTTTCATTTTTCTCCTTGAAAAAGGCTCTCTTATCAAAAACCAGGAGAGAGTTACTTAACTGTTGAAGGAATCCCAAACAAAAGTTCTAGCAGTTTTGTGGATGACGTGCCAGGGAGGAGGGAAAGGGGAGAAGAGTAGATTTAGAAAAGTATTGTGTACTGAGTCAGAGTGGCATCTTCAAGATTCCCCCGCCATCCCATAAGGCGGTCTCAAAACAGGCTCCTGAAGAGGACCTCTGTTTAAAGCCTCCCGTGATGAGACCTAGGAATAAAGGCGCCAAGGCTCGGAATGCTAAGAAGCAAAGAGCATGAGCAGCCCAAAGGCTCTGCGCTCTCACCTACAGCTAGCTTCAGAGACTGCAGCACACTGACTGTGAGCAAGCCTAAGGCAGGAAGAGCAGGGCAGTTTCCCCTCCTGAGGCTTGATAGATAAGCCTTTGTAATTGCTAATGGTCAGGATTTAAACACCTCATGCAAATGTTTTCAACCAAGGGCCGGACTCCTCAAACACAGTGCGTTGAGCAATCTGGGTTGGGACAAAAAAAAAAAATAGGAAACTGATTTGCCATCCTGTTCCAGGGAAAAGTTATACATGAGGGAACTTATATTCTTCAGTCTCGTATTTGGTCTGATTTTATATCCACATTAGTGTCTGCCTTTGTCAAATTCTTCTTTCCTCATAGGCATTTCTGTCATGGTTTAAACTTATTTAATTATTAGGTACTGATATATAAAATTCATTTTTAAAATTAATCTGTGTTGCTTGTAAAGTCCTTGATGATTCTAGTTACTGAGTTCTGATGATTGGCATAAGTAAATAAACTGTGTATGAGGCAGTGCAATAATTGGGATTTTTTTGTTTTTGCTTTTCTCTACTTCAGAACGATTGAATTTTCATAATGTTCAATTGGGCTGCATCAGTCTGTAATACTATGTTCCCACGTGAGTGAACTGTAGAAACTTCTTGAAGAATAATGTAGGATTATCACCAACTCCAACGCTGAAAAATCACATATTTATTTTGTTTATTTTCTGTCTCCTGCCATTAGAATTTAAGTTTGCTAGAAGCAGAGGGTTTTTTTGTTGTTGTTTTATTTTTGGTCTTGTTTTGATCATTGTAGTATCTCTAGCACCTAGAATAGTGTTTGCCATATAGTTGTACCATTCATGTTTAGTTAAAGAATCAATGAACAAAATTGGCATTATATGAAATAGATTTTTTTCTGCTTTTATGACTGCACCTCTACTCTCCTGTCTACCAAAATGCTTCCCTTGACCAAACTCTATTCAGACTCTTGAACTTTTCAAATAGGTTCAGCTTTTAGACTTCTGTGATCATGTCTACATTGGCCAATATTAACTAAAATTGTGCTAAGTCAGATTAACGAGGGCCCTCCAACCCCTACCTCCCCAATATCTAATCAGGTTTCTCACCCTCTACCATCTTCCAGGTGATGTCTGACCACTCTGGTCTGCCTTTGGCAAGAATCCTGTTAGGTCAGTTTATCCAGAATCCCTCTTCCCCATGAGGTTTCCTTCTGATAATTTTTTATCTACTGATCCTCACCCTCCTTAGTCTGCACTTGTCCATGCTATATTCAGAATTGAGCCTGGTTCTATACTGAGATTTCCTTCCCTGCATTGCAATAGTGCTGAGTGAAATCTGTTTTTACCACTTTAACCACAGTCTGGTCCTGTTTTTTTCTTTGACGCTGTAACTACTAAGAAGGAAGACACAGCTCTTCACACTTTCAGGGGTAATAATTGCTCAAGTCATCGATTTCATTAAAAGAACAAATACTCGAAGAGTAAGATTTGAAGATAATAAGGAGAAATCGTACAAGAACAATGAAATTTTGGATGTCTCACATAATCTGACGCATATATTCTAATTTCCCTTTTAAATTTTGATTTCAAGGATACTCAAGCTAAAAGGACAGAAGTAGCAACACCTCATTTTGATTTTATCACTGTACCCTCATGGGGGCTGTGATCACTCAGTGGTTGTTATATTGCACTCTGTTAATAGGTTTATGTCATCAGACTTCACAATGGATGATTCTGAAACTTCATCTTTCAAATCTCAACCCCACAGTATTTCCCTCGCAAAGTTATTAACACATGAACATAGTTATTAACATTACTAAATGATTTTAAGCAGAATTCATAATTTTAATAATAGCAGATTTTAATAGAACACAAGTATTTAAAATTATTTCTAAATATTTCTTGTTTATGTAACTATAAAATTGACTTTGATATGACTTTCAATCTATAAATCATGCTAAATTCACTGATTAATTATAATAGATTATATGTAAATATAAATTATTTTAGATTTCCTATGTATAATAAATTGTATAGTCTAAAAGTAATGAGTTATGTTTCTTCCTTTCTTAGTGCTTTTCTTGTCTTAATGAACCAGCTGTATGCTCTAAAAGGATATTAATTTGAAGTGATAACAGTTATGTCGCCTTATTTCTGGACTCAGAAAAAAAGTTTTCAACATTTTAAACTTAAGGATAATATTGTCAATGCATACTCTTTTTTTAAAACCAGATTAGGAAAGTTCTGTTCTAGTCCTAATTTTCCTGTTTTCTAAGATTTCACATTATGAATGGGTATTGAATTTTAACATAAAATGGGTTTCTTTTTGGTCCCTAACGAGCTTATGCTATTTTCTATGTGTGTTAATGCATGAATTTTTGTGATTTACTTTTAAGTGTTAAACCAAACTTGGTGTGCCAGAATCAACTTAAATAGTTGTCATATGAAGTTCTTTTACTATAATTATTATATTAAATATTTAGGAATAAATGTAAAATGTTTTTGTGCTGTTACTAGACTTGGTGGGATGATAATACTTCCGTAGTGTTTACATATAGTCTAGGGTGGGAATTCATTCAATTTTCCTTGGTTGCAATGTTATCAAGGTTAGCCCGACTTCATAAAATTCATTAAAGAGCTTTTCTCGATTCTCTTCTTTAGAAGAGTTTATGTGATATTAACATTATTTCATGTTTGAAATTTATTGTAAGACCACATATATAGAGAATATGCTTTAGAAGAATATTATATTCAATATCTTATTGAATACAGGCATATTCTGATTTTATGTTCCCTCTTGAGAGTGTTTGAATACATAGCATCTGTACGAGAGAATTTTAAGGGATGATGAGTATTTTCTTTATTCTAACTTTGGTGTTGGTTATCCTAATTTCTGAATGTGATAAAATTTATAGACTTGTCTGACAATATACTATTTCAAATTATGATGAAGCTTTGTCAGTGAGGGTTTCAGATCTTCTCTGAGAAAGATTCATTTCTGAAACTCACTCTGAACATGTCTAGTTCTCCCAGATTTTAAGTGGGTTTTGTTGTTTTGGGTCTCAGCTTTGGAATATGTTCATGAAATTCCTAGGATAGGTCCTATTCTAATTAAACTTTGGAAAATTTTGTTTGATTCTATGGTTAAACCTCTTTCCGTTCACTCTTTTCTACCAAACTTCACCTTAGCCTAAAGCATTCAGTACTCAGCATCCAGAAGCTCGGTCTCTGAACCCAGGCTCTCAGTCCTGCTTATAGTTGGCTACTTCCCTGGATTTGAACATTCTCATCTGGCCACGCACCTAGGCATAGCACAAAATTCCTTCCTTTCACAGCATAGGAGAATTGTATTTTTCTTAGAAATTTAACCTCCTTCCAACTAGTGAGCACCAAATAGATACTTTTCAACAAGTTTATGAAATGTTTATGTTTTGGATAATATAAAATCAAATATTGATATAGGTCATATTAGAAATGATAGATAATTTTTAATAGAATTGAGAGCCCATGAGCCTTTGAAACAGCAGTTTTAATAGGGTCATTATGCAGCCCCATCTGTTTTAAAATTTGAGACTCACATTATAAAAAAATCCATAAAAATGATAATGTGAAAACAATAAAACAGAAAAATTTAGTTATCCTACAATTGTTTACCTCTTTTCTTAAACATCTCTTACTATAAATCTCAAACACTTTTCTAGATGAAAAATATTTACTCAGTTAGGTACTTGTCACATGGAGAGAAAGAATGCTTTCAGTTATAATTTTGGTAAACTTGGCAGTCTACAAAAATGTGAAAGAATATCTGTGTTCTATTCAGCATAGTCGCAGCAAAAAAAGTACAGAGATTTATCCAGAATAACATGGCTATTGTAGCACATACATCTTCTTGATTTACCAGTTCTACGTTTTACCTTTCTATTGCAAAAATGCTTTAACTTCCCATTAGTGAAAATTGCCCAGAGGCAAAAACTTACTAACAAAAAAGGTTTTCCTTTTGAAATCCACACAAAAAAATATGTATCTGCCTGGACACATATTGACTTATATAAGATAGGGACACATCACCCCATCCTCAAACTCAAACCTGAATGCATTTGCCTGGCCCCATAAGAGCTGTAAGTTTCTTTTCATTAGCTATCACAAAGGGTGTCTTCTAGGCTTTAGCTGTTTCTGCACTGTTTAATAAATTTGACAATAAATAAAGAGTTGATCTAAAGATTTACCATTCAGTCACGTGGTATAATAAAAAATACTTGATCTTTGTCTCTGGTTCCTGTCATAGAGATCCTAAAACCCCAGAAATTCCCTGAGTGATAAGAGTGTGTTTGTTATTGGTAATGAGGTCCCTAATAACCACACCTGAGTTTTTGCTAATGGCCCCAAGACAGCTTCAGAATGGGGACTGGTAGCCAGAGGAGCAAACTACGTGATTAGAGGTTTGGAAGTTTCAGTACCTGCCATCCCAAATTCCAGAGGAAAGAGGGGCTGGAGGTTGAATTCAATCACCAATGACCAGTGATTTAAACAATTGTGCATACATAATGAAACTTCAGTAAAAACCCCTAAACAGTGAGGTTTGGAGATCTTCCAAGATGGGGAACACATGAAAGTTCTGGGAAGGGAGTGCATCTGTAGAGGGCATGGAAGCCCCACACCCTGTAAACCCGTGCCTGGCTCTATGCATCCCTTTTGATCTGGTTTGATTCGGTGTCCCCACCTAAATCTCATCTTGAATTGTCATCCTCACGTTTCAGGGAATGGGCCTGGTGGGAGTAATTGGATCCAAGGGGTAGTTTCCCCCATGCTGTTCTCCTGATAGTGAGTTATCAGGAGATCTGATGTTTTAAAGGTGTCTGGCAGTTCCTTGGTCACTCTCCAACTCTCTTGCCAAATTGTGAAGAAGGTGCTTGCTTCTACTTAGCCTTCTGCCAGGATCCCAAGTTTCCTGAGGCCTCTCAGCCATGTGGAAACTGTGAATCAATTATACCTTTTCCCTTTATAGAATACCCAGTCTTGGGTAGTTCCTTATAGAGTGCAAAAATGGGCTAATACGCCTTCCATCAGGCTATTTTAGAGTTGTATCTTTTATAATACACTGTCAATGGTAGTTAAATGCTTTCCTGAGTTCTGTGAGTTGTGCTAGAAATCACTGACACTGATGAGGGGTTGTGAGAACCTCTGAATCTATAGTTGTTCCACCAGAAATGTGGGTAGCTTGGGAACCCCATTTTTTAATTGTATCTGAAATTCGGGCAGTCTTGTGAGACTCAGGCCTTAGGCTGTGGGGTCTTTTCTAACTCTGGATAGCTAATGCCAGATTTAAATTAAATTTACGGATATTCAGATGATATTGGAAAATCAGAAAATCCGTTGATGTGGGGAAAAAAATAACTTGTCAACAAATATTAAATATTTCCTGAACACATGGCTGAATAGCAACATTATTCTCCACTCTTTCCAAAGGGAAAATTTTCTATTATTTTATTGAATGTCAAACATTTAGTTTACCTTGCCTCTGCTCAAATTATATGTCTATTGACATAGCAAAGAGCAAGTGAAGTGAAAGTTTTATTCTTAGAGGGCAATTTGTATAATGTCCTAATTGAATATACAGCATTTATTTTATTTCCAACCAAGTTGATTTGTCATGCTCTGAATTATCCATTGTCTGTGTTAGTTGTTTTTTTCTTACCAGATTGTATATACACTCCTTGAGTCAGAGGCAGTGTTTACCTATCCTTGCTGAAGTCTAACATTGTCCTAGAATATAGTAGTGATGCAACATTATTTATTGATTGAATTAATATGAGATTTATATAATGAGGAATATGGATTTTTATCCCTGTTTTATTTTTTATGGAGTTTTAAGTTGTACTTTGTCCCCTGGTCCAAAATGCACTAAAACTCTGAGTTTCATCTCCATCTTTACAGCTCCAATTATGTACAGAATATTCTGCTGATGCTGCATTGAGAAGACAGTCTGAGAGGCCGAGAGACCTCAGTCAAGTTACTTAACATCCTGGAAACTCAGTTTCTTCAGCTGTCAGATATGGTATACCTTAATAATGCCAATTTCATGAGCTGTCATTAGGGTAAGTGAGAATCCATATAAAAATCTCCTGAAATATTTGGTAGGCATTAAATATGTCTCTCTTTCACTAATGGGAAAATAAATTGTCTTGCCATTGGTTTGGAGGTATTCTGTGAACTGGCAGAATATAATTTAAAGAATACATCACCAAACCTTTTTTTCTATATTTACATTACATAATCATTGGTTTTATTTAAGTAAGTGAATGTAGTTACAAAATATTTAACAACCTTAGAAAATATAAATCCCAAGATTTCACTGGTAAGTTCTTCATGGAGGGCAAATATCAAAATTTGTCTCACCATTCATGTTTATTTCTTTCTTTTTATTAAAATGGTGTAGAAGGCACATGGAAACATTGTAATGATGCCAGTAAAGAAGGGATTAGTACTGTTAAACTGGTCAGACAAAAGGTTTTGAGTAGAATAAAGATGGTAGAAAGAGAACTTGAAAAGGGCAAAGTAACTGTTTTAGCAGTGGTTGCTTTTCAGACCATAATTTCTCAAGTCAAGTGCATTTTGTATAACATATCAGACAAAAGGGACAATGGTTATTTATTTGAAATTATTATGATTGTTGAACATACGTTCTGTGAGAACTGACTTATGAATAGTTCCCATTTTGAACTTGGAGGAGTTTTGCCTATAAAAACAAAGCCTATAAAACAATCATAGTCACCAAGTATGCTGAATGCTCTATCTGAGGGGCCTAAAGATTTATTATATGTTCTTACATTGGATCAGTATAAAGGAGCTAAGAATGTTTGTGTATTTATTTGTTTAACATGTTATCTGGTTGAAAAAATAACAAAGAAAAATGTGTAATATAGATCACACGTGGCTTACTAAAACTAAACTGTTTGCTACCTGGCCCTTTACGAAAAAAAAGTTTGTTAACCTTTGCTGTAGAGTATTAACATGTCAAAAAGTTTTTAAAGACCTGTCACATTTGCAGTATTTAATTTTTCTGTGTTCGGATTTGTGTAAGACAGTATTAATTTATCATAGTTCTAAATAAAGACAGAGAATCATATATTCTTAATTTTAAATTACCTAAGTAACAATATTGTGACTCTGAAATGTACCCTGGAAACATTTGAATTAAACTGGAGCATAATCAATTAAATGTCTGCTTTACCTAGAATTGTGTTTTGAGGTTTGACACACATTGAACACTTGAACTTGCCACCTTGCATGTATCTTTGAATAATATTACTGTTGTGCTGGGATTTAGGATATATGTATTTTCAATTTTAAGATGATTACTAAATTGTTTTCCAAAGTGGAATACTTCTACAGTGTCAAATTTAAGCATGAAATCTGTAGCATTTTAGGAGGTAGTTATTATAACGCTAAGGAAATTTTAGTCTTTTCTTACTTAAGCTAGAAATTTGATTTTATGAAAATTTTTTGCATATATTGATATAGCTATACACCTTTTCACTTATTTTTAATTCTGTGAATATTATATTAATGAGGAGAAATCGATTGTTTATAATTTTAAAGAATGCTTTCATATCTTAAATAAATTCAATCTAGGCATGAATCTCCAATATAAACAAACCCCTATTTTTATGACATTTATTACTTTATTTTTTGGTCAGAAATATTTTTATATTTGCCACGACTCTCATCTAGCACCCATGATGTTCACACATTTTTTGTATTGCATTAAATAACAGAATAACAATTGCTATTTGTATCCATGTGTTAATTTGGATCTGATTACATCTTAATGAGATTGTTCTTGAGAACGTGTTCCTTATTTTGTAATATCCATTTGCCTCTACATATATATCTATTTCATTTGTTAATTTTATTTCTATTTTACATTTATCTATCTATTATTGCATATTTCCCAAAGTTAAGCTGGATATATTATTCACATTATCACTAGTCATTGGTCATGTGTCCTGATGAAATCTAAACATAGTAAATTCTGTATAGGTGTTTTTAAAATAAAACAAAATAGAAAGGAGTTTATTCTGTGCATGAGTCCATTAATCTTCACAATTTTTGAAAGTGTATTATTTTTCCCATTTTACTGTTATGCTAGCTGGAGCTTCAGTAAGTTATTCTGCAGTATGATAGCTCTGGGCTCACATCTGCAACAAGCCATAGTCATCAGTGTTGTAACAAGCTGATCTGAAAGATGCAATGGAATAGTGGTAATAGAGGATTGTTAGCTGAACAAGAGAGATCCGTAGCCCATAGACTGCAGTTGGCACTGTTTGTGAGAGGATGAGGGACTTCTGGCATATAGGACTCATGAGTCCCAGACTTTTGTCTGGGTGACAGTCAGTGGTCACATGGTTGGTTTGATCTATATCCCAGCTTATGGAGGATCCTGGGTTGTGGAGAGAAAAGCAAATATTTCATACTGGCTTAGGCACATGGATCTATTGAGGATCATTGTCTGCTGATGGAAATGACTTAGTAGCAAGGCAGAAACTGGCCATTTGATAGATAAAGTAGCTAACTGCAGGAGCAGTGAGCATGGGAGACATGCTGTCCTTAGACGAAAGCGGCTGCAAATAACCAGGACTGAGATTTTTGCCAGGTGGGTGAATACTCCTGAGGAAAATTTATAGTGAGAGTCTTTTTTATTTTATTATACTTTAAGTTCTGGGGTACATGGGCAGATATTGCAGGATTGTTGCATAGGTACACACATACCATGGTGGTTTGCTATCTCCATCCCCCCTCACCTACATCAGGCATTTCTCCCAGTGTTATCACTCCCCAACCTCCCCACCCCTCAATGTCCCTCCTCTAGCCCCCCACCCCCCAACATACCCCAGTGTGTGATGTTCCCCTCCCTGTGTCCATGTGTTCTCATTGTTCAACACCCGCCTATAAGTGAGAACATGCAGTGTTTGGTTTTCTGTTCTTGTGTCAGTTTGCTGAGAATGATGGTTCCCAGATTCATCCATGTTCTTACAAAGTACATGAACTCACTGTTTTTTTTTTATGGCTGCATAGTATTCCATGGTGTATACATGCCACATTTTCTTTGTCCAGTGTATCGTTGATGGGCATTTGGGTTGTTTCTAGGTCTTTGCTGTTGTAAACAGTGCCTCAAGGAACATACGTGTGCATGTGTCTTTATAACAGAATGATTTATAATCCTTTGGGTGTATACCCAAAGTAATGGGATTGCTGGGTCAAATGGAGTTTCTATTTGTAGATCCCTGAGGATGTGCCACACTGTCTTCCACAATGGTTGAACTAATTTACACTCCCACCAACAGAGTAAAAGTGTTCCTATTTCTCCACATCCTCTCCAGCATCTGTTGTCTCCAGATTTTTTAATGATCACCATTCTAACTAGGGTGAGATAGTATCCCAATGTGGTTTTAATTTGCATTTCTCTAATGACCAGTGATGATGAGCATTTTTTCATGTTTGTTGTCCTCATATATGTCTTCTTTTTTTTGAGACACAGTCTCACTCCGTCACCAGGCGAGTGCAGTGGTGGCGTGACCTCGGCTCACTGAAACCTCCACCTCCCAGGTTCAAGCAATTCTCCTGCCTCAACCTCCCGAGTAGCTGGGACTACAGGTACATGCCACCACACCCAGCTAATTTTTTTGTATTTTTAGTAGAGACAGGGTTTCACCATGTTGGCCAAGATGGTCTCGATCTCTTGACCTCATGATCCACCTGCCTTGGCCTCCCAAAGTGTTGGGATTACAGGTGTGAGCCACCACGCCTGACCTGTTCTCATATATGTCTTCTTTTGAAAAGTGTCTGTTCATATCCTTCACTCCCTTTTGAATGGGTTTGTTGTTTATTTTCTTGTAATTCTACTTTAGTTCTTTTTAGATTCTGGATATTAGCCCTTTGTCAGATGGGTAGATTGAAAAAATTTTTTCCATTCTGTTGGTTTCCAGTTCATGCTAACGATTGTTTTTTTGTTTGTTTGTTTTTTGCTGTGCAGAAGCTCTTAAGTTTAATTAGATCCCATTTATCTATTTTGGGTTTTGTTGCCATTGCTTTTGGTGTTTTAGTCATTAACTCCTCATCTATGCCTATGTCCTGAATGTTATTGCCTAGGTTTCCCACTAAATCAATGTGCAGAAATCACAAGCATTCCTGTACACCAATAACAGACAAACAGAAAGCCAAATCAAGAGAGAACTCCCATTCACAATTGCTACAAAGAGAATAAAATGCCTAAGAATACAACTAACAAAGGATGTAAAGTACCTCTTCAAGGAGAACTACAAACCACTGCTCAAGGAAATAAGAGAGGATACACACAGATAGGACAACCTTCCATGCTCATGGTTAGGAAGAATCAATATCATGAAAATGGCCATACTGCCCAAAGTAATTTATAGATTCAACACTATCCCCATCAAGCTACCAATGACCTTCTTCACAGAACTGGAAAAAAACATTTTAAACTTCATATGGAACCAAAAGAGAGCCCGCATAGCCAAACAATCCTAAGCAAAAAGAACAAAACTGGAGGCGTCAAGCTACCTGATTTCAAACTATACTACAAGGGTACAGTAATCAAAACAGCCTGGTACTGGTACCAAAACAGAGATATAGACCAATGGATCAGAAGAGAGACCTCGGAAGCAAGGCCACACATCTACAATCATCTGATCTTTGACAAACCTGACAAAAACAAGCAATGGGGAAAGGATTCCATGTTTAAAAAATGATGTTGGGAAACTGGATAGGCATGTGCAGAAAGCTGAAACTGGGCCCCTTTCTTATACCTTACACTAAAATTAACTCCAGATGGATTAAAGATTTAAACATAAGAGGGTCTTTTTAGTAAAAAAGCATGAAGTCCTATGTTATAAGAGGGAAAATCATTATGATGTTGGTAGCAGACAGTTTTTTAGTCTTTGATGACATTAAAATATTTTTGAAGTAATATACAAGATTTGGTAAATTTGAAAAATAAGAGATAGTTACTAGAATAGGATTTACCAAAATCTAAAGGCTAAAGTAATGCATTTATTGGTGATAACAAGACCCAGAAAATTAACTTTTGGAGGACAATGTTTAAAGCGTGATGGAGATACAGATAATCGCAACTGAAAAGTACAAGATTCTTCAGTTAAGATTCTTCAATCGGGAGAGGATCCAAGATGGCCAAATAGGAACAGCCCTGAGTGCAGTTCCCAGTGAGAACAGCACAGAAGGTGAGTGTTCATTGGATTTCCAAACAAGTTATCAGTGCCCACAGACCAGGAGATTCCCGAGCCAAAAAGTTTCCTAATTGAATACTCTTTTTTTTTAGTGCTAAAAACCCTCAATAAGCTAGGCATTGACGGAATGTATCTCAGAATAATAAAAGCTATTTATGACAAACCTACAGCCGATATCATACTGAATGGGCAAAAACTGGAAACATTCCCTTTGAAATCTGGCACTAGACAAGGATGCCCTCTCTCACCACTCCTATTCAATAGAGTTTGGAAGTTCCAGCCAGAGCAATTAAGCAAAAAAAAGAAATAAAGAATATTCAATTAGGAAAGGAGGAAGTCAAATTGTCTCTATTTGCAGATGACATGATTGTATATTTAGAAAACCCTATCATCTGAGCCCAAAATCTCCTGAAACTGATAAGCAACTTCAGCAAAGCCTTAGGATACAAAATCAATCTGCAGAAATCACAAGCATTTCTATACACCAATAATAGACTAACAGAGAGCCAAATCATGAGTGAACTCCCATTCACAATTGCTACAAAGAAAATAAAATACCTAGGAATACAACTAACAAAGGATGTAAAGGCACTTTTCAAGGAGAACCACAAATGACTGCTCAAAGAAATAAGAGAGAACACAGATGGAGAAACATTCCATGCTCATGGTTAGGAAGAATCAATATCATGAAAATGGCCATAGTGCCCAAAGTAATGTATAGATTCAATGCTATCCCCATCAAGCTACAAATTACCTTCTTCACAGAACTGGAAAAAAACCACCTTAAACTTCATATGGAACCAAAAGAAAGCCTGCACAGCCAAGACAATCCTAAGCAAAGAGAACAAAGATGGAGGCATCATGCTGCCTGATTTCAAACTATACTACAAGACTACAGTAATCAAAAGAGCATGGTAATCATACCAAAACACAGATATAGACCAATGGAACAGAACAGAGGCCTTGGAGGCAAGGTCACACATCTACAACCATCTGATCTTTGACAAACCTCACAAAAACAAGCAATGGGGAAACAATTATCTGTTCAATAAATGGTGCTGGGAAAACTGGCTAGCAGTGTGCAGAAGGCAGAAACCGGACCCCTTCCTGACACCTTACACTAAAATTAACTTCAGGTGGATTAAAAACGTAAACATAAGACCTAACATCATAAAAACCCTGGAAGAAAACCTAGGCAAAACCATTCAGGACATAGGCATAGGCAAGGACTTCATGACTAAAACACAAAAAGCATTGGCAACAAAAGCCAAAATAGACAAATGGGATCTAATTAAACTTCAGAGCTTCTGTACAGCAAAAGAAACAATCATTAGAGTGAACCAGCAACCAACAGAATGGGAAAACATTTTTGCAATCTACCCATCTGACAAAGGGCTAATATCCAGAATCTACAAGGAACTTAGACAGATTTACAAGAAAAAAACAAACAAACCTATCCAAAAGTGGGAGAAGGATATGAACAGACGCTTTTGAAAAGAAGACATATATGAGTCCAACAAACATGAAAAAATGCTCATCATCACTGATTTTTAGAGAAATGCAAATCAAAACCACATTAAGATACCATCTCATGCCAGTTAGAATGGTGATCATTACAAAATCTGGAGACAACAGATGCTAGAGAGGTTGTGGAGAAATAGAAATAATTTTACACTGTTGGTGGGAGTGTAAATTAGTTCAACCATTGAGGAAGACAGTGTAGCGCTTCCTCAAGGACCTAGAAACAGAAATTCCATTTGACCCAGCAATCCCATTCCTGGATATATCCAAAGGGTTATAAATCATTCTATTATAAAGACACATACACACATATGTTCATTGCGGCAGTGTTTACAATAGCAAAGACCTGAAACCAACCCAAATGTCCATCATTGATGGACTAGACATGGAAAATGTGGCCATATACACCATGGAATACTATGCAACCATAAAAAACGATGAGTTTGTGTCCTTTGTAGGGACATGGATGAACCTGGAAACCATCATTCTCAGCAAACTGACGCAAGAGCAGAAAATCAAACACCACATGTTTTCACTCATAGGTGGGTGTTGAACAATGAGAACACATGGACACAGGGAGGGGAGCATCACACACTGGGGTCTGTTGGGGGGGTCAAGGGAGGGATAGTGGGGGTGAGTGGGGATGTCAGGGAGGGATAACATGGGGAAAAATGCCAGATGTAGGTGATGGGGGATGGAGGCAGCACCACATAGCCATGTATGTACCTATGCAACAATCTTGCATGATCTGCACTTGTACCCCAGAATCTAAAGTACAATAAATAAATAAATAAATAAATAAATAAATAAATATATAAATAAAAAGATTCTTCAATCATTCTCATTGCTCATGTCAAAACTCTTGGTGTCATTTTCTCCTCTTTATGACATACTAAACATCATCTTATCAATAAGTCCAGTCTTTTCTATCTTTGAAAATGATAGATTTCTACCACTTTTCTTCATCTTGGCTAAAAGTGCCATTTTCTCTTGACTGGATTATTTAAGAAGCCAAATAATGGATTTCTCTTTTTTGCTCTAAAATAGATATAAATCTCTTTCCATTTATTATCAACATATTAACAAGTGAATCTATTAAAATAGTATCACTCAGATCATAGCATCTTGTGCTCCAAACTCCCCAATAATATTTCATCTAATTTAGAAAATCAATAAATGTTTACTATTTGTAATCATTACCTACTGTCATAATCATGTTGTGTAACAAACTATGCAGAATCTCAATAACTTAAAACTACAGTACTTTATTTATACTCATAGCTTCGATGGTGACCATGTAAGTTCAATTTGCACTTGGTTCAAGTTGTAGATTGGGTCCAATTCTGTTTCTTGAACTCTTTATCATTGCCAATGAATGCTGCATGACAAATCAAAGGCAAGGTGCAAGAAGCAGAACACAGCAATATGATACTAAGTCAAGCCTGCCATTTTAGATCACAAAAACAGATGCTATAAAAGGATTAGACATCCAAAAGATTCAAAGGGAAAAGGTCAGTGAAAGACATCAGGGGGAGGCCAAATAGGCAGGAAAAACTTTCAATGCAGTTACAGTGCAAGCTGACAAGGAAAAAGGAAGAAGAAATGGGTAGGATGAATCTCAGGGTGCAATGGAGTTGCAAGTTTTGGCCATAACAATCCCAAATCCTTGAGCCTCATGAGAGGGAACTTACATTTCATAAAAATGCGCAAGCAGTAGTGCCCATGTAATGCTCAGTCACTGGCTAGTAATAGCACAGTAGAAACATAGTCTCTAGCTGGACATGGTGATGAATCAGAGAGATACCAGTCAGGGCTCTCAATCCAATTACACCCCTATCATCTGGTTCCTTTGAAGAAGAGCTGAGCAGCACATTGGCTTGGCTGCAATGCCAGTCACATGGCCAGACCAACATCACTGGGGCCAGAATGTAGATCTTCCAATGGAAGTACAAAAGGGAGGGTTATTTTAAAAAAATTTAATTCTCTTCGTAGCAATTGTGAATGGGAGTTCACTCATGATCTGTCTCTCTGCTTGTCTATTATTGGTATATAGGAATGCGTGTGATTTTTGCACATTGATTTTGTATCCTGAGACTCCTGAATTTGCTTATCAGCTTAAGGAATTTTGGGGCTGAGATGATAGGGCTTTCTAAATATGCAATCACATCATGTGCAAACAGAGACAATTTGACTTCCTCTCTTCCTATTTGAATAAACTTTATTTCTTTCTCTTGCCTGATTGCCCTGGAACTTCCAATACTATGTTGAATAGGAGTGGTGAGACAAGGCATCCTTTTCTTGTGCTGGTTTTCAAAGGAAATGCTTCCAGCTTTTGCCCATTCAGTGTGGTATTGGCTATGGATTTGTAATAAGTAGCTCTTATCATTTTGAGATATGTTCCATCAACACCTACTTTATTGAGCGATTTTAGCATGAAGCGGTGTTGAATTTAACTGAAGGCCTTTTCTGCATCTATTGAGGTAATTATGTCATTTTTGTCATCGGTTCTGTTTATGTGATGGATTAAGTTTATTGATTTGCATATGTTGAACCAGCCTTGCAACCCAGGGATGAAGCTGACTTGATCATGGTGGATAAGCTTTTTGATGTACTGCTGGATTTAGTTTGCCAGTATTTTATTGAGGATTTTTACATTGATGTTCATCAGGGATATCGCCCTGAAATTTTATTTTATTTTTTGTTGTATCTCTGCCATGATTTGGTATCAGGATGATGCAGGAGTAAAACTTACAATGGACGTGAAGGATCTCTTTAAGGAGAACTGCAAACCACTGCTCAAGGAAATAAGAAAGGACACACACACAAAGAAATGGAAAAAAAAATCCGTGCTTATAGATAGGAAGAATCAATATTGTGAAAATGGCCATATTGCACAAAGTAAATTATAGATTCAATGCTATTCCCATTAAGCTACCACTGATTTTCTTCACAGAATTAGAAAGAAACTACTTTCAATCTCATATGGAACCAAAAAAGAGCCTGCATAACCAAGACAATGCTAAGCAAAAAACAACAAAGTTGGAGACATCATGTTACCTGACTCCAAACTACACTAGAAGGCTACTGTAACCAAAACAGCGTGGTGCTGGTACCAAAACAGATATGTAGACTAATGGAACAGAACAGAGGCCTCAGAAATAACACCACACATCAAGAACCATCTGATCTTCAACAAACCTGACAAAAACAAGCAATGGGGAAAAGATTCCCTATTTAATAAATGGTGCTGGGAAAACTGGATAGCCATATGCAGAAAACTGAAACAGGAGCCCACTTCTTACACCTTTACAAAAATTAACTCAAGATGGATTAAAGACTTAAACGTAAAACCTAAACCCACAAAAAACCTTAGAAGAAAACCTAGGCAATACCACTCAGGACATAGGCATGGGCAAAGACTTCATGACCAAAACACCAAAAGCAATTTCAACAAAAGCCCAAATTGACAAATGGGATCTAATTAACCTAAAGAGCTTCTGTATAGCAAAAGAAACAGTCATCAGAGTGAACAGGCAACCTATAGAATGGGAGAAAATTTTTGCAATCTGTCCAGCTGACAAGGGTCTAATATCCAGAATCTATGAAGAACTTAAACAAATTTACAAAAACAAAACAAAAAAAGCACACACACACACACACACACACACACACAAAAACACCAAACCCATCAAAAAGTAGGCTAGAATATGAACAGAAACTTCTCAAAAGAAAACCTTTATGTGGCCAAAAAAAACATATGAAAGAAGCTCATCATCACTGGTCATTAGAGAAGTGGAAATCCAAACCACAATGACAAAGCACCTCATACCAGTTAGACTGGCAATTATTAAAAAGTCAGGAAACAACTAATGCTGGTGAGGTTATCGAGAAATAGGAATGGTTTTTCACTGTTGGTGGTAAATTAGTTCAATCATTGTGGAAGACAGTGTGGCAATTCCTCAAGGATCTAGAACTAGAAATACCATTTGACCCAGCAATCCCATTACTAGGTATATACACAAAAAATTATAAATCATTATGCTGTGAAGACACATGCACATGCAAGTTTACTGCAGCACTGTTTACAGTAGCAAATACTTGGAACCTAACCAAATACTCATCAATGAAAGACTGGGTAAGGAAAATACACATCATGGAATACTATGCAGCCATAAAAAAGAATGAGTTCATGTCCTTTGCAGAGACATGGAAGAAGCTGGAAACCATCACTCTCAGCAAACTAACACAGGAACAGAAAACCAAACACCACTTGTTCTCACTCACAAGTGGGAGTTGGAAAATGAGAACACATGGAAACAGCAGGAGGAGCATCACAAACCAGGGCCTGTTTGGGGTGGGAGGCAAGAGGAAGGAGAGCATTAGGACAAATACCTAATGCATGCAGAGCTTAAAACCTAGATGATGGATTTTTAGGTGCAGCAAACCACCATGGCACATGTATACCTATGTATCAAACCTGCATGTTCTGCATGTGTATCTCAGAGCTTAAAGTAAATTATAACAATCATCTAATTAAACAATACGGGACATGCACATCTACATGAATCAAGCTGTTCTTTACCTCTCTTCCCTTGTTTATTACCACCGTCATCTTGTTAATTCCCTGATACCCACACTGCTGCCTCATGTTTTTCAGAGCACAGCAGACATGCTCATATCATATGGACTTTGCCTGAATGCTTTTTGCTCAGATGTCTGCATGGCTGGCCTCCTCATTTCCTTCAGATGTTTATTCAAATGTCAACCTGTCAATAAGGCCTTTCCTGATCAACTCTTCTAAAATCCTAATTCTCATCACCAGAAAGCTTGCTCCATAAATTGCTTTGAAAGTTGATCCTACCCCCCTTTTCAAGGACAGGCTAGATTAATCAAGAAAAAATGTACATACAACATTATAAATTCTCATTTCGGTGCTACAGTCTCCTAGCTGATGTAGGCAGCAGGTAATCTAATTTTTCTTAGAAAGTAGCACTATGAATAATTTAACAAGTGTTTGCCCTCAGGAAAATACTGAATTTAGGGCTTCTTGCAAATAATTCAATAATAGCAAGAAATCCTACAATAGTTAATTTTTAGGAAAAATGTGCAGGCATAGGGGAAAGCCAAGTGCTTCTCATCCATTACCTTTTTCACCCTCACTGGAGATAATCAAAGAAATAATCATAGGCTGGATATTTGATTATCAAATATGATAAAATAATTCAGGCAAGTTTCTTGCTGTTGCACAGTATAGCAAATAAACGCTGTGGTTGGTGGCCTTACATGTCAACTTGGCTGGGCAAGTTACTTAGTCACACACATATCTAGGTGTTGCTATGAAGGTACTTTGTAATTGTTGTTAACATTTTTAATCAGTCATCTTTAAGTAAAATTTATCCTTGACAACCTGAGGGGGCCAATTCTAATAAGTTGAAAGGCCTTAAGAGGAAAAGTAAGGTGTCCCCGAGGAAGAAGAAATTTTCAGGCTGCAATTCACATGCAGAATTTCTTCTTCTTCAGGGACAGACCATTGCACACCCCATGAATTTTGAATTTTCCAGCCCTGAAATTATGTAGGCCAATTTTTTTTTGGAAAAAAAAAATCTAATTATCTATCTCTATCTTATCTATGTATCTATCTCTATCTATCCATCTTTCTATCTATTTACATACATATACGTGTATATGTTAAACACTACTTTCCAACATCAGGAGACCATTAAGAATTCTGATGGTTGGCGTTTCAGTACTTCATTTGAATAACTGTGAAATAGAAAGAAGCATTCTTAGAAAATGGAATAAAAAAGTAACTTTATAAAATATTCCAGGCAGTAGACTAGATGCTTTTATACATGCTATTTAAAACTGAGTTATTTTAGAAAACACACACTCCCGTTTTACAGAAGAGAAGGTGGAGGTTTGTGATGCTAAGGGAAAGCAGTGTAATATACAGTACCATGAATAGGAATCATGAAGATGTGGGTGTATATCCCACTAGCTCCTCCATGTATTAGATACACGTTTTAGACATCATCTGAGACTTTGCTTTCTCATATGTGAAATGGGAATGAGAAGACCTATCTTGCGCAGGTAGAGGTTGTAAGGACTAGTTAGCATATGTGAATGCTTAGCCGTATGTCACACATTGAGGCACATTGAGGGTGTTCAAAAAATGTTTGCACTCTTAATTTTCTAACAATCAATATCATAATTTGACTGACATTAGGCATACTGCCTATTTTCTTTGTAGCCTTTTCCACAGTGCTGCAGAAGGTACATAAATAGCCCTGTAGCTCAGTGTCCTAGATTTCAACCACCAAAAGCAGTGAATTTCTCCATCTTAAATTACTAAGGACAATTATAAAGAGGAATTTAGCCCACTGCTATCTCTAGAACCGCCTAATCTCTGTTTTTCTAAAAGTGGGCTTACAAAGGACTGATTTAACTTCTTTGATATTTTTGACCAGATTTTGACAAAAATAAACTACGAGATCCCTGAAAAAGCATTCCATCTGATCTATATTGGGACTTCTTAGCCAGTGAAGTTAAAACAAAAGAAAACCAATCTATCACTGTTATTTGATAATAAATTACATTTTTCTTCTTTATAATCCTCCAATATGCAGTCAGATTTTGTCTTCAAAATAGCTGATGCATTTTTTTTTTGCCCTCATTTCTCTGAGGGGAAAAAGACACCCAAAAATAGCCAGATTGTTACTTGTATTCTTTTTTTTTTTCCTTTCAACATGAAATGATTGAATTTGCTGGTGAAAGAAGAGTACTTATGAATTGCAAAAGCGTGCCTTCTGATAAATACTTCATCATCTCTGAAAAATGAAAGCAATAAAAAAAATGCAATAAATTCTGTTTATGGAGGAAGAAGCAGACTAACATCTTGCAATATTAACTTCAGAGAAATGTACCAGAGAGTGAAAGTGGTCATTTCTTCCTTATTGCTCTGGTATCTTAGATGTGCAGGCACATACTGTTCTTCAGTGCTCTAGGAGATCTCATAATAATCTCTGGATTCAGCCCTACCCACTACCCCTGCCCCAACCCACATCTGCAGGAGGGATACAACCTGACACACTGAATTCCTTGGTGTAGAGAGGCACCTTGGGCATTAGTCAATAGACAGCTGTGTGTGATATTGACCCAAGTTTTATTTTTTATTTTTATTTATTTATTTATTTTTAAATTTCTTTTTTTGAGACGGAGTTTCGCTCTTGTTGCCCAGGCTGGAGTGCAATGGCGCGATCTCGGCTCACCGCAACCTCCGCCTCCTGGGTTCAGGCAATTTTCCTGCCTCAGCCTCCTGAGTAGCTGGGATTACAGGCACGCGCCACCATGACCAGCTGATTTTTTGTATTTTTAGTAGAGACGGGGTGTCACCATGTTGACCAGGATGGTCTCGATCTCTTGACCTCGTGATCCACCCACCTAGGCCTCCCAAAGTGCTGGGATTACAGGCGTGAGCCACCGCGCCCGCGGACCCAAGTTTTAAATCAGGCTTCGAGGTGTGCTGGCAGCTTGCCTCTGTGGCTGGGACATAATAACTTAACCTCTCTGAGCCTCTACTCCCGCGTTTGTAAAATAAAGATAATATTTGGACCTGCTAGGAAGTTTTAAAAATTAAAAAAATATATAGTACATATGAGATATTAAACAAAAAACATGGCAGATTGTCTGATGTTTGGTATTTATATTATTAGTTCTACTATGGTTTTGTGGTTGTTAACATGGTGTTTGGGGACTTGGGTTCTGATGCCAAACAGGTGTGATTTTCAGTTCCAAATTCAGTTCTGTTGTGACCTTGAGCAAATTCTGTAATGTTACCATGTATTAGTTTATTGATCCATATGAGTGGGATAACATGATCACTTCTCTCACAGAGTTGCTATAAAAATTAAGATGTAAAAATAGAGTAAAATAGCCATGGTTATGACTTAATCTAAACCCTGAAGATATACTAATGTGCTAGATATAATTATTATTAACATATCTCTGAAGAAACTGACACTCACAGCATTTATGAAAAGTATCCACAGTCAATTAGTTAGTAGAAGAATATTCTACTCTTACTCTTAAGGCTGAAATATTTTTATATCATAAAATAATAGGCTGAACCCTATTCTCTCTCACTCTTCAGGCTGAAATATTTTTATAGCATAGCTCGAGGCAGTGATCCAGTGATCAAGGCGGTTTTTTCTAAAACTCAGAACCATCTTGACTTCTCTTGTCTCATGCCAAACCAAAACCATTCATGAATTCTCTTAGCTCTATCTGCAACATGAGCCAGATGGTGACCACCTCATACAGTCTCCATCACACTTCCCCAAGCCAGATCTTTGTCTTCTCATACCTGAACTGTGTCAGAAGCCTGCACACTGGTTTTCCTGACCCAAAGTTTGCCTACAAAGCTGATTTTCCTCTCAGAAACCACATTGATATTTTGAAAACAGGCATAAGGTCTGTTCAATAACCTCTAACATCTTTCAGAATGAAAGGCAAAGTTCTCACCATGGCCTACAGGGCTCTCAGCCACCTGTCCTTTACTTGCCATCTGATCTTCTTTGCTGCAAACCTGGTTCTTCATTATTCAATTCCAGCCACATCAACTTTACTGGTGTTCTCTAATCATACAAGGACTGTCCTGCCTCAGGGCCTTTGCACTCTCTATTACTACTGCTTTGAAATCCCCCAGATATCAGCTTGAGTTATCCCCTTGTTTCTTTCAAAGACTTCTCAAAGGTCACCACATCAGAGGAAAATTCCCTGACTACTGTATGTAGGAAACAGCACTTTTCTTCTCCTTCCCATCATGGCCCTCTTTATTTTATTCCATTGTACTCAGCACCACTTGACTTCTCTCTACCAGCAGAATCCCAGAATCAAAGTGTTTTGTTTATTTCTTATCCTCAGGACATGAGACAGTGCCTAATACATGAAAGGGGCTCATAAATATTCCTTGAATGAACGAATAAACGAGTTAATTACCTGACGCTTTGTGTGATTAAGTAACCCAAAGAGAGAGTTGATATATTGGATTTTTTTCTGATTCTTCAAAGAACCACCGAAGAGAAATTTAGACAATAAAAATGTGAACTTCTCAAGGGGAAGGCTAGACAGAATCCTATTCACCTTCCAAGTAATTCAGATATTTAATGAATGTAACTTTGTCCTCCTTGGAAACTCCCCAGAGGCACAGAAGCAATGTAGTCTTGTCTCTCCTTAACAACTAGCCAGTCCTGACAGCATAGACCCATGAGTCTAATTCTTAATTCTTGTAAAAAGAACTGAGAAGAATGAGAAATGGGCTGCATAGAATTAAGGAATTTGTAATCAGTTGATTAATTTGGGGTTATTCCTTCTGTGCTGCAAAGAGATAAATGAAGTAGATGACGTCTGGTTGCAGTAAATTTGGTAAAGTCAAGCAAAAATACATAATAAGGTGAGTTCTCTATTAGAGTCTTTATCTACACAATTTTTATAAGCAATGACACAGAAAAAGAATCTATTCACCAGGTGTCAATTTGAGCCCATCAGATAGCAATGTTTTATCCACCAATCACAGTTTCCCTACAATTTGCTAATCTCCTGAGATGGATGCTGAAAGCTGAATTAATCCAGACTGTCAACCCAGACTCTCACCATCGGAATACAAAATGGTATGTGCCCCTGGATTTCTTTAGTCAGAGAAAATGAGAAATCCCTCTTGTGTGGGGCTTGTGCTCTTCACCAGCACGGTTCATAAATAGTGCAGTGATCCAAAATAATTCATTTTAAGGAGTAGAATGTTTTTAAATAGAAGAAAAAAACTTCAACAGGAAATAGCTATTCTATCAAATACATACTGTTTTCTTTTCCCAAAGAAATTCTTCCATCAGAAGACTCAGAAAGCACCCAAAAGACAACCATGGTTATGTCTTCCCAGTTTCCAGGTAACTATGATTTCTCTTAGGCTGAACTTGGCTCTGCTCTCTGCCTTCATATGAAGAAAATATCAGTTTTAAAGCTTTACCTGAGTTTATAGCACATTCAAGTTATATTGCTACCCATTATGAAAATGGGCTTGCAACCTTAGGATTTAGGTTTGTAGGGGACAAGGGAAAACTTTTTGCCCTTTAAAAGTTTGCTGAAAAATCAACTCACAAAGGTTAGATTAATTGGTTCAAAAGTGTACTAAATTACTAAAGTGTACACGGGGAGAACCGCAGAGTGGCGGCCTACCTCCTAAGGTGGTGCGGAAGCTGTTCTACTATGTTGAGATTAACAGAATAAACCGAGGTTCAACACATGGCCAAGAACAGGTTGTCTTAATATGTTTTGTATTGCTAAAAAAATACCTGAGGCTGAGTAATTTTTGTTTTTTTGAGATGGAGTCTCACTATATTTCCCAGACTGGAGTCCAATGGCACAATCGCTGCTCACTGCAACCTCTGCCACCCATGTTCAAGCAATTCTCCTGCCTCAGGCTCCCAACTAGCTGGGATTACAGGCACGGGCCACCACACCCAGCTAATTTTGTGTATCTTTAGTAGAGATGGAGTTTCACCATCTTGGCCAAGGCTGTTCTTGAACTCCTGACCTCATGATCCACCCTCCTCAGCGACCCCAAGTGCTGGGATTATAGGTATGAGCCACTGTGCCTGGCCAGAGGCTGGGTAATTTATAAAGGAAAAAGATTTATTTGGCTCATGGTTCTGCAGGCTATACAAGAAGCATGGTGCTAGTGTTACAGACTATATTTGTTCATTTGTGTTGCTATAAAGAAATACCGGAGACTGAGTAATTCATAATGAAAAAAAGAGGTTTTTCTACCTCGTGACTCTGCAAGCTGTACAAGCACGGCACCAACATCTTCTCAGCTTCTGATGAAGCCTCAGGAAATGTTTACTCATGAAGGAAAGTGAAAGGGAAGCAGGTGTGTCACATGGTGAGAGAGGAAGCGAGAGAGGAGGAGGTGGAGGAGGAGGTGCTAGGCTCGATTTATCAACCAGATCTTGCATGAATTTATTAATGCAAGAAGGGCACCATGACATCTGAGAGGGCTCCACCTCCCACTAGGTACCACCTCCAATATTAAGGATCACATTTCACCAACAGATTTGGAGGGAACAAACATCCAAATTATATTATTTCACCCCTTCCGCCAATCTCATGTCCTCCTTGCATTGCAAAACACAGTCATTCCTTCTCAGTAGTCCGCAAATGTCTTAACTTTTTTCAGAATCAACTCAAAAGTTCAAAGTTCAAAGTTTCAACTCACAGTCAAGCTCCTTTCACCTATGGGCCTGTAATATCAGAAACAAGTTATTTACCTCCAAGATGCAATGATGGTACAGGCGTTAGGTAAACATTCTCATTCCCAAAGGGAAAAATTAGTCAAAAGTAAGGGCCAATTTCCATGCAAATCTGAAACCTAGCAGTAAAAACATTAAACCTTAAATCTCCAAAACAATTTTTGACTCCATGTCTCACATTCAGGGCACACTGGTATAAGGTGTGGGCTCCCACAGCCTTGGGCACCTCCACTCCCATAGGTTTGCTGAATGCAGCTCCTGTGGCTGCTCTCACAGGTTGGACTCTGGTGCATGCAGTTTTTCCAGGCTGCATGAGCATGCTGACTATGGCTCTACCCTGCTGGGTCTGGAAGGCAGCAGCCCCTTCCCACAGATCCACTAGGCAGTGCTCCAGTGGGGACTCTCTATAGGGCATCCTCATCCATATTTCTCCGTGCCACTGCCCTAGTAGAGGCTCACTGGGTATCCAGGCTTTCCAGTACATGCCCTGAAGTTCATGTGGAAGCTGCCAAGCCTCCTTTATTCTTGCATTCTGCATACCTGCAGACTTAATACCACACAGAAGCTCCCAAGGATTATGGCTTTTGCTCACTGAAGCAGCAGGCTGAGCTGCACCTGGGGCTGTTAGCACCCCTGCAGGAGCCAGAGCAACCAGGATTCAGGGAATAGTGTCCAGAGGTGGCATTGGGGAGTTGCATCCTGGGCCCGACCCCAGAAACAATTCTTTCCTCTTAGGCTTCTCAGCCTATGATACAATAGGCTGCCATAAGGAGTCCTGAAATGTCTTTAAGGCCTATTTTCCATCACCCGAATATTAGCTCTTGGCTCCCTTTTAGTCATGATAATCTCTTTAGCAAGTGGTTGCTCTGTAGGCCCCCTGAATTCCTCATCTGAAACTACTCTTTCCTTTTCTACCACACAACCAGGTTGTGGATTAATTAAATTTTTATGTTCTGCTTATCTTTTAATTATAATTTCCAACTTTATTTCTTAAATTTCTTCTGCCAAATACCCTATATTATTACTCTTAAGTTCAACCTTCTGCAAATCCTTAGGGCATGAACATAATGAAGGCAAGTACTTTACTAGGCCATAATAAGGGTGACCTTGCTCCAGTTTTCAATGACTTCCTCATTTACATCTGCGACCTTGTCAGTTTGGCCTTCACTGCTCATATTTCTGTCAGCATTTGGTCACAATCATTTAACCAGTATTAAGAAATTTCAAATTTTCCTTCATTTTTCTCTCTTTTTCTGAGCCCTGCAAACTCTTCTGACATCTGCCCATTACCCAGTTCCAAAGCCACTTTTACAATTTCAGGTGTCTTTATAGCAACACCCTACTCCTGGTACTAATTTTTTGTATTAGCTAATTTTGTACTGCTATAAAGGAATATCTGAGACTGGGTAGTTTATAAAGAAAAGAGGCTTATTTGTCTTATTGTTCTAACAGGCTGTACAAGTGTGGCACCAGCATCTCCTCAGCCTCTGGTGGAACTCAGTAAGCTTTCACTCATGGAAGGAGGTGAAAGGGGAAGAGGAAAGTCACATGGTTAGGGATAAAGCAAGGAGGTGCCAGGCTCTTTTTAACAACCAGATCTTGTGTGAACTCCTTAACAAAGGAAGGGCATCAAGCCATTCAAGAAGGATCCACCCCATGACCCAAACACCCCCAACTAGGCCCCACCTTAAACATTGGAGATCACATTTCAAAATGAGATTTGGAGAAAACAAACATCTAAACTATACCACTGGCTAATGGGTTCTTCTTGCCCACTGCACAGAAAAAGCCAATACACTCAGATAGCAGATATTGTAGCAAAGAACGTGTTTAATAATTGGAAGGCAGCCAAGCAACAAGGATAGGAGATATTTCTCAAATCTGTCTCTGCAAGAATTTGGAGACTAGGGATTTTAGGGATTGTTTAAAAGAGAGGGAGCTAGGTAATGAACATTGCTGATTGGTTGGGTTGAGGATGAAATCACAGTGGTATCAAAATTGTCTTCATGTGCTGAGTCAGAACCTGGATGGGGGTCAGAGGACAAGTTGAGTTAGTTTCTGGGTATGGGTCACTGGTCCAAGTAATGTCGCTTGGTCCACAAGAATATAAAAATTTAAAAATATCTCAAACACCAGTCTTAAGTTTCACAACAGCAATGTTATCTATAAGAGCAAATGGGGAAGTTACAAGTCTATGACCATTGGCTACATTACTCCTGGCTGATAAGCAATTTTAAATAAGGAATTTAGGGAACAATAGCTGTTTACTGCTTAACCATGCCTATATTTCAGAAGAATTTAGGTTTATATTATTATTATAACCTTGTGACTTTGTATTAGTTTCAGAAAGGCAGTTTTATTCCCTGAACAAGGAGAGGGTTAGATTTGGGAAGGGACTACTATTCCTCTTGCTGTAAGGCTAAACTGTAAACTAATTTCCTTCCATAATTAGCCTAGCCTAAGTACCAGAACAAGCAATGGCAGTTATCTTGTGACTTTAGACGTAAGATGGAGTCAGTTATGTTAGATTTCTCTCATTGTTATTAATTTACATGGGTGATTTAACCAGCATCTGCTTCTGTGAGGACATCAGAAAGCTTCCAATTATGATGGAAAGCAACGGGTAGCAGGCTTCACATAATAAGAGAGAGAAAGCAAGAGTGAGGGACAGGCTCTTTCAAATAATCAGTTTTCATGGGTTCTGAGAGTGAGCACTCACTCACTTCTGCAAGAATGGTACCAAGCCATTCATCCATTCATGAGGGATCCACTTCCATAATCCAGATACCTCTCACCAGGCCCCACATCCAACATTGAATATCACTTTTCTTTCTTTCTTTCTTTCTTTCTTTCTTTCTTTCTTTCTTTCTTTCTTTCTTTCTTTCTTTCTTTCTTTCTTTCTTTCTTTCTTTCTTTCTTTCTTCTTTCTTTCTTTCTCTTTCTCTCTCTCTCTCTCTCCCCCTTCCTTTCTTCCTTCCTTTCTTTCTTTCTTTCTTTCTTTCTTTCTTTCTTTCTTTCTTTCTTTCTTTCTTTTTTTTTTTTTTTTTTTTTTTTTTTTTGAGACAGGGTTTCGCTTGTGTCGCTCAGGCTGGAATGCCATGGCACAATCTTGGTTCGCTGAAACCTCCGCCTCCTGAGTTCAAATGATTCTCTTGCCACAGCCTTCTGAGTATTTGGGAGTACAGGCATGCACCACCATGCCTGGCTAACTTTAGTATTTTTAGTAGAGATGGATTTCGTCATGTTGGTCAGGCTGGTCTGAACTCCTGACCTCAGGTGATCCGCCTACCTTGGCCTCCCAAAGTCCTGGGATTGTAGGCGTGAGCCACTGCACCCCGTCAGGGATCACTTTTCAACGTGAGACTTGGAGGAGACAAACATCCAAACAATATCAAAGTTATGGTGGCAAATTAGGTTATAGTGGCAAATAGGTTGTGGGAGAGAGAGAACACTTGGCTACCAAAGGTGCTCTTGATAGGTCAATGAAACCTTACAGGTAGCAGCCCTCAGAAAGAATAAATGATGCATTTTTCTTTCAGATGTTTAGAGATCTTAGACTCTTGTTTAATCTTTTCTAAAACCAGACAAGGGAAGAACTGGCTGCATCATGCAGATTCTCTATAGATGCTAATTTCCTCCACAAAAGACGGATTTTCAGGGCTACATCTGTTGCTGTTTCTCTGACAACCATCTCAAAATATGTCAAATAAATATTCTTTGGGATAAAATACTTTTATTTCTTCCTGATTGCTGAGTAAGTCAAATAAGAAGAAAAAGAAAAGTAAAGAATAAAATAAAACTGGCAGAAAAACAAAAGAAACAAGACAGGGTAAATCCTCCCCAACACACACACACACACATGCACACACACACCCCTACACACACAAACACATACACACTGAGTAGCCTGAAGAAGATCTTAAGAACCAGTCAGCACAGTGATATTAATCGTCATTTCCATTAGAACAACCTGGGGGGTGTTTAAAGAATTTGAACACTCAGGCTTTTCCCACAGGCTTCTCACCAAATAGCTTGGAAGTGGCCATGCAGTAGCATTTTTTACAGTATTTTATAGTGATTGTAATATGCACCCAGAATGGATAGTCACTGTGTCCACCCAATTTTGGAAATCACAAGAGGTTAGGTAATTAAAAGAGCTTTGTGGTTCTGAGCCACACATTCAAAACTAAAACTGAGCTTTCTTTCTTTTTTTTTCTTTTTTTTCTTGACTATGAAATACTTTTATTCTTTAACATGAAAATTCACTCCATATATGTTGCGGCCAATTCCGCCTTTTTTCATTGATCAACATTTCCAGGACTCCAAACCCAGCTATCGTTACATGTTTATGTTTCATATCATTTCAACATCTTTAACCAAGTTTAAATGAGCTGTAAGAGCTCTAGTGAGGAAAATGAGAGGCTTCCCCTCTTTCTTTCTCCTCTGCCATAATGGCTGGCATACCCTTTTTAAAAAATTTATTTATTATACTTTAAGTTCTCGGGTACATGTGCAGATTGTGCAGGTTTGTTACATAGGTATACATGTGCCATGGTGGTGATTTGCTGCTTCCCTCACCCCATCATCTATTTTAGGTATTTCTCCCAATGTTATCCCTCCCCAATCCCCCCACCCCTTGCTATTCTTCCCCAAGTCCCCCACACCCCAGGCCTCAGTGTGTAATGTTCCCCTCCCTGTGTCTGTGTGTTCTCATAGTTCAACACCCACTTATGAGTGAGAACATGTGGTGTTTGGTTTTCTATTCTTGTGTCAGTTTGCCGAGAATGATGGTTTCCAGTTTCATCCATGTCCCTGCAAAAGACATGAACTCATCCTTTTTTATGGCTGCATAGTATTCCATGGTGTATTTGTGCCACATTTTCTTTATCCAGTCTATCACTGATAGGCATTTGGGTTGGTTCCAAGTCTTTGTTATTGTAAACAGTGCCACAATAAACATACATGTGCACGTGTCTTTATAAGAGAATGATTTATAATCCTTTGGGTATATATACCCAGTAATGGGATTGCTGGGTCAAATGGTGTTTCTGGTTCTAGATCCTTGAGGAATCACCACACTGTCTTCCACAATGGTTGAACTAATTTACACTCCCACCAACAGTGTAAAAGCATTACTATTTCTCCACATCCTCTCTAGCATCTGTTGTCTATTGATTTTTTAATGATTGCCATTGTAACTGGCATGAGGTGGTATCTCGATGTGGTTTTGATTTGCATTTCTCTAATGACCAGTGATGAGCTTTTTTTCATATGTTCGTTGGCTCCATAAATGTCTTATTTTGAAAAGTGTCTGTTCATATCCTTTGCCCACTTTTTGATGGGGCTGTTTTTTTCTTGTAAATTTGTTTAAGTTCTCCATAGATTCTGGATATTAGCCCTTTGTCAGATGGGTAGATTGCAAAATTATTTTCCCATTCGGATGGTTGCCAGTTCTCTCTACTGATAGTTTCTTTTGCTGTGCAGAAACTGTTAAGGTTAATTAGATCCCATTTGTCTATTTTGGCTTTTGTTGCCATTTCTTTTGGTGTTTTAGTCATGAAGTCCTTGCCCATGCCTATGTCCTGAATGATATTGCCTAGGTTTTCTTCTAGAGTTTTTATCATGTTAGGCCTCATGTTTAAATCTTTAATCTATATAGAGTTAATTTTTGTGTAAGGTATAAGAAAGGGATCCAGTTTCAGCTTTCTGCATATGGCTAGCCAGTTTTCCCAACACCATTTATTACATATGGAATCCTTTCCCCATTGCTTGTTTTTGTCAGGTTTGTCAAATATTAGATGGTTGTAGTTCGGTGGCATTCCTTCTGAGGCCTCTGTTCTATTCCATTGGTCTATATCTCTGTTTTGGTGCCAGTACCATGCTGTTTGTTTTGATTATAGTAGTCTTGTAATATAGTTTGAAGTCAGATAGTGTGATGCCTCCAGCTTTGTTTTTTTTTGTTTTGATTTGTTTTTGCTTTTGTTTTTTGCTTACGATTGTCTTGGCTATACAGGCTCTTTTTGGTTCCATATAAAGTTTAAGGTGTTTTTTTTTCCAATTCTGTGAAGAAAGTCATTGGTAGCTTGATGGAGATGGCATTGAATCTATAAATTATGTTGTGCAGTATGGTCATTTTCACGATATTGATTCTTCCGAACCATGAGCATGGAATGGTAGAATCAAGCTTTCTTCTCTTAATTTATGACTCTTTCTCTCTATTCAATGACACTATCTCTGGGTCTGTCTTGAAAGCTTGTTTATAATTACATGGCCAAAATTAGGATACCATGACATTACAATATCCTCTGGAATTTGAAAGAAAGCTCTGAAGAAACTATTTCTGGGTGCATCATTTAATCATCAGGAGCATCCTTCTTAAGTTGGCAAATTGTACTAGTTCAACATATAAAGATAAACCAATAAAAATTGTATTCTTAAGAACTGAGGCTACATTACAATAATCACAATATGGTGCCTGCCATGTTTTCCTCTCACTCTCCACCATACCAGGAATCTGTGCATGGTACAGATGGTAACTCAGTGGCCAACTGACATAGGAAATGATCCCAATAGAGGACAGGCACTTTCTGTGATGGCTCTGGACTGTTGCTGTCATGACCCGGGGCCTAACTGAAATGATTTGTCAGTCTTCATTAGTATGCATCTGCACACCCCAGAACTAGTTGGAAAGGCAGATGATTCACGTCACAGTCAATCTTAAAATGTTAACTCAGAAACAGAAATGTGCTGGAAGTGAATTTGATCTTGCAAACACACAAACATAAGATATGGCTGGGACATCCATCATGAGAGGAAAGAGGCAGCTCCCCCTTATAACTTCGTTTATCTTTCATCACTAAATATAATTTTGCTCTTTTACCATAGTAACAGAATTTTCTTTCTTCCACAGCCATAGTAATAGGAGGTTATTGTTATGTCATTTTCCCTTTTACAAATGCAGTCAATTTCCATGGTCTATCTATTTACACTTATATGTATTTATATTCATGACAATTTAGAGTATAAGGAAATATTGTGTTTTCATATTAACAAATACATAAGATGCTCACAGGAAATTTTAATGGGAGATTTGATGTAAGTTTTGCTCTGGAGGAATAAATATTGAAGCCAGCTAAAGTGTTACTCATTTGTCTTCTTTAAATATTTCACAAGATTTTTTTTAGCCTCCCTTTATAAATGCTGACTCCACCATTACTTTATGAATGTGTTTCTGAATTCCAAAAGAGCTGCAATGATTAGCTTACTGTGTTTACAGATGCTAAAGAAAATGTGCATTAAGCCCAAGACTTACAAGCAAATGAAAATATCAGACTACTAAATTTAGTTAATAGTTGTCAGGGGTCCAAATCATGTGAGTTATAGCTCAGTAGCACTTTATCAAGTATATTCTCTGTGCAAGAAGGGTAAGTGACTTTGTAGGTATTATTCTATCTAATGTAAGATTCGTAGTACAGAAGCCAGTATCCTCATTTTGTAGGTGAGAAAACCAAATAGAGATTCTATGACTTCAATGTTTTCCACCTAATGATTAACTGAGCTTATCGTTTTAGTTTTATGAAGTCATAGGTTTAACTTTTGACCATATATTAATGAACTGAAAAATACTGCAATACTATCAGTGTGCCTAGTTAGATGTATCAAATAAAATTAAAAGTACAGCTCCTCTCCAGATTGTCCACCTGCCAAGCACTGAAAGTTAAAGCTAGAAAATAAATGAAATTCTTCACTTTATATTGATGGAAGAGAGAACATTTTTATCTACCCAATGTTACACAATCATCTTGTACTAAATTAATGCTGAGGACTAGCCAATGTAATGTTACACTTAGCTAACATTTTTCTTAGATTAAGTATACTTTCTAAGCTGTCTCATGGTTTGCTTAAATAGATACTTTCAAGGTGCACTTTGGGCATTTTACTAAGAAGCTGAATAAGAAAGAATTAGGTGCTTATTATTTTCATTAATATGTTTTGTAATTTACAACACTTAGAAAGTACACCATCAATTGTTTTATTTTCTTTGTACGGCCCACTGTCATCTCCTTTCTTGTCCTCTACGTAAGTGAATGGAGAAATCTATTCAGGAAATCAATGATACAGCTGTTTTCATTATATGTAAAAGTTGAAGAATAGTTCCCCTGCATTAATTATGCATGATGAAAGGTACAAAGGGGAAATACAGTAACACAAAGAAAAAGAAGGGGAGGAGTGCACAGTCACGAAGATCACAGATGTGATTTTCAAATCCCAGTGCCCAACTAACCTACTCTCCAACACACCACTTTCAGCTGTGTCGTTTTGGGTTACTTAATCTCTAGCTATCTGGGTGCCATCTTTGAAAACATAAATGACTCATATCATAGAATATATGGAGATTTAAATTAAATAATGCATATGAAACAATTATCAAAATACCTACCAAGTATATAGTGCTGACAATAAATAATTATTGTGTATATATTATATGTCAAATATTACTCCATGTTTTCATTTATTGTTCTCTTTAACCTCAGAAGCCAAAACTCATATTATTTACTACTGTGCTCTACTGTCCCTAATTGCTATTAAATGCAGCTCTAGAGCTAAAAGATCAATGTCTTTATCATTACTCTTTTTTTTTTTTTTTTTTTTTTGAGACAGCGTCTCACTCTGTCACCAGGTGCCAGGCTGGAGTGCAGTGGTGCGACCTCGGCTCACTGCAACCTCCGCCTCCAGGGTTCAAGCAATTTTCCTGCCTGAGCCTACCGAGTAGCTGGGACTACAGGTGCGCACCACCACGCCCAGCTAATTTTGTTTGTATTTTTAGTAGAGATGGGGGTTTCACCATGTTGGCCAGGATGGTACCTCGTGATCCACCCTCCTCCGCCTCCCAAAGTTCTGGGATTACAGGCGTGAGCCACCGCGCTCAGCCTCATTACTCTGTCTCTTACAAGCTGTGTGAAAGAGCAGGCTCTTGTTTATACATAAGAGATTCAATGGTGGTGGGGCTCTAAGCCTCCATTTTATCTGCAAAATACAATTATTTCTACCTCCAACAGTACTTTTGAATTTGCCTCCTATCACAGGGCAAGTATATAATAAGCATTTAATATGTTTCATTAATTATGCACATCATCAAGAATAAGAGACACCATTACTTCAAGTTCTACTGAAATTTTTTAATAGGTCAATTAAAACGTAATACAATTATCACATTCATCTTAAGATGTCAGAGATGTAAGAATTTGAAAAAGAAATACGCATCTAGGAGTAAATAAAATGAAGTATTCACCACGCATTTCCTTTCTAGAAAATACAGGCCACATCTACTTCCTAGGAAAAATTTGTCCACATTATTATCACTGTTATATCAGATCAAGTCATTTGCCCAATTCTTCACTTTCTGGAGGCTGTGTTATACATTTATGTCCTTACCCTAACCTCTTGGTCAGTATTTCCCCACCCCTTAACATTTTACTTGTATATCTGGCTTGATAAGGTTAATAAATTTTTCTCAATCTCAGCACTAAGCTGAATTTTGGGTCAGATGATTATTCACTGTAGAGGACTGATATTTACCATCACCTCTAGCCTCTACCCATTAGTTACCAGTAGCACCCCTGCCTCCCTCCAAGTTGTAACAATCCAAAAATGTCTCCAGGCATTGCCAAATATCCTCTGGGTCAGGGGATACAATTTAACTTGTTTTGAGCCACTGGTCTAATGGTATGTTATGGACTTGTCATAATTAGAGGCTTGAAACTTGTTTGCATGATCAGGCTATTTCTCTTACACTATGGTACCCAAGCATGAAAAGAACTTCCCCGGTACTCTCCTTCTTCACCCTGAGCTTCAGAGTGAACACACAAGGGGCAAACCTGAGACCAGTCCATAGCTTGCAGCAGAGTTAGCCTGCTGAGCCCGGTCTAGATCAGCCAATTCCATCAGATTCCTTTTCTTGGTCTATTCTTTCCATTGGCAAGAGCCTATCCTCTGGTAGTTTTTTGAGAAAGACTATATTCATTTTGGGGGTCGGTTTTTAAAAATTTGAATTCTAGCTTGGAAATCATTTTCTCCTGGAATTTTGAAGGTGTTGCTTTATCATCCTTTTACTTCCAGTGTTCCAGAAAATCTAGCACACAGAGATGTTCAGTGACATGAAACTTGCCACTGATCTAGGAAACCTGCCTTTTCTTTCCCTCTCTGGGACTTGAATAGATGTGTATTCCTACGATGCTGAAATATCATGATAATATATCTTGATGTGCTATTTTTACATTTAATTATTTAATGAGCTGGACAATTTTTGAGTCATTTCACAATAATCTCAGGGTTTTTTTTTTATTAATGGGAAATTATCCTGTATTATTTATTTAAAATCCCCACCCCACCCCTTTTTTTCTTATCTTTGTGGACCTCTTGCTAACTTCAGGACATATTTTGTCTTTCTGTTCTACTTTTTAGGGACATATTTTTTTGACTTTCAAACTTTCTACTGCAATTTAAAATTTGGTGTCTCTATATATGAGTGTATACATATATATGTATATTTATATATTTCATATATATATGTCTGTGTGTGTTTGTTGGCAAGAACTGTTTCTTGTTTCTAACATCCTGCATTTTCTTGTTTTATGGGTTCACTGTATCATCATTATAGATAATATAGATATGTAATAAATAAAATAAATATACTTAAAATGCAATTATTGTATTTTCTGTTTTCTTTGTGTTACATTTATTTCTTTTCAAAGCTTTTATTGGTCGCTGTCTTTCATGCCATCATTTTCTGCACACACTTTGTTCTAGACTATTAATTCATATCAAAGTGAGGCACTGGGAAGCACTGTGGGTACTTTCTGTCTCTGGGTCTCTAAATCTTTTTCTTTTGTGATAGTTAGTACTCTGTAGAAAATTCTCCTAATTTTCTGCTTAGAGAGAAATCTCACTTCAACATTTTAAACCTGAGGGGAAAAAATGACGTCTGGGTGGTGGTTGGGGGATACTTTAATCATTTAGTTTAATAATTTTAACAGTATCTTTCTGCTGTCAGTATGGCAGATACCTTCACCCTTAATTGCCCATACTATTTCCAAATTCAGGACCACTCTGATTCTGTGTCTTCAAAAGTAAGTGTTCTCTGGAACGCTTTTTGGACTTGGAGTTGGAATTTTCTGGGCCATGTACTTTGATATGTTACTGATAAGTGGAGTTTTATGGAGAAAGAGAAGATTGCTTCAATAAGCGATGGATGGTAGAGAGATAATCCCCAGGATAGATGATAGAAGGAGGAAGATCTGAAAGTCACGCTAATCCTTATGTGGAATTAAAACAATACTGCTGACCAGGTGTGGTGTTTCATGCCTGGAATCCTAGCACTTTGGAGGCCGAGGAGGTTGGATGACCTGAGGTCATGAGTTCGAGTCCAACCTGACCAATATGGTGAAATCCATCTCTACTAAAAATACAAAAATTAGCCAGGTGGTGGTGCATGCCTGTAGTCTCACTTACCCGGGAGGCTGAGACAGGAGAATCCCTTGAATTGGTAGGTGGAGGTTGCAGTGAGGTGAGATCGCACCACTGCACTCCAGCCTGGGTGACAGAGCGAGATCCTGTCTCAAAAAAAAAAAAAAAAAATCTTGTATTCTAGCCCCTAACCTGCCCACAGCCTTCCAGATTATCTGATGTCTCCAGTTCCAGAGCTTTTCTAAGGTTCTGCAGCAGGTATAAATTTGTTTCTCGTAGGCAACCATCTCTCAAAACAGTTCAGTTTTTGCTTTCTTCCCTTTGAGTCAGCTACCATCCTTCCATCCACTGTTTAGCTTCCAAAAATGTGCTGACATCTTTCCTCTTTCATTCTGTTTACCTTATGGATTAATACATTTTCTTCATCAACTGACATTTTAACAGATTTTTACAAAGGAGCTGAGATAAATAATCCTATTTAATTCATCAGATTTAACCAGGAATTGGAAATAACATTTTTATAAATGGCATAATACAAGTGCATGATATGCTTGTAACATTTGAAGGCAGCACAAAGGTGGGAGAAATATACAATACTGAACAATCAAACCAGAGAGTCAAAATTTATCAGCACATTTAAATCATGGAGCTGAGTCTACTTAACCAACGTGAGCATAAATTCAGCATATAAATTCAAAAAATTGGTTGCACAAATGCAAGATATACAAGAGAGTAAACAACTCCAGAAGGTTAGATGAGTTAAAACTGACTTTGCATCATTAGTGTGCCAAGAGTACTGAAAAAGTCAATATGCTCTGAGAAGTTTGGTTGAACTTTGTGTTTATAAGCACAGTTGTAGTATTCTGAGCAATACCCACTAGTAAGTTACTAATAAACTAGAGTGTAATATGGAGGAGAACAACAGGGTTTCAAAATTTGACATTTTTCCTTTGATATTGCTGGGCCAATTTACCCAGAAAGGTGAAAACTTAAGAGAGAAGAACAGTTACCTTTAGATTTTTAAAATGTCAATCTGGAAGAGCATAAACTCTTATATACCATAGAAATTGATGACAGAATTCATGGATAAAGTTAATGAAAGGTTATATTTGGTCCATTATAAGAAGGAAATGCTGACCAAATCTGGATTACTGATGGATCAGTAATGGTTAAAATGGAGAGACATCATCATCACAGGGCTTGACTTTTGAAGGCTATTATGTCAAGCTTTCAGAGGGTGCTTACTTTGTATTAATAATGAGGCTCAGTCCTTCCTAATTAGGATATCAGGCAGGAATTTGAATTCTTCTCGTTTTCCTTTGGAAAAAAAAATGAGATAAAGACCTAGTTAATTAGGATTAAAGCCAAGACTTTTGAATCAGTGGTCTCTGCTGTTAATCCCTCAGGATGCAGAAGTCTCAGAGGAGTATAAAACTTCCCTGACTATTCTCTGCCCGGCCAAGTCTCCTTACCACATCCCACCATGATTTCCTCTTCTTGTTAATACCCGTGAGCACTGTGCACTCAATAGTCCTTTGTTGAAAACTATGCCTAAGTAGTTTCTTTTGAAAGCAATACCTGGAAAGATGAAGAACAAACAACTCTTCTGCTGGCCAGAGAAGATGGAGTGTATCAGCAGCCCAAAGGGGAACAGCCAGCATCCTAGAACTCTGGGGTTGTACATCCAGCAGAGCCACAGAGTGGGCAAAGCCTCAAGCCACAGGGAAGCAGAGAGATCCCCACCCATAGTGGATTTGAGGTCATGTGAGAGCCCTAAAAAGGTAATCATCAGTCCCCCTCACCACCACATACTACCCTAAAGGGAGAAATGAAAGAGCAGGATACAGGGAAGAACTGGATTTTTTTTTTCTTTTTATTTAGCTTTAGAAATTGAAATGTAATAATTATACATATTTATGGGGTATATAGTGATGTTTCAGTACATAAAATGTATAGTGACCAAATCCATGTAATTAGCATATACATCATCACAAACATTTGTCATTTATTTGTTAAAAATTAAATACCCTGCTTCTGTAACATATTAGAAACTATAGTCATACTACAGTGATATAAAACACTAAAACTTTTTCCTCCTATCTAGATATAATTTTGCATCCTTTAGCAAATCTCTCCCTACCCCTCACTTCTCCTACCCTTCCCAGGCTCTAGTATCCTCTGTTCTACTTTTTATTTCTGTGAAATCAACTTTTCTTTTTAGCTTCCCCACATGAATGAGAACATGTGGTGTTTACTTTCTGTTCCTGGCTTATTTCACTTAACAAAATGTTCTCCAGTTCCATCCATGTTGCCTCAGAAGACAAGATTTCATTTTTTTTTAATGGCTGAAAAGTATATCACATTTTCTTTATCCATTCATCTGTTTTTTAATCCATTCATCATCAAATCAACTTAGATTGATTTCTTATCTTGGCTATCGTGTATAGTGCTGCAACAAACATAGGGATGCAGATTTTTCTTCAGTATAATGATTTCCTTTCCTTTGGATGAATTCCCAGTAGTGGAATTGTTAGATTATCTGGGCACTCTGTAGTTTTTTGACCTTCCATACTGTTCCATAGTGGCTGTACTAGTTTACATTAACAACAGTGTATAAGAATTTCCCTTTCTCTGCATTCTCCCCAGCATTTGCTATTTTTTTTAATAGCTTTCCTAACCAGGGTGAGATCATACATCACTATGGCTTTGATTTTTCACTTCTCTGATGATTAGTAATGTTGAACATTTTCTTATATATTATTTATTGGCATTTGTGTCTTCTTCTGAGAAATGTCTGTTCAGATTATTTGCCCATTTTTAAATCAGATTGTTTATTTGAGTTCCTTGTATATTCTGGATATAAATTCCCTGTCAGAGGAATAGTTTGAAAATATTTTCTCCCATTCTGTAGGTTGTCTTTACACTGCAGTTCATTTCCTTTACTGCACAGAAGCTTTTAGTTTGATATAAACCCATTAGTTTATGTTTTATATTGCCTGTGCTTTTGAGGTCTTATTTAGAAAATCTTTTCCCAGGCTAGAGTTCTGAAGCATTTGCTCCCATGTTTTCTTCTAGTAGTTTTATAGTTTCAAATCTTACATTTAGGTCTTTGATACATAGTAAATTGGTTTTTGTGGGTGAGCAGTGGGGGTCTGGTTTTATTATTCTGCATATGGATATCAAGTTTTCCCAGTACCATTTATTGAAGAGACTGTCTTTTTCCCAATAGGTATTCTTGGCAGCTTTGTCAAAAATCAGTTAGCTATAGATACTGTTGACTACAGATACAGTGAATTAATTTCTGGGTTCACTGTTCACTGTTTGTTTATTTGCCAGTAGTGGCACACTATTTTGGCTGCTTGATCATTGTAGTATATTTTTAAGCCTAACAGTGTGATGCCTCCAGATTTGTTATTTTGTCCAGGATTGTTTTAACTACTTGGGGTCTCCTATGGTTCCATACATATTTAAAGATTTTTAAATTTGTACTTAGGTGAAGAACATCATTAAGATTTTGTTAGGAATACCATTGAATCTGTAGGTTTCTTTGAGTAGTATCGTCATTTTAACAATATTGATTCTTACATTCCACGTGTATGGAGTTTCTTTCCATTTGTTTGCATTCTCTTCAATTTCTAAGTGTTTTGTAGTTTTCCTTGCAAATGGATTTAATGTGACCCTAGGTATTTTATTTTTGTAACTATTTTAAACGAGATTGTACTCTTGATTTCTTTTTCAGCTAGTGTGTTGTTCATGTATAGAAAAGCTAGTTATTTTTCTATGTTAGCTTTGCATCCTGCAACTTTGCTGACATTATCAATTCTAAGTTTTTTGGTAGTCTTTAGGTTTTTCTCTATGTAAGAGCTTGTTGTGTGGAAACGAACAATTTCCTTTCCTCCTTTCAATTTGGATGGGCTTTATTTATTTCCCTTGTCTAATTGCTCTGGCTAGAACTTCCAGTACTATGTTGGATAACAGTGAGAAGAGTGGGCATTCTTCTCTTGATTCAGTATTTAGGGGAAAAGCTTTTAGCTTCTTTTTGTCCATATGATGTTAGCTGTGGGTTTGCCGTACACAGCCTTTACTGTGTTGAGGTACTTTCCTTGTATACCTAATTTACTGAGAGTTTTGTTGTAATGAAACATTGAATGATATCAGATGCATTTTGTGCATATATTGGGATGATAATATAGTTTTTGTTCTCCATTCTGTCGATGTAACGTATCACTTGGATTGATTTGCCTATGGTGCATCATCCTTGCATTCCTAGAACAAATTCCACTTGGTTATGGTGTATTATCTTTTTGAGGTATTGTTAAATTTGGTTTACAAGTATTTTGTTAAGGATATTTAATCTCTGTTTATCAAGGATATTAGCCTGTAGGGTTTTTGTTGTTGTTGTATGCTTGCCTGGTTTTGGTATCAGAGTTGTGCTGGTCTCATAGAATGAGCTAGAAAGTTTCCTCTGCTTTAATATTTTTGGAATAGTGTGAGAAAAAAAAATTGGTACTGATTATTCTTTAATGTTTTGTGAAATTATTTGTTGTAGCTCTCTACTCTCAGACTTTTATTTATGGGAGACTTTTTATTTACTGATTTAATCTTGTTACTTTTCATTGGCCTGTTTAAATTTTCTGTATCTTCTTGGTTCGATTTTAGTCACTGGTATGTTGTATTCAAGACTTTATCAGGTTCCTCCAGGTTTTCAAATTTATTGGCATATAAATGCTGCTAGCAGTTGAATAACCTTTGTGTTTCTATAGTATCTGAAGTGACATCTTTTGTTTGTTTCAAATTTTGTCTTTTTTCTTAGTGTAATTAATAGTTTTTCAATTTTATCTATCTTTAAAAAAACTTTTTTTTACCTTTTGTATTCTTTTAATCTTAATTTCATTCATTTGATACACTTTGATTTTTATTATTTATTTTCTTCTAGTAATTTGGGGTTTGGTTTGTTCTTGCTTTTTCAGTTCTTCAAGATCATTGTTATTTTGTTTATTTAAAATCTGTTTTTGATGTAGACATATACTGCTATACATTTTCCTTTAAATACTACTTTTGCTATGTCCCATAAGTTTTGACATGTTGTGTTTAATTTTTGTTTCAAGAAATTTCTAACTTTTTTCCTTAATTCCTTTTTTTCTTATTGTTTGTTCAGGAGCATGTTGTTTAATTTCCATGTATTTTTATAGTTTTGAATGTTCCTCTTGTTATTTATTTCTAGTTTTATTATATTATTGTCAGGTAAGATATTTGATGTGATTTCAAATTTTAAAATTTTTTGAGACTTGTTTTGTGTTCTAATATATGAATGATCCCAGAGAATTTTCCATGTATTGATGAAAAAAATATGTGTAACTTCTGCAGCTGTTTGACCAATTGTGCTGTACATATCTGTTAGCTCTGTTTGGTCTATGATGTAGTTGAAATCCAATGTTTCATTATTGATTTTCTGTCTTGATGACATTTCCAATGCTGCAAGTGGAGCACTGAATTATCACACTATTATTGTATTGCGGTCTATGTCTTCCTTCATATTTAATAATATTTGCTTTATAGATCTAGCTACTGTGGTGCTGGGTGCATATATATATTTACAATTGTTGTATTCTCTTTCAGAATTGATTCATTTGTTATTATATAATGTTCTTCTTTGTCTTCTCATATTGTTTTTGACTTGGAGTCCATTTTGTCTGATATAAGCATAGCACTCCTGCTTGCTTTTGTTTCTGTTTGAATGCCATCACTTTCAGTCTACGTACTTTTATGGGAGAGGTGAGTTTCTTGTAGGCAGCATACAGTTGGGTTTTTTGTTTTTTAATCTGTTTAGCCAGTCCATACATTTTTAATGGGGAATTTAATCATTTACATTCAAGGTTATTATTGATAGGTAAAGGCTTACTCTTATCATTTTATTGATTGTTTTCTGGTTGTTTTGTATGTCCTTTATTCTTCACCTCTTCTCTTGTCATTTATTTTCTGCAGTTGGGTAGTTTTAGCATGATTAGGAAGATTGGATTTCTTGCTAATCAAGCCAAAGGGAGTTGAACCATATAAATGTACAGCTTTGAATAAATTTTGGCGTATTTATTCCCATCAGTGTAAGGCCCACCAAATATATTTTATAGACCTCAGCTTCAACTATCCATTGATTTAAATCTTCTTTTAGAGAGAAATAATTTGAAACAAATACAAGGATGTGGTATAAAAGCTGCTAACATAGGCGTTATCTTCCATAGAATAATAAAATGCCTATATATTCTAGATTTAGAATTGATCTTCCCAGGACATCAGCAGCCCTATGAGGCAAATGCTGCTAATCCCATACTTCAGTTAGGAATACATATCTACCCCAGACTAACATATCTCTATTAAAAAATGTAAGACGACCACAGTCTAAGCACCAATCTTTTCCACAACCATTTCTGAATTTACTGAGTTATTTCCACTGGTAATGAAATACATTTATTTATTTCACAAAATGCTGATTTTATGAATAGTATTCATTACTGTTTTTTCATCACTGGAAATAAAAATTTCAGTGAGTCTACAGTGAATTAATATAGTTTTCAAATGTATGGCATCCTTCAAACATTAACCAAACATTTATGTTTTTCTGAATCATACCCTGCCACTCTTGTAGCCTTTCACATTTTACAAATGACTACCTGGCTTGGTTTGGTAAGAAATGGTTTATCTCTGGCTTTTGCTGCATAGTGATAGTTAAAATTATGGCATAAGAAAGGATCATGAAGTCAATGACAACTGCCTGATGGAGAGCTATTTTCCACTGAAAGCTAGAAGAGCCCAAATGACCTTGGTGACAGCCAAATGGCAAAAGCAAATCAATATAGGTGCCCAATCTAATCTTAACGCTCTTAAAAGATTTTTTTTTTCACATTGAAACAGAATATACAGCCCTCACAGGCTCCGCCATCAGCACTTAGTCAATTTCTACTGGGAAATGTAGTTTTAGAGATACTAAAATACAGGCCTATGTGTCACACACACGAAATCCAATCTCTTTTCCACACACCACTTAGACTGTGAGGAGCGCTGAAATAATTTGTAGCAGACAGAGTGAAGGTGTGTAGAAACAAAGGCATGAAAGGATGGGGAATAAAGCCAGCTAAAAAGGGTGTGGATATCATTCAGTAGAATCATGGGGTGTCACTTCAAGTGCAGAACAGATAAATGGCATGCTTAGTACTTGGGTTGTAGAAGCACCATTCTGACTTTCTACTATCCCATGTTGCAGACTGTCAAGCCTGCATGTGATAAATCCTAAAATGGTTACTTAAAAGTCTCAGGAGCTCCATTGGTTTAACTCCATGCCAAATAAGAATCCCATTTGACGGATACACAGGGTATTTCTTCTTGATTCTGGCATCATTATGAGTAACAGCTCTGTCACAGTCTTAAAATGCAGAGGGATGAGCAGGTATTTTTACTGCAGTGATCTCAATACTTGTCTTCCATTAGCAATTGAGAGGTGATTTTACTTAGGTCATTCAAACATTACTGGAAAATAAGACAGAGTGATGGAAACAAAACAAAACAAAACAAACAACACATGGATGTCTAATTGTGTGTTTTGACTTCCCATTTCTCCCTCAAAGAAGAAGCACTTTGACATTTATCTTGTCGGGGCTATTTTTTCCAGAAGACAATAGCAATGAACCCTCTGGAAATTTTTCTTGAGTTGATTTGATTTTAAAGTATAATATTTGAAAAAAATGCTTTGTGTTTTATTTTACATACATTATCTAATTTTAAAGTTAAACCAACTATTTGTTATGTATTATTATTAATCCTATTTTATGAAAGGTAGTTGGGTAGAAGGATAAATTGTTTTATCTTAGAGAAAAATAATCAGTCAACAGAAAATAAACAAAATTATCTACTGACCATAGGCTCCTACTTTTTCTTTAAAAAAAAAAATGAGTAGTCAAAAAATGCAGGTTAAATACATGGTGTGTATATTCATATGCAGAGTAATGATGGTCCATGTTAATTGACCATGTTTTCTGAGACACCAAGGCCTGTCTTGTTGTTTTCATTGGCTTAGACTTTTTTAAAATCTGATAGAGCTTTGTTAATAGAGTGGCATGAAGACATTGAGGTGCCCAAAGGTATGACACAAACAGATACTTTTCCAAGGACAGGTTGCCTTTCTGTGATAAAAGGAGTACACAGGAACGGAGTGAGGCATTCCATGGCCCTGTCAGGCCCCTGGTGTGTTTATCCAATTCTCTCTGCTGTCTCCGAACGGAAAGCGTGGATATAAATATATCACCCTCCCCAAAGTAGAAGCAGGAGGCAAATGCACAAATAAGAACAAAATAAGAATTTGAAATTTAAAATTACACAGATATAATTTTATAACAAGAACGATTTTAGGAAGTGAAGAAGAGATTTTTATTTATAAATGTGAACCATTCTGAGCACAGAGGGGCCTGTCACACATGGTATATTGTGATGCAGTCTTGGAACAGTTAGTGTGTTCATTTTATTACCATTTTACTCTGGAGTAGAATGACACACTAAACTGATCGATAGAAGGCTTTGGCTTCCTCAAGATGTTTACAGAGATTGTTGAAACTGAATCACGTGAAATGTTCTTTTATTTTGCTGTTGACTGTTACATTGTCTGACTTCTGTAGATATTTTAAAACTTTACCATGGCTTACTTCCCAGTTCGGAACAGCTAGTCAAGAGGAGCAGGTTAATCAGCTGCAGATCTGTTAAATCCCTGGACATGTGTCATTCATATTATCACAGACATTAAGAAAAATCGTGTAGTTGTTCAGAGACAGGAAAATGTAAGGATTCTAGGGCAAGGAAAATCCTCAGAAATAGTTGCTTTTAGATTTTTCTTCAGTGATGTAGGGGCTTGATTCAAGTCAAACTAGATTGAATCCACAAACAGAACATACACACCAGACCCTTTCATAAAGGATTAAAAGTCAGGAAAGACACTTTTATTAATGTCTCTGGGATCTCATTTTGCTGCTGGTGAGTGGAGGGAAGTGGACAGAAAAAGAAAAATAACACATTTCATATGCTACTATATTCAGTTATTATATGCCAGATACCAAGACAGGAATTTTCTCTCTTTTTTTCTTTAATGTTGTGGTATTGTTACTGTCATTTCATATGCATGCCTACAAATTCTCAAGATCAGAGCCAAATCTCAAATCTTCTGATTACGATTTCGTGCTGTTATTAATGAGGACTCTTTGGTTTGGAAATGACAAAAACCCAACTCAAATCATTTTAGTTAAAAGGGGAATTTATTGGCTTTAATTAGGGAAGATGGAAGTTAAGATTTGACTCTATGACTGGGCCTCAAAAACTTGAACGTGCCCAGGATGTTCTCTGAGTTCTATTCCTTTTCACTTGGCTTAACAGCATCAGTCAATTTGTCTAAAGGATTCATCTACACGTCAAGCAGTAAGATCACTGATACCTCATGTGTCTCAGGTTTCCAAGCTTCATCACTGGAGAGACTAGGATTAAGGCTCTGCCTCTCTGTTAATAACCTGGGGAGATTTCTGATTGGTCCAGCTCAGATCAGGTTCTTGTCCATATACCATTGAACTGTGCTTATCAAATAAATGATTATTATTGTTCTTGCTTGCTTAGCCATATGCTCTCTGATGGTAGGAAAGGCAGTGGCAGCTACATGAAATAACTTGGGCCACACAGATGGCAGTAGGTGGGAGTGGAAGTTCTATCTCTTACACTGTACATGTATGTGATCAGTTGGCAGCTCCCCTGATCTTAGAACAGCATATTATCTCAGGATGACCCAAGACCATTGGCTTCATTGGCAAAATACCATGCCCTAGGAGAGTACTCTGACCACCCAATATGCTTCATCAAAAGTTACTAATCACATTTTTCACAATAACAGCCACAATTATTTCACAATTCCTATGTCACCATTGAAATGAACAATATAAAGGTGAAAAAAAGAATCTTCATGTATTATTAATGAGAAAATCTTGGCAGCCATGTACCAAAATAATTATATTGACTAGAAAATTATGATCAGATTAAATTTGAAAGAAGATCTGCAACCTTACCCAAAACTGTAAGTGAAATCTCTATGAGCTTCTACAAAACAATCCCAAATAAACATTTGAACCTGGTTAATAACAGCATGCTTTCTATACACAAAAAGACAGAGAAAGGGACCTCTGAAATGGTATAGCTACCTTAAACTTCTTCAAAAACAAAAGCTTGGAAACACTTCTGCCTTAATAGATCAAAGAATCAGTGGACATGAACCTGGAAAAACTTCTACTCGGCAGTCTGTGACAGCTGTCTCATAATAATGATGCGCAGAGAGAAAGAGAGAGAGAGGAGATGGTGGGCTTGAGGAGGGAAGAAAGTTTGGACTCTCTTTAGATTCTGGGTCAACTCTTGTGGTACAACAGTGGCACTAAGAATCCTCTAGTCCCTTTGTACTCAGGATGGCAGCACTGAGCAATGAACTAGGAGTACAGGGACAGCCTGGAAGACAAAGTGGTAACAAATGAGCACCTGGTCGTCTCACAAAGAACTGAGCACATGCAATGTCCTCCTTCTAAATAAAGCACAAGACTAAGATGTGCTTCAGAAGAGGAACAGAACACTCACTGGGACTATACTGTGCATTTATATACATCATTTTTTTTCTTAGGGAGAACATTCAAACAAGGAAATACCAAAGTCCAATAGAATCCATCTGAACTCCTCCCGGATGTTTGGTATGGTTCTCAGTTTTGGCTGCACATTAAAATCTCTTAGGAAACTTCAGAATTCCCAGTGAGCAGGCCACGCCCCAGATCAATTAAATCAGAATTACTGGAAGTCGGACCCAGATCTCCCTACTGTCTTTAAAGCACCCTGGATTTTATGGTGCAGTGATGGTTGTGAACCACTGCTATAAATAAATGCTGGGTAAGTAATTGCCTCATTCTGCAAGAATAAGCAGAGCATGAAAAATCACCAGAATTAAGCTACTGCAGTTCAAAACTACAGGGACACCTGGAGGAAGCAGAGAAAATGGCTAGCAGACAGTTCTTAATTATTTTTTAAAAACATTTTGTGTGTGTGTGTGTGTGTGTGTGTGTGTGTGTGCATGGAATTCTTTAGAATAGTCATACATTGTTAGCTCTGAAACATCTTTCTCCACTCAATTATGGCTTTCATTTTTCATCTGATGAATAAAGACATTGAAGTATTTCAAGGTAAAATTGCCTATTTGCCAAATGTACATTTTAGCAACAGCACTGTTGCCTTTATCTGAACAGTTTTTTCTAGTTATTTGAAAACTTAATTTCATTTTGACCTGATTTATGGAAACAGTGGAAAGGGAAAAAAAATAGAACTGAAGTTATCAGTAAGGGCAGCACAAATATAACCTCAGACAAGTATGGAAACTACTGTGTGTCTAATGAGATAAGTCTTTAAAATCAATCAGTCATTTGGACAAACATGGCCAGCTCATGTGAAAAATTGTGAAAAGCATAAGTTTAAAAATTAATAATTAGGTATAATTTGTTTAACATGTGTCTTTGAAATTTGTGACTAAAGGCTAATGTCATGAGAAATTTTAAATCATATATTTGGCTCTCTGAGAATGCATAAAATATAAGGCCTTCTTTTCAAATGATACATATTTAACTAGTGCCTGTTTTCAGGAATGCATTATGTATGAAACTAAGGACCTCTGTCAAATTCAAGGAAGCAGAAAAAAATAGAAAATATTCCTTTTAGGCAACGATTGAGTGTAAATAGTGTATTTGGGACAGAATAGCAGGAAACACTGAGAGTAAGACAGGGGAAGCCGTAAAGAATGTGCTGTCAAGTACCTGACTACTGCAGTCAGCTGGGACTTGATTACATTGGTGAACTCTACAAGCCAGTGTACAGGTGCCTCAGGTCTCTTCCACGTGAGAAGCAGGAGCTGGATACCCACCCTCTAATCAAACTATACAGCCATTGCTTGAGAACTGCTGCCAGGAGGCATTCGTTCCTTGGTACTTACAGCCTGCTCTAGCCATGGAAGGTGGCAAATGGAACCCCACTTTCTAAGTCAAGGAGTCACATATACCAGCAATTGGATGAGAGAGAGCATCTGCTAAAAAGGTGTTTTGAAATAAAACAGAGCAGAGGTCAGCTAAATTTTTTTTTTTTGTAAAGGGCCAGATGGTAGATATTTTAAGCTTTGTGTGCCACATATGGTCTTTGTCACGTATTTTTCTTTTTCTTCTTTTTTTTTTGGGATAACTCTTTAAAAATGTAAAAACATTTTTAGCTCACAAAAAAACAGGTGCTGGACCAAATTTGGTCTACAGATTTTAGATTGTAGATGCCTGAAATAGGAGAATTTTTTAAAAGGCTAAAATCCAAACTTATTAGTTAAGTTGGTAAATCAAAATGAAATATCCAAGAGAAAGACAATCTTTGAGTGAAAAACAGTTATTGTTATTGTTTATATACGACACCCAAATTAAATGACTACTGTAGAAAAACAATTTTAGTAACATAACAGATAACCAAAAACAGATATAGTTCAGGCAAGAAAAAACAAGGTAAAGTTTAACGCATTAAAGAATGAAAATTATTTTGTACTAGCGAAAATAGCAATGTCATACAAATGTACAAAAAATGTGAAATCCACAGAGAAGACATTGTAATGATACTCTTTCTTTTAACGAGATAACAAGACAAGAAAAAAACTGTTGAAAATAAAGGAGAGATGAACAGACACACCATTAAAGTGGTAGACTTGACCCATGACTGAAATTTTTAGCATATCAAGTATTAACACAAATTAAAAGTAAAATATATGGAGAAACAATCTTATTAGATAAAAACTGTTAGAAATTTTACTGCATAGTTGCAAATTTCAAGAAATAGTAATTTATTTTCAGAGAATTAACTAACTCTGATTCCTAGCTCTAGCCTGTATGGTGAGTTAATCATTCAACCTCTGACAGTTACAGGATTTCTAGCACTCAGGGCGTGATATTCTGAGAACTTACCTGTTCTCAATAAATTTGGAAGGCTTCACTGGTCCTCAGGTATCAGTCAGCATAACAACCATCAGATGTAAAATTTTTCCCGCTCTAACTTCTTATTCAAGCCGATGGGCTTTCTGCTTGAGACAAGAGGATATACAGGTAAAACCAGAAAACACACTGCTGTCCTCTTCTTTATGTCTCTTCATCTTCTGCAGCGTTAGACAGCAGGATACATTCCCTTGTGTTTCAGGAATCATGGACCTCTCCTTCCCCTTCTTCTAGGCTCCAATTATCTCTTTAATCCACAAGAATTTCTCTCTATATCTCTCCTAGTCTCCTTACAGACAATTACTCTGTCCTAAATCATACCTGGATGTTCAACACAATCTCCTCACAGGTTTAGAATTTTGAAGTAAAAGCAGAAAAGAAGGCAGCATTCTTGCAGGCAACATCTGTCTTTCCAACATGTTCTTGCTATTACACCATCTTTCTGGTGTTCAAACATTACTAAAAACATAAAACCAAAACTATACAGAATTAGAAGTAAATACAAAAGTAAACATAAACAAAATCAAAGCTCTCAGGCCCTTGGAAATAAGAAATTATTTTCATAATTCTCCTGAATTAAGAATCCAATGTGAATTTTTTTTATTATTTCCAAATTAATGACTGTAAGAAAACTACATATCAAAACATAAAGGGTATATCCAATGAGGTACTTTGAGAAACAAATTTAGGAACTTTTTCTAAGATTTTGGCATTCTTTTTGATGTTGTATGGGTTATAATGGACCTAGAAAAACACTTTATTCTACAGGTAGTATCTACTGTTAAGTAATATAAAAACTGAAAAAAATGGCAGTTTTAATACTTGAAATATTTTTCAAATAAAAATAATTTAATTTCTTAAAAAATCCTTCTCTACCATGGAATATGATGTAAGAAATATTACATAAAAAACAGGAAAGCACAAAAATTTTCATAAATCAGATATCTGAGAAATTGCAGAATTTACCATGCTAAAAATTACATTATTCTCTTAAAGACTTCTGCTAATTTTAATGATAAAAAAAGCAACTAATAAGGTGGGAAATATATAGATGGCAGACAAAGCATGCTTATCCAAACTACGTAACTGTCTGTTACAAATTCACAAGAATACAACTGATAAGCCCAATGTAAATATTCAAAATAAGAGTTGAAATTGGTAATAAAATAATCTTAAAGTGAGTAAACTCCTTGGAATTACATTTAAACAAATTCAAACACTAACAATATATCATTTTCTTCAAGTCAGTACAAAAATATTTAAACCACTGAGCATTTGTGAGAATATGGACAAGTGAGGATATTGACACTCTCATAAATTTTTAGTGGTGATGTATAAGATACTAAACTTCTTCTGAGGGCCAAATGGTAAGATATATGAATATCCTTTAAATTATTTGACCTAATACTTTTAATTAGAATTATACTTTGTCCATAGGAAATAATCAGTATTTCGAATAGACATGTGAACTATTTTCCATTATTTTGTTGAAAAGGAGGAAATAAATAAAAATTCTGAGAATTGAATAATAATAAATTGTAGGCAACTGAAGATCACATATAGAGGCTAAAAAAAATCTTGAGTATTGTGCTAATTAATTTTATGTGCCAACTTTGCTAGGCTATAGTGCCCAGTTGTTTGTTCAAATACCATCCCAGATGTTGCTATGAAGGAACTTTTTAAATGTGATTAACATTTAAGTCACTATACTTCCGGTAAAACTGATTACCTTCCATAATATTGGTGAGCTTCATCCAATCGATTGAATGCCTTAATGAGAGAAAACTGAAATGTCCTGGGAAAGAAAGAATCTGGAGTCAAGACTGCAACATATTAACCCTGCTTGAGTTTCTATCCTGCCTGGCCTGCTTTGCAGATTTCTGACTCAAGACTGACATCCACCATCAGCTCTTTGTTGAATTTCCACCCTGTAGACTTGTCCTACAGATCTTGCCCCTGCCAACCCCAATAATCTTTTAAGCCCATTCAGTCTCCCCTCCCCTCCCCTCCCCTCCCCTCCCTTTTCCTTCCTTCCTTCCTTGTTCCTTCTAGCTCTCTCTCTCTTTCTCCTTTCTTTCTTTCTTTCTCCTTTCTTTCTTCTTTCTTTTTCTTTTTTTCTTTCCTTCCTTCTTTCTCATTGGTTCTGTTTCTCTGGAGAATACTAACACAGGTCTAATCATGTGTTTGTGTTCCAAATAAAATATTATGACTTTTGCTTCAAGCTGTGATGAAATAACTAGCACCAGAGCTAAAGAAAAACTTTTCACAGATAGAAATACAAATCATCAGACACATGTAGTAATCTTAAATCTGTGTACACCTAATAAGACTATGTTTTCTGACCATAATCAAACTTCATTAGAAACCATTAATAATAATACATATATAAAATCACAAAATATTTAAAAATTTGTTCTGTAAATTAAAAAATGCATTATAAAATAAAAAACAAAAGCAATTAGAAACAGTTTTTAAAAGATAATGGATGTGGATCATATCCAAATTAATTTGTTGCAGTAAAAGCAAATCTTAAGATCTTAAATCTACATCTTAAAGATGTAGATTAAATTTTTAGATTTAAAATTAACAATGTAGGTATACCTGTTAAGAATCTGAGGTAAATCAAAGGTAAGAAGAAGAAAATAATTAATACTGGGTAGAGCATGAATTAATGAAATAGAAAATGGACAGGCAAAAGAAAAAAATTTTTTAAGTCCTAATTTTTAAAAAAGGTCAATAAAATTTATCAGAATTTAGAAGAATGATCAAGAAAAAGCATACAAATTACCAATTCCACAAACAAGCAAAAAAAAAAAAATCACTCCAGTCTATACCTAATAAGAGAATAAGGAATATCATATTCAAATATGAAAACTTTATGAAATAAAAAATTCTTAAAAAATTCCCACTTACAAAAGGTAACACAAGCAGCAATAGAAAATTAAAATGGCTCCACGTCTATTAAAGAAATTATAATCAAAATTTTTGACACATACATACTTGCATGCACACACGAACACAACAAAACTTCCCCAATCACTTTATAAAGCCAGCACAACCCTAATATCAAAAACTGAGAGACATTTTGACATTTTAATTATAGGCCACTATTAGTCATGATCATAGATTTAAAAATTCACATCAAATACCGTAGTAGCAAATGAACATATACTTATATAAAAAACCTACTTCAAAATGAACACATAAGGTAACCTTAATAATGCAAGGTTGGTTCAACATTTGAAAACCAAGCAATATGATTTGCCACCTTAACATGTAAAAGAAGAAAAATTATGTAATTATTTAATTGAGGCAGAAATGTAAAAATCCAACATGATTTGAAAAACCTTCAGCAGGCCGGGAGCGGCGGCTCACACCTGTAATCCCAACACTTTGGGAGACAGAGGCGGGTGGTTCACCTGAGGTCAGGAGTTTCAGACCAGTGGGGCCAACATGGTAAAACCCCATCTCTACTAAAAATATAAAAATTAGCCTGGCATGGTGGCAGAGATGCCTGTAATCCCAGCTACTCAGGACAGGAGGCTGAGGCAGGAGAATAGCTTGAACCCAGAGGGGCAGAGGTTGCAGTAAGCCAAGACTGTGCCATTGCACTCCAGACAAACCAACAGAGACAGATTCCATCTAAAAAAAAAAAAAAAAAAAAAAAAAAAAAAAAAAAAAAAAAAAAAAAAAAAAAAAAAAAAAAACTCAGCAAATTAGGAATAGAAGACATCTTTCTTTCTCAATAGTGGCATTTACAAAATACCTATTATGGAATGCTTTATTCATGACAGGTCTAAATTAACCATCTACAGGTGAATAAATAATGAAATGGTGATACATCCATACAGCAATATAAGTCAGAATAAAATAATGCATGTGTATGTTTCACATACACATACATACAAACACCATACATGGTTGAATCTCAAAAGCAGCATGCAGAGCAAAATGAATCATGTAAAAGTACATACAGTATGGTTTGATTATATGAAATGGTAGAATTTGCAAAACTAATGTACTAATATATAAGACTCATGTATACTTAATGCATAAATATACTTAATATATTCATAGTTAACGCATGAAACTAATGTGTACATTTATAAATCAGTAGTTGTCTAAGGCAGAAATTAGGGATGAGTCCATTCAAAAGCCATAAAGTAACTTTCTGGGGTACTAAAATGCTCTGTATCTTGAAGAAGCTATGTTTAACAAATTTAAATGTTAAATCTAAGTGTTAAATTAATTAAAAATTAACATTTTTCAGTACTCAGACTGTCCGTTTGAATGGATCTCTCATTACATAAATTATACCTTGATAATATTAATTAAAATGTATAATGTTAAATAAGACATAAGATATGGAATAACATTCTTTCTGGTTGAAATTCTGTAAGATAGATGTTAGAGATGATAAATGTCGAAGAGTGAGTAAAAAGGAATACAACATTATGTTAACTATGGTATGACAGGGATTTCTGGTAGTTTTTATGGCTTTGTAATTGACAAACATTGTAATTAACAAACTTACTAACAATGAGTATGTAATACATTTGTTCTGTTTTTAAAAAATGATATAAAAAGGAAAAAATATATATAATATATGACACAGAAAAGATTTTCAAGGTATGTTTTTAAGATTTCTATTATCTCTTTTTTTTTCTCTTGTATACTCTCTTTTACCAGCTCTCTCTCTCTCTATTTCTAGTCTCTTGTTCATTTACTTCTGTTTTTCCTTTTTCCCATTATATTACACATCAATTCCTCTATATCCAGATATGACAATATGTGATAAAAGTCTTTTCCTCAATGTAATTCAAGGCAGCACAACAGATCTCCAAGGAACTAATTATCAAGTTTGCATAATGTTGAAGCTAACACAGCCATACACAAACACAAGTTGATAAAAACAAAATAGAATATGTCTCCTATTTATTTGTTTTCTTTTTTTTCTCCTGACCTTAGCTGAGCCAGGACTCCAGTTTTTATGTGCCTCAGAGAATATAAACTTCTGTCTATCTTGAGAGACACTTTGGCTATGGACCACAATGGCAAAGGAATGCTTGAGGGAGCTTCTCAGAAGCAGGCACCATTGGCACAAACTTAACAGTCATTGGCCAAATCCTTCTGTTGTGTTCTCTTTTGGAGGCCAGCTGGGAAGGCTCCCCTTTCCTCAGCCAGCTTCTAGGAAAGAAAGACCTTTGTGATCTTTCCTTTGAGAGTCCAGGAGCTCACTCCATCCATCCTCGCAGAGATCTTGTTTCTTGAGAAGAAAAAGACACTAATGAGTGCGCTGGTTTGTGGCAGGTTCACTGCTGGTTAATATTGAGAGGTAACCAACAGGGGAAAACAATGACAAAAATACTTCCCCTTTATAAAGTATTTTCTCACTTCAGTTTGTATAACTGTCCCCTCAGAAAGGTGTTACTAAATGAACACAGAAATACAATATATAAAAACTAGAAAGGATGTCATTTTCATTTGCCAGCAACTTCAAAGTTGAGGCATAGAGTTCATCAAAAAGGAATAAAATCTATTACCAGAATTCAAAATAAAAGTTATAAAAGTTATAATGTCAATGTAAGATTAATTGCACTTCTATATACGAACAATAAGCAATTGGAAAAAAGTGATAAAATTAGTACCTTTTTAATGGTATAAGAAAACTAAATCTCTTGCTTAGGAATACATTTAGCAAAAATAGGTAAAATATCTATACACTAAACCATGAAAGCATTGTCAAGAGAAATTAAAGATCTAATAATGGGAAGAGATAGCAAGCTAATGGAGCAGAAGACTGAATATTGTTGAGATTTTTCCCAGATTGATCTAATGCCTGTGTTCTCAACAGTAGCAATACCACCTCCCAAAGGAGAAAACTGGTTCTCAGGGGGCAAAAAACCTTAGATATTATAATGGCTTGTCACCTTCCAAAACTCATCCCTGCCTGATAAATTTGTTTCCTTATTTTTTAATTTATCTGGTTAAAGATAATTTAATCAGAATTTATTTTTCCTCATGAGGCAAGGTGACAATAATAATAATAAAGATGAAAAACTGCAATTGAAAAATATAATATGCTCTCAGCCAAAATTCTGGCAGCCTTTTGATAAATCAAAAAAAAAAAAGTCATAAAAGAAGAAATCTGGAGGTCTCAAGACAGCTGTATTGAACTAAGGGTTAAAAAATGGAATACTAGAACAGATTAGAGAAATAAATTCATATGTTTAAATCGATTGTTTTTGACTGGGTTTCCAAGGTAATTCAGTAAGGAAAGGATAGTAGTCTCTGAAAAATATGGCACTGAAACCATCAGACATCTATATGAAAAAACAAAAAAATTGACTTGTAATTATATCATATAAAATAATCAACTTGAGACTAGCAATATAAATAAACATAAAAACCAAAACAATCAATTCTAGATGAAACCATAGGTGAATATTTTTGTGACCTAAGAATATGCAATGGTACTTTGAATGAACAAAAATAAATAAACATCAAAGAAGAAGTAAAATGAATTAGATATCACTAAAATATAACAGTTTATTCAAAGGACATTTTTAATGAGACAAGAAGACATGCCATGGACTTGGAGAAAATATTCCCAACACGTGCATGAGACACACATCCACCATCACATCCACACACATAGGAGCGTATGTTTGTAAGATATGACGTGTGTTATGTGTGAAACACTCCTACAACATAAAAATAGACAAAGTATCCAATATCTAACTAAAATAAGGAAGACTTAAGATACTTTACAAATAAGGTTCGCTAAAGGATGTGATAAAATGTTGAACCTAATTAGTCATCAAGAAAATACAAAATAAGCCACAATGTGATACCACCACATATTCCCTAGACTGACTATTATGAATAATTCCAATTGTTGGCAAAGATGGAAATCAATTTACAGGCTCATGAATTACTGTTTGGAAAGGTGGTACAAATGTTTTGGAAAACAGTTGGTGGTTTCTTAGAAAGTTTAACATATGCTTACTACACAATTCAGTAATTCCAGACTTAACGGATTTTCCCAAGAGAAATGAAAACATATTCACAAAAATATCTGTATAAGAATGTCCACATTCTATTGATATTTTCCCAAAGCTGTGATAAATGCATGTGTCCATGAACAAGGAAATGGATTTTAAAATGCTATAATACATTCATGTAGTGGAATCCTATAGAGTAGTAAATGAAATTAAATTAATAGCACATGAATCAGCATTATGCTGAATGAAAGAACCTTTAAACAAAAGATTTCCCTTATGTGACACTGAATCAATCCCTTTGTATAGCATTCAACAACAACAACAACAACAACAACAGAAAATCAAAAATTAGTCAGGCATGGTGACACATGCCTGTAATCCCAGCTAGTTGGGAAGCAGAGACAGGAGAATTGCTTGAACCCGGGAGGCAGAGATTGCAGTGAGCCAATGCAAATAGCCAATGCTATTTGACTATGTCTCAAAAAAAATAAAATAAAATAAAATCCATGGTATAATAAAGAGTAGACAGTGGTTGCCTCTAGGGAATGGGATTGATGGGAAAGAGGATGAAAGAAGTTTTTTAGCTGATTACCTAGTACTTACAAAGATGTATATATTTGGAACAACTTACTGACATGTACACTTAAAATCTGTGTCTTTTATTTTATGTAAATTAATTCAACTTCAAACATTAAAACATATATAAAAAAGAACAGTATTAGAATCTAAAAATCAAAATGCACAGAAATATATATATATATTTATATATATATATAAAAATATATATATATTTCTTTTATATATATATTTGTTTATATATATATATATATAAACAACAACAAAACGACAAGGCTAAAGCATAGGTTTTTGCAATGCATACATATGTGATAAAACAAAAGCAATGCAAAGGAAATGATTACTAAAAGTGAAGTGAATATTTGCTTAAGGAGAATGGAGGGCTTTACAAGGAATTTTTCAGGGATTCTGGAGTAGCTAGCAATGGGTCTTTACTTAACTGGTTGGTTGTTAAGAAAGATGTGTTAAGAAAAAATTTAAGCGGGAGGTCGTTAGGCTAAGACAACTCCAGTGTTTTGGGTTCCCAAGTGAGAGAACTGAAGCCCAGTGTAACCAGTATAATGAAACTTAAGCTTAATCAATCAGAAACTGACAACTAACCTCCAATTAGGCACCATATCATACTCCAATAAGGCAAATGCTCAAATAAGGCAAATTATAGCCAATTCATGCTCTAATAAGGCAAACTATAGCCAATCAAGTAATTTCTTTGCTTCCATGTTTAGTTTGTCAAAACTCATTGCTCATGCTGCTAAAGTGGAGTGCTCTGAACCTCTTGTGGTTCTAAGTGCTGCCCAATCCATGAATCATTTTTACTCAGATAAACTCTGCTACATTTAATTTGTCTAAAGTTTTTTTTTTTTTTTTTTTTTTTTTTTTTTAACATTTGTTAGCCTCTTAATAATTAAGCTGCGAAGGCAACTGATAGACATTTTTGTATCTATATTTTACTTTAAAATAAGGGGAAAAAACAAATTTAAAAATTAAAAACAGAGAAACTGCCTTACATATCATGTTTGATGACATCTCAAAAAGTGTCATGTTTAAGATGAGATTTGAAGAATGAGAGTGAGCCATCCCTATGAAGAATATGACAGGATAAGAATAAATGTATGAAAGTGGGTCACTATTGCTACAGCAGGATGAAGTTGGGAGATAATGCTATGAAATTAAGTTGGTAATAAATATATGAACTACATCCTGCAGAGAATTACAGGTTCAAGCAAGGCACTTAAATTTTATTTTTCAAGAATTAAGAAACCATTAAAGACTCAAAGAGGTAGCTAAGCAGTTTTCTATTAGCATTTTTAGGAGATTATTGTGAGTATTGTGTTAGAAATTTATTTAAAGGAAAATAAGAATGGAAATAGGGAGACAAGTTAGGATGACAGCAAAGTAGTCCAGGTTAGAAAAAAATGCTCAGACCTGAATGATGACAGTGGAGATACAGAGAAGTGTATGTCTTTAAGGCATTTGGCTAAGTAGTTAAGAAAAAGTGAGATATTAGTGATCCTGATTGGGATCCATCAAGACTAAGCAGATTATGGTGTCACATATTATGATGGAGGCAGATTGATGTAGGAAAAAGTTCTGGAAAGTTTTTTTCCTTCCTAGGAAGAAAAATTCTTAGCTAATTTTAGGAGATTAGAAATCAACACTCCTACCAAAAATCTGGAGACTTATCTCCACTCCCTACTCTCGCATTCCACATTGTGACAAGATTTTCTCTCCTCTGCCATTAACACTCACTACCCAGACTAACTTGTTCCAGCCTCAATGTTCTTGTTCCACCTCCTTACCACCCACATTAATGTCTGTCCTTTCTGAAATATACTATTTTTTCCTGTATGAAAGATTCTTCACTACTAAATTTCTCATCTGGCTGCCAAGGCTCACCTTATATTTTATCATTTTCTTGAAAGCTTCCTGAAAGAGCTCCCCTGTGTAGTTAGCACCTGTCCTTTGGCTATATATTTTCCATTATACTTTTTTCATACTTCGTTTACTTTTTCTATATTTATTAAAAGGAAAGCCCGGCTGGGCGCGGTGGCTCACACCTGTAATCCCAGCACTTTGGGAGGCCGAGGCAGGTGGATCACGAGGTCAAGAGATCGAGACCATCCTGGCCAACATGGTGAAACCCTGTCTCTACTAAAAATTAAAAAAAAAAAAAATAGCTGGGTGTGGTGGCACGCGCCTGTGGTACCAGCTACTTGGGAGGCTGAGGCAGGAGAATTGCTTGAAACCAGGAGGTGGAGGTTGCAGTGAGCCGAGGTCGTGCCACTGAACTCCAGCCTGGCGCCTGGTGACAGAGTGAGACTCTGTCTCAAAAAAAAAAAAAAAAAAAAAGGGAAAGCCTACTGAAAACAAGGACTCTAGCACTGGCTTATCTTTTCTATCCTCAGTCTTAGCACAATCCCGAACAAACAGCAAACATTAATATTTATTTATTTATTTTATGTTATTTTATTTTTTTGAGATGGAGTCTGGCTCTGTCACCAGACTGCAGGTAGTGGCACGATCTCAGCTCCCTGCAACCTCTGCCTCCTGGGTTCAAGTGATTCTCCTGCATCAGCCTCCCAAGTATCTGAGACTATAGGTGTGGGTCAGCACGCTGAGCTAATTTTTGTATTTTTAGTAGAGATGGGGTTTCACCATGTTGACCAGGATGGTCTCGATCTCCTGACCTCATGATCCGCCCTCATCAGCCTCCCAAAGTGCTGGAATTACAGGTATGAGCCACCATGCCTGGCCCATTAATATTTATTAATTGGTTCTTTTGGAAGAAACTCAACCAATCCATGCTTTTGCAAAATCTAAGAAAATATATATATATGCTTAAAGCTCTCTGTTATAATGATATGTAACAATTCAGTTCACCAAATATGTGTTAATCACCTACTATGTGTCAGTTAAATATTAGGACTAGAAAAACTAATTTAAAAAATGGTGCCCTGTTTAATATATTCCCAGTATAGAGGGTGACATTTGAACAGATAATTAAAATAAATGTGGTAAATGTCATAATATAGTTATGAACAAAGTGATATAGAAATGCAAATGAAGAATAAAATTATTCTGCTCAGCAGGGCTTCCCTTAAGAAATCACCTTTGATCTGGCTCAAGCATGAAGAGTAGTCACTTACTGAATACTTAAAAATATATATTTTATGATATTCATCAACTGAATTCCTCTGAGTGCCTTCAGATTTTGCAACATGCGGTCACTGTTTTTGCCGTGGGCACACTGTGACTTATGCAGAGTGCCTAAGCTTGTTGGAGCCACTATCTCACCTGCTCTATTCACTCTCCTCCCACTTGTCTCAGATCATGTCACCTGAATGGACGAATCCTCAGTGAGCTTTAGGCTTGCAGTTGTCATTAGCTGCGAGGTCGTGCGCTGGTCACTGCTCCCTGAAGTTCCCAAGTGTATCTGTTTGTTCTCATGCTGATATGAAGAAATACCCAAGACTGCATTATTTATAAAGAAAAGAGGTTTAATTGATTCACAGTTCTGCATAGCTGGGGAGGCCTCTGGATACTTAAAATAATGGTAGAAGTTACCCCTTCACAGGGCGGCAGAAGAGAGAATGAGTGCGGAGGGAAGGGGGGAGCCCCCTTTACGATCATCAGCTCTCGTGTGAACTCACTCACTATCATAAGAACAGCATGGGGAAAACTGCCGCCATAATTCAATTATCTCCACCTGGTCCCGCCTTTGACATGTGGGGATTATTACAATTCAAGGTGAGGTTTGGGCGGGGACAAAGAGCCAAACCGTGTCGCCAAGCTTCTTCATTTATCAAATAGGCGGAATGGTCTAAGGCTCCACTACCCCTTTTTTTAGCATTCACATCTAGCAAAACAATGGCTGTGAAGGCTCCGTCTTATGAAATAAAGATTTGTTAGCAAAAATTGGCTAAAATGGGGTATAAATTTACATATAAATTATGCTTTTTTGATTAAGACAATCAGTAGAGAATAGCCGTAAGATAAAATTCACCAAGATGTAAGAAAAGTCAGCTCTGGGTGATAGAGTAGCAACAATTATTCCTTCCTATTTGCAATTACCAAATTTACTTGGAACGTGTTATGTATCACAAAATTACTTGGAAATTGTTATATATTATAAAATAAGTTTTCTAAAAAAGTTTTGAGTCTACTCTAATATTCTATAAATTAATTTCTTCTTATTGGCTTATTTTAGTGACATTGTAAAAGATGATACTCCGAACTGTCTCTAGCCCTGCTTCCCCGCCCCAATTTGTTAAGGAGGAATTGCTGCTGCAACTCTTCCCTGCCCTGCTGATGTGTAGCAAGATAAACTTGGTCTGTAACTGCTCCCCTTCAGTCTGAAATCTCTTCCTAGTGGGAAAGCCTTCCTACCAATTTGAATGTATATTCACTTTTTGAATGGGGCTCCACAGAGTCAGCCAGAGTGTGATACTGACAAACTTGCAGGTTTTAATCCTCAGAGCCTGCCTTAGCTTGCTCTTGCCTTCACTCTAGAGGATTTCCTCTACAAAATTCTTAGATGCGTACCACAATACACTGGACTCTAATGTGTAGCAAATGCTGCTATACATTCATTTATGCACAGTTTGCTTGGAGGAAAAACTTGCTGAGACATTTTGAAATGGAAACAAAGATGAGGAAAACAAGCAGGAGGTTTCCCTTCAAATGTAGACTCTGAAGGCTAAAGGAGACTGTATTTCCACTTACAAAGTAGAAGAAAATTGGCCGGCTCCATACAAGCATAACAGGTGTTTTCCCAGACTAGAGGAGTGAGGAGATACAGTGGGTTCAGAAAAGCCAGTAAATGTTAACATTTCCACACATCACTTCTTTAGCCAGGTTTATAAAGTATTGGCTTTCTCTTGTTGCCCCTCTTCAGTTAGAGCAGAGGTCTAAGGTGAACTCCAGTTGCACACTGACATAATCACTGTCAGTAGCAATCACATGACCACAGGTTGCTGGGTCACTGCGATGGACTCCACGGGCAGTATCCTCCCCTGCTACTTTTGTGTGGCCACCATCAGGACTACCAGGAATGGATACTAGATTTTATAGTCTGGTAGGACACCTCCAGGATTGGTTCTGGGCAGTGTCTTCAAACTATAATGCTCTATGTTAGTGAGCAGCTTGTTTGTGGCCTTCCTTGCAAGCCCTGCTTTTCTGTCCTTGATCTAAAGAAAGAAAATGAAGCTGAGAGAGCTGAAATGGCCCCTCCCACAGACCAGGACTTCAACACACCTCTTCTTGCCCACTCACTAGCCCCTCACCTTTTGTCCAATCTTCGCACCATCCCCAGTTCTCAGCATACTGTGGTGCCATGCAAGACACCAAGTAGGTTATCCATCCCCTGCGCTTACAGGTATTGAGTGAGTACACACCGTGCCTGACATTATTCTAGGAGCAAGAACTAGAAATATGAAATAGATAAATGAAGCCCCTAACCTTAAGGTAGAAGATAAGCAAGTGTAAAGGCAGAAGAAGTGAGAGAGGCACCAAACCCAGCTTTACTCTAACTTCATGGGCTCAGTATATGCAAAGGTCCATGCCAGCTGTTTGTTCTTGAAATTGGATTTTTATAAATAGTAGTATATCAAGCTCAATCCAATGGGTCTAAGACCAAGACTGTAGTTACAATGGTTATAAGGTCAGTTACTTTTCTACATTCAATGATTGTCATCATCACTTTAACAACATTAAGCCTCTGAGACATAAATTTTTAGTCTAATTTTTATAAAATAAAACAAAAAACGCAAGAAAATTATTTTAACTACTGTGCAAATATCATACAAAAGTGTTGATACTGATAGACTTGATAAAAACACTACAAAGAATACCTCTATATAATCAATCATAATATTATTTATAGGGAAGAGTGGATTTGGCCACTAAGTCACAGTTTAAGGGTGACAGTGTGTGTGGAATCATTTGTTCAAAGTACACAAATTAGAGAAACCCAGCATGACTTAATATCTGTGAGAACAGATCCTACCTCATTATTCTATGACTATTTTGAAATCTGATTGTTCTAGAAACTTTATTTTTCAAAAGGTTTTCCAAACAACTAATAACAGGTTAAATATAATAAAAGTTACTTTGGTGTACATAGTAGCATTAAGAGTTAAAAGATGTGAATAATGAGGTATAATAAATGAAGAGAATTATTAACATTAGGGCAAAGGTGAGCAGCTGAGGCCACAATGGCTCACAGGCTTATATATTTTGAAATTGCAGTAACTTTAAACAGGGATTTGAAAAGTAAAGTTAAATAGACAATTAACAATCCTAAAGAATAAGCTTCTTTTAAAAAAGATATAACACTTTAAGAAACGACCACAGTGTAGTCTGTAAGTGAAGCTTCAACCAATTTCAAAGAATAAGCACTATCCTGTCTACATATTTTATCAGAGTAAAATAGATATCAAAAATTAAATGATAATTTAAACTCTATATATTGGATAACTGAAATTATCCCATGGTTTAAAGAAGAAAATATGATACAAATCATAAAATATCTAGTTTAAAAAGCAGCACAAGTAATGTCAAAACGTGTGACTTGCAGCTAAAGCAATACAGGAATTCTAGCATTAAATTCAATTAAATATAAGACAAAAGAAATCATGTACCATTTGGAACAATCAACTCAGAAAGATTGAAAGAGTGACTTCCATCAATCATCTTAACTAAACTTCAAAAACTAAAAAAAAAAAGAAAAGAAAGAAAGAAAGAAATAAGTAGGACTTAATGTAATACAAAATAACAAAAATCAATAATAGAAATAATAGACAAAACTGAGAGCTGGACCTTGAGAAAAGCTTTGAAATATACAGACATCTGAAGACTGAAAAGAATTAAAATTAAAAAATATTTAAAACTATGTTGAATGAACATCATCTAGAATAATAAATACTCGTGTATTTCAATAAATTTGAAAATATATTAAATTGAATAGTTTTCAGAAAACATAAATAACAAAAATAAATGGAATAAAAATTTGAATTGTAATTCTAATAGTTATTTTATTTAAAAAAAACATCAGCCCCTCTCTCTCCCCTCACACACACACACATACACACACACGAAGAAAAATTACTTCATTCGACTAACATTTTATTGAATATCAATTTATAAAATTGCTTCACTAATAGAAAAATAAGAAAATTGCCCACCTTATTTAATGAGCTCTTATAATTGATGTCTGATGTAGATTAGTACTATAAATACAATGGATAGTTTCATTATAACAAAATGATTTTACTTATAAACATGGATAAAAATATTAACAAATATCATAAATACAATATTAACAAATGAAATTCACTAGTGTGTTAAAGAATTATGACCAAATTGGATTTATAACAGAAGTAGAAGAATGGTACAATACGAGAAAACATCAATATAATTCACTCGATTAAGATCTAAAGAAAATAAATATGATGATCACAGAGGCATAGGCAAGATACGAAAAAACAAGTTGATGAGATAAATGGATATCCATATAAAAAAGAATTAATTTGGACTTTTATCTCACACCATACATAAAAGTTGATGTGTATCATAGACTTAAATGTATGAGCCAGAACTATACACGTTTGGAAGAATATTCAGGAGTAAATCACAATCTTGAATTAGACAGTGATACCCTAGTTATGATACCAAAAGCAAGAATGATAAAAGAAAATATTAAGTTGAACTTAATAAACACATTTACACTTCAGAAAACACTATCAAGAAAGTGAAAAGACAGCCCACAGAATGGGAGAACTATTTGCAAATTATGATCTGATGATAATTGCATTCAGAATGTATTTATTTTTAAACCCTTACAAAACCCTTACAACTGAAGAAAAAATAAAAGACAAATAATCATATTTAAAGGTGGGCAAAGGATTTGAATACACGCTTCTCCAAAGAAGATTAGAAATTCAAAGAAGCACATGGAAAGATATTCAATACCAACAGTCATCAGGGAAGTATAAATCAAAGCCAAAATGAGATATCACTTCACAAACACTCAGATGGCTACAACTAAAATGACAGTAACAACTGTTGACAAGAATATCAAGAAATTTGAGCCCTTATAAACTGCTGGTGAGAATTCAAAATGGTACAGCCATTTGGGAAACAGTTTGGTTATTCCTCAGAAAGTTAAACATAGAATTACATATGACCCAACATTTCCACCCCTAGTTCTCTACCTGAGAAAAATCAAAACACACATCCACAGAAAACCTTATATACCACTGTTCCTAGTATCCTTAATCAAAATACTCAAAAGGTGAAGATAATACAAGTGTCCATTCATGAAGCCATGACTATACAACATATAGCATGTCTCTACAATGAAATTCATTTGGAAATAATAGAGAATGAAGGACTAATATAACATGGATGAATCTGAAGATCATAAAAATAATATGCTAAGTGAAAGAAACGAGAGGTAAAATATCATACATTATATGAAATTCATATTGATATGAAATGTTTAGAATCGGCAAATCTATAGATACTAAAAGTAGATTAGTGGATTCCTAAGGCTGGGTGGGAACTGAGTGGTTGCAAAAGGAAGTATAGGGGGTGGGAAGTATTTCTTAAAAACCACAACCTTACTTTGGGGATGATAAAACTAATTTAAAATTAGATTTGATGGTGGTTATACTCCTTTGCAAATATATCAAAAAGCATTAAAAACCACTTTAAATTTGTGAACTTCAGAGTATGTAAATTTTCTCAATAAAGTTGTTAATTAAAATAAATTATTATCTATTTGGAGAAATTGGTTGCACAAAAGATAATGTATATATTTATTACTTTTGCTATATGATACTGAAAATGACCATCAGTGACAGTTGTATTTAACGAAACTGCTGGTAAATTAACACAATTAGAGAAGCCCAGACTACATAAGTAAAATTTAATAGCCACTTATTTTTAAACATTCTCCGCAAAATAGGATTAAAAGAAAAATTTCCCAACCTGTTAAATTATATCTTGCAAAACATAGAAAACCTCATTTCAATGGGCAAAAAGCATCCATAGAAGAATAGATAAGTCAACATGCTGTATTCATAAAACAAAAAAATGAAATAATTGAAATAGAACTATTGTCTCAACTTTATCTGAAAACACAATATTATACGAAAAAGGGAAGTTAAAATTACATAAATAAAACAGAAATAGGTTATTAATTATGAATACAAATATATAACATTTCAAAACATGTACCAAAATTATGTAAAACAAGTACACAACAATATTTGCTCTTGAGAAAAAGAAGGAAGTGAATGGAGCTGGAGAGAAAAAAAAAGAGGCTTCAGATTTATCTGCGATATTTTGTTTATTTAATTTAAAATGTATACGATGCAAAGATTAATGTCTACATATATAAATTTTTGCAATGAATACATGGGTGACTATTGTTATTTGTAATTTATTGTGATTTAAGATTTATAAATTAATTCCAGGCTGATTTCAATGTATTTTAAATGTCCTTGTACATTGCTAAATTATATTTTTTAAAGAATAATGTTACATGAATTGTCAAATTGCTATATTAAGGGTTTGTTAAGCAATACCTTAATTTAAGCGTCTGTGTGACTCTATTTCCTCCTATAAGCATAAAATACATTTTTATTTTACTTTATCACAAAAAGTCACAAAGGTATTCAGATATCTTAGGAATTTTACCACCAGACATTCTGATGACATGATTTTGTTAACCGTGTGAAATGAAGTATGTAGTGTTCATTAAAGTTAACTTTTGTACTTTTCTTTTGAGACGGAATCTCACTCTGTCACCCAGGCTGGAGTGCAATGGTGCGGTCTTGGCTCACTACAACCTCCACCTCCCAGGTTCAAGTGATTCTCCTGCCTCAGCCTCCTGAGTAGCTGGGATTACAGGCATCTGCCACCACGTATGGCTTACCAAAGTTAATTCTTTATGGCTATTACTTTGTTCAAATTTTCTATATTTACTTGGAAAATATTTGGTATATTATACATTTCAAATTTAGATAGTGTTCTATATATTATTTTCATTCAATAATAATCTCATTACTAAAATGTATCTTCCATATAAGTAATATTTTCTTATTTCAACTCTATCCAAAGAATCCATAAAACACCTTAAACGGGCGTGATGTTCAGAAACCAAAATAAATAATTATTGAATTAATTCATGGAGTTCTAAAAGAAATATCTTTTTAACCTTATGCATTTTACTTTATTTTTTTGAGATGGAGTCTCATTCTGTTGCCCAGGCTGGAGTGCAGTGACCGATCCTGGCTCACTGCAACCTCTGCCTCCCCAGGTTAAAACGATTTTTCCTGCCTCGGCCTCTTAAGGAGCTGGGAATACAGGTGGGGTGCAACAGCACACCTGGCTAATTTTAGTATTTTTAGTAGAGACAGGGCTTCACTATATTGGCCACGCTGGTCTTGAACCACTGACTTCAAACAATCCTACCAAAGTGCTGGGATTAGGGGTGTGAGCCATTGCACCTGACCCTATTTTCATTTTTATGCAATGGAATCAGGCCACTTAATGCATTTTCCCTATCTGCTATATTTGAGTCATGCTTGTCTTTGTGCCTTACCGCTCTAAATAAGGCATTGCTTGACAAAATCGTTTTTTAAGGATGTTCTTTATCTACTTTCTTCAGTATATATTACCTTGAACATAGGGGAAATGAAATAATCCTGGGTCTATATCACCACATTGCCCCAACAACACTACTTCAGGCAAAACCAATTTGATGCTTGTGGTATATGTGGACTTTAAAAAATAATATATTACAACACTTATAATAAGCAATCAATGAGTGCTTATTGCTACTACTTTACTTATTGTTTGAGTAGAGATAAGGGAGAGGAAAATATATTTCATGTAGTTCAGGTTCCTTTTAACAGGGTAATCAATATATTATTTTAAAGTAACATTCCTATAGTATTGGTTATGTGTGCATGTTTAAATTGGACAGCTCTGTAATTTATTCGTTTTTAAAATGTGGGTAATGGAAACTCATTTGAAATAATTGATCAAAGATTAAATACATGTAGATACAGTTCAAATACAAAATTTCCTATTGTATTGGGAGGAAAACCTACATCCTGCACTTACGTTTTATTATTTGTAGGCTAGAAGTGATTTCCAAATATCTTTGGATTTATGAATAATATTAATTAGTATTTATACAGAAAGGTACTGCTTAAACAATACCTACATGTATTCAATCTCGCATTAAATATATAAAATGTAGATGAACAAATGAGCTTCTGACACCTTCCATTACATCTCGCTGGCTTCAAATGTAATTTTGTTTGTTCTATTGTTCTTACTGCATTGTAATTGCCTTCAAAGAAGTATATTTTGAATATCTATTGAATGTATTAAATAATTAATTACAAAATAAACTTTTTCAACGATTTTCTTGCTAGGTTTAGAGTTTAGGTGGGTCCTTTTAAAACTGCAACTCAGTGGAAAAATTTTGCTGAAATCTCAGCACTTTGGCTAGAAGTTCCAAGGTACGAGCTTCTACAAAAAAAAAAACCCAGAAATGTGCAATCATGTCCAATTCTAATGCTGTTCAACAGCTTCGAGTTGAATATAAAATGCCAGTGTGTTATTAATATGCCTTCAGAAATAAAATTATTTCATATATGTTGAATATATTTGCATTTAAAGTCAAGTCATATAAGAAAAGTCCCAGTTATTGGTGAGTCTGACTGTTGAGGCCTTTTGAAAATACTATGTAAAAATATCTCAGTGTCCGAAGTAAAGGTGCACACAAATAGAACTAAATTACATGTCAAGAAAGGAAAGAGGATTGACTGTTCATTTTTAGGACTCACCTACCCAGAGTCCTACCCTAGTACTTCTTAGGTTGCTTCACATCTTTTTTTATCTTCAAACCCAAGATATATTCAGAGAAAGTTTGTGATCCAGAATAAATCAAAAGGTGATTGAAGGTTCTATTAAACCTGAGTTCCTGCATAAAATTATGTAAGGGCAGGAGGTGGGGAGAGACAGAAGCATTGAAGGAAAGTCAGGCTAAACCTGACAGGGAAAGAGAAGTCTTGTGTTCCCTTGCATAGCAGACACCATTTGTGGTCCACAAATGGCAAGGAGGTGTACACACACCTGGGAGGGTCAACGAGGAGTATGGCTACAGGTTTGCCTAGGGAAATAACAACCACCAGGGCAATGCAGGATCTGCAAGTATACCATGCTTGACGATTCTTCTTGGTAATAATTTAAGTGTATTTTCAAGGACATTTTAAAAATCACTCATATGTGTTAAATTGATCCTAACAACTGTTGAGAATAGCTATAAAAAATTAAATTTAGAGTTGGAGCATGGGTCAGGAAAAAAATAAGTGGATACTGGCAGAGAAATAGAGACTGGGGAATGCATTCATGAAAAAGATTCAAAAAAATTGGTCAATGCCGACCTGAGCTCAGGTATGTGTAAAGATTGAACCAGGTGGGCAGCATATTTGCTAAGAGGTCAAATGGGCCATGTTATGACGTGCTGATGGCCAAGGAGATACTCTTCAACCAAATATGAGCTGTGCTAAAAAGTTTAATGAAATCTGCCCAAACTTGTTTTACATGTCAGACTTTCAATGTATTTTTCATTTTTGAACCATAGAGTGCCTAGTTGAAGAATTTTAAAAGTCATTAATTCAAAACAATAAAATATTAAAAATATGTGGTCAGAAGAGCCTTTCAAAGAATTTTCCCCATATTCTCATATAAACTCCCCTGCCAAATTACTCACATTTTCAACTTGTTGAAAGCCTACTCTGTATCTCTGGGAGGTCAAGCTTTTCTTGACCTCCTCCTGCCACATTTGATGAGGAAGGTGGTAATGGTATCCAACTTAAGGGGCAAATAAGCTCTGAAAGCATTTTCATTTCAGCTCTAAAAATACTCTCCATTAAACTTGTGCATTTCCCCAAATCTTATTGCCTTCCTCTCTTCTTCCCCATCAAAGCTACTCTCTATCATAGAATCACTTGCTTGGTGACTGGCAGTTGAAGCTAGAAATCCAATACATTCTTAGCTCTGTTAGCTAGAGCAGACAGACGTTTAATAAATATCTGTCATTTTAACTTTGTTCTGTGGTTCGCAATATGTCAAATTAAGAAAAAAAAAGGTGGGATAGAATTTTAACCCAGACAAGTATGATGTACAGTACGGATATTCAGGAATTATAGTACACCTGGTTTGGTATCTTCTGTGAAACTTTAATCTACTTTGTCAAGTCTGATCTAAAATAACAGCCAAAATATCAGGAATGCATCATTTCACATATACATTGAAACCATAAAGACTTTAACTGATTTTTCAGTTTTATTTGTACTGCATAATCATTAATAAGAAAATGACATCATTTAACTGTGAATTTTAAAAAGGTTGATGAGAGTAAAATAAAAACAAACCTAAGAAATGTATATAATCTGTGCATAGCCTAAGAAAACAGTGTGAATGTTTCAAATGCTTATTTAAAGTATCACTACATGCATAAATTATGAAACTTAAAAATCATTGTATATTATTATATTTAAGAAATTTGCATACAATGCATGCCCGCATATATCCTTGATAAAATGTGTGTTCCACCTACTAAGCTATGTAGGAACACTTAGTAACCAAAAAATATTTGCACCCATTAATCCACTACCTTCAGTATAAAAAAATCTTTGATAAGAAAATAACCAGAGATTTTCACAGAGATACAACTTTTAATAATAATATTTATAATAGTAAAACATTCATAAGCATTTTTTAAAACCCAAGTTAAAATATTATATTTGGTAAATGCATAAACGTGCCACATACAATAAACATTGAACATGCACAAATGGTTAAGGATAATCATGGCTAGGTGATGAAATTTGACATTGCTCATTTTATTCTTGATATTTTTTAGTGTTTTAAAGATCACTTTTAATGAGCATAAACAAAATCTATAACCAAAAACAAAACAAAACAGAAAATGCAGCATATAGGTGATGAAAAGTCATTTGAATGAACTTCAAAGATGATATTCTATTTCTTAATTGTGTGTTTGGTATTTAGTGAGTGTTTTCATGAAGGTGATGATAATTTTTATAATTTATATACAATTCTTGGCATGTTTGAAAAAATTTATAACATTTTTAGGAAAAAGTCATTTCATGAAAATCATTCTTTTCTTAGTAAAACAAAACCTTTTGCAGAAACAGAAAAAAGTATATGTTTTTAAAAGTATTGTTAAAATTATTATAGTATTACTTTTCAAATATAAAATATTATTTTAAAATATAGATGGTACAATCGCTCAAAAAAACCTCTCTTAACTATCTTCTCAATAGTTAAGAGAAGAACAAACAAGAGTGGTTATTGTCTCCAATAACATTTCACATGAATTGGAAATCAATCACCATCTCAAGCAGAGAAATGTGTAAAATGGAATGTGTAAATACTGAAAAAGTTAAGATAACTGTTTTATTACTGCAGTTGTCAGTAATATGTATCTTAGAAATTCAGGAGAATCAACTAAAACATTCTTATGAAAGAAAACCATGCCTGGGCAACAGAGTGAGACCCTGTCTCTATGAAAAAAAAAAAAAAATACTGGCCAGGTGGAGTGATACACAACTATAGTCCGATTTACTTGGGAGGCTGAGGTGGGATGATGCTTGAGCCTAGGAGACTGAGGCTGCAGTGTGCAATTATTGTGCCACTGCACTCCAGCTTGAGAAACAGAGGGAAACTCTGTCTCAAANAAAAAAAAAAAAAGAAAAGTAAAGTAAAACCAAAGAAAACCACTGAAAAAATTCAATTTTGTTTAGAACATTGATGCCCTTCATGTATATCAACTAACCGGTTAGAAATTATGACGCAAAGAGGCAGAAATCTTGATATTTGAGCTTGGTTGTCATAAATCCTGTAATAAGTTTTGTGAGATTCTTCATTTGTCTAGCCTTCTGATAGGGAAATGAGGAAAAGCAAATGCAATTGAAGCTTTGGATGCTGAAAATTGCAGAGCCAGAAGAAAGGGGGAATTTTTTAAAAACATGTCAATAACAAAGTAGCAAGTTTTGTTCATTTTGAGGAAACATGAAGTGTTTTTCCTTCTTTGTTGCATCTCCTGAATTAGAGTTCCACATTTTATTTACCTTGTACATTTGCTATTTGCTCGTTTTTATGTTTTAATATAGAAAATTTAAATCATATACCAAATTAGAAAACCTAGTATAATTAACCTTAATGCACCTATCACCTAGATACCGCAATTATCAAAGAATGACCGGCTGTGTTTCTTATAAACTCTTACTTTCTTTGTCACCAAAATTATTTTGACGTAAATTCCAGATATCATTTTATATGTACTTATTTCAATAAAAGATAAAAAAAATCATATCTCAAAGTACAAATTTTGATTACTCAGCTACATGACATTTATTCAATGTTAGGATCTCAATTCTGATATCTCTTCTTTCCAGAAATGTCTAGGAGCACTCAGGATGGTAATGTGCATATTATTGTTACTGTATAGTTTCAGGCACCAAAGAAATTGTTGCTCTTCCTAGAGCTGCAGGGTTGAATTGGAGATTTTCTCACATTAACTCCTCAGTGATTGCTACTACAAGAAGTGCTTTATTTTTGTAACTTTTGCTGTAGCAAGCGAAAAGTCTCAAGTTGGTTCCAAGAAGGAGAAAGGATATTATAAGTGCCCACTTGAAAGATGGTGCTCTCACAGAAATGTAAGAACAGAAACATCACAGGAACAATCTGAACACTTGGAACTAGAAGGAGAATCTAGACATCTGATTGTTCTAAGTACCTTAGCGGCAAAAGGAGCCATGGGGTTTCCATTCCAGTAATTGGTCACGAATATGAGTACAGTTATCGCCTGTATGTCTATTTCTTTCTCTGCCAATAACTCATGTGTTTTTCATGTATCTTGCTCAAATTCTCAAGAGAGTCAGACCTGCTGGTCTAGAGTCATATTTCTCAAAACTTAATGTGGCTATGAATCATCTAGGAATCTCGGTGAAATGGAGACGGATTCAGGAGGTTTTAGATAGAGTCTGAGATTTTGCATTTCTGACAAACTACCTGGCCATGACAAAATGCTTGTCCATGTATCACAATTTGGGTGGTAATAGGTGTACTAGGTCAATTTAGTGGCTGCGTTGTCTTAGGTCATGTGTCTATCATTGTTCTGATTATCTGGGCCAGGGTTTGGGGATAGCTCCTTACAGTGTCAAATATAGATCTTTCCACAGAAGCTGCATACTTGAACATTCACCAAAGAAGGGATTGGGATTGGGCCAGCATTCTCGATATGCCTCCTGTAGATAGCTACTTCCCACTGAGTATTGGTTTTAGTTCAGCCTCTTTCTCTACTGGTGAGTTTCATCTTTGAGGATCAAAAGAGAATCAGACATTCAGAGCTTTCCTACTCACCACATTACCTTCTGCTTCAATTTCAAGATATGTGGAAATAAACCCATTTTCCTATAGCCTGTTGTATAGTGAGAAGACTTCTACTTACCAGCAATTTCACTAAAAGTGTCTTTCTTTTAAAAGCAATAGTTTTGGCAGTTGAGATGTATGTACAAAAACTTTGATCTTAAAAGTTTTTTTTTCATTTTCTACATATTGTGGGAAAATCTAGAAACTGGAATTCTCAATGTAAATGTTTCCCTACCAGGAGCTGCAGTGATCAGCCTAAAACACACGCCTCATCTGATGGTGATCATTGAAAATTCACCTCCACAATAACGACCACACTCTTTAGCTCTTCAGGGTTCTTCAGAATCTGATCCCAATTTATCTTTCTTTATCATCTCCCAGCATTCCTGCCACGTTTTCTACAACTGATTTTTGCCATTACCTAACTTAAAGAAACTTCCAAGACTGTAATTTTGTCCAGCTCTCTCTGCCTAGAATGTAGTTCCATATGTTTTTGCAGCTCATATTTCTGTCATCTATTGATAATTCCCCCTACAATTAATTGCACCATTATCTTAGTTCCAACAGCTCGCAGGAGATACCCTAAAATAGCACTTAGCAAAATGTCTTTGTCTATGCATTTGCCTACTGTAAATGAGTTAAATTATTGTATTTTCATGGATGAGCCTACTACTTGATACATGGTAGCCACTCCGTAAATATTTGTTAAATGAGTGAAGGAATAGAAAGAACAATTTGGTCTGTAGAGGCAGAGTTGGAAAGGCAATGGTTAAGGGGGTCCTAGAGAATGTGAGGGAAGAAATAAGCAGAAAAGAGGCAATCCAATAACCAGCCAAATATTCATACCCAAGGACTGAACTCACAGAGGTATTTTTGCCATTTTTCTCACTTGACTCTGTGCTGGGGCTGTTTGCTTTCAGCAAGTTAGAATGATTTTTAAATCCCAGGTTCATAACCACTGGAATATTTACTTGTTATAAATAAAGCCGCCCTTTTATTTTCATCACTCAGGATTCTGGTGCTACAAAAGCAGCTGAATTGAAAACCCACACCAAATGGTGACTTATTGAAATGGCAGGGAAAGTAAATTAAATAACAAATAAAGCCAATTCCTTCATCCTCCCTATCTGACTATTGTTGCTTAGGGGATAAAATACTTAATCCATCCTAGAGCCGCAGAATCCAGTGCCTTTAACCACTGAACGGCTTTAGTGCAACAGGTTATATACGCTCATCTTGCCATTTACAGTGTTTGCCTGGAAAACATTTATGTGCATGAGGTCATTTAGTTAAGCTTTATTGTCTTATTCCAGAGAAAAGAAATTTATTTTCTCTGAAGCAGTAGCTCAGTGCTTTCCTGTCTTCTCATGTCATCCCCGATTTTAAGTGATTATAGTTTAAACCGTCTGACCCAGAGATTTTAAGTCTATATGCTTCCCTCTTGGACCAGAGGCCATGGCAAAAACACCGTTACCGTGCAATATGCAGTCTATTATAAAGAGTGGCTTACTTTAGACAGCTTGAAAAAAATGCCAATAGATATTATTAGCCAAAAGCAGGATGCAAGGCTATATATGGGTGTATATTCCTGCCTTTATCAGCTGCCTTAATTTCTGTAGAACCATCTTCCTTCTTACAAAAAAAGAAAAAAATACACAGAAGGTCAGTGGATGAGAGAAGTGGCCCAGGGGAACTTCATCAGTCCAGTCTCTGCAGTTGCACTCAATGAGAGCAAAGTGGCCAGCCGGGCGGCTAGGCTAGTTCCAGCAGTTTTCTCCTCTTGCGTCCTTGGGAAATGCTGGCAGCCTTTTAAAGTTTAAGTTGCAACTACTTTGGAGGCAAGTAAGAATTGCCTTTTGAAGAATATGGAAATGCTTTCTTAAATGGAACCCCATTGAGAGACCCTGTGATGGTTAATTTTAGATACCAGCTTGCTTGAATTAAGGGAAACCTAGACAGCCGGTAAAATATTATATCAGGATGTGTCTGTCAGGATGTTTCTGGACGAGATCGGCATGTGAGTAGGTAGACTGAGTGGAGAAGATCCATCCTCAATGTGAGTGAGCACCAACCAACTTGCTGGGGGGCTTGGATAGAGCTAACAGGCAGGGGAAAGGAGAATTCACTCTTTCACTCTTAAAGCGGGGATACCCTTCCTCTCCTGTTCTTGGACATCAGAACCCCAGGCTTTCCAGCCTTTGGACTCTGGGACTTGCACCAACCACCTCTGTCCCCCACTCCCCTTTCCACCCCAACCCTGTACCTGGCTCTTATTCCTTTGGGCTTGAACTGAGAGTTACATCATCAACTTCCCTGGTTCTGATGCTTTTGGCCTTAGACTGAGCTATGCTACTGGCATCTCAGGGTCTTCAGCTTACAGATAGCCCTGTGGTGGGACTTCTCAGCAAGTATAATCATGTGAACTAATCTCATCTCCATCTATCTACCTATCATCTATATCTCTATCGATCTCTCATCTATCTTCTATCTACCTAATCCTATTTATTCTATTGCTTCTGTCTGTCTAGAGAATGCTGACTAATATAGAGCTTCTTGGCACCTTGCAAAATTCTGTTTTCCACAGCGTGAAGTGGTGGGTGTGCAGTGCATGCACAGGAGCATGTGCTTTTTGTTTAGCTCACACTGGCAGCCATTCGTGTCCAGTACCTTGGTGATTTTGCAGTAGGCTCCATGGAGGTTGTGAACTTCATATTCCATGTAAAGTGTAGTGAGTAACAAACCACTCAGTCACATTTTTTCTCTTTTATTATTGTCTCTGCTGCTCATGATGTGTGGCTTGAAAATCTTTACTAGGTTTTTGCTTTCAGGTTCATTTAGGTACCTCTGGCAACCTGAAACACAGATGTCTCCATATAAACTTGAACACTGACTTGCTGAAGAAGCTCTTTCAACGGCCCCCTGCCAGCCTTGGCTATTTCCAGAAAGAAAGGCTGGGGTCTCTGCATAGGGCACATTCTGCTGGTTGCACACCTGCTGAAGCTGCTTAGTGTGAAAAAAAAAAGTTTTGGATGCCAAGCAGATGGAAATGTGTTCAGTCTGGGGCTTTACCACTGCTGCTGATGTTGCAGGCTGGGGAGGTGGCATCAGGGACATGCTGAAGGGGCTGCATGGAAACATCTCACAGTTTGTAGGACCAAGCCCAGAGGCCTGGCTGGGCTGTACCAAGCGGTTCTAGAACAGGCAGGGTTAGGCCAGGTAGACCGCAGCAGAAGCCCTGGAAGCTCCAGATCCTAGCACAGTTAGGCTTTTTGTTGTCTGGATGGAGCACTGGTCAAAGATAGTCCTCTCTAAAAGCAGGGAATTTATACTCTGATTTATACTGCTGGAAAGGCCACTATTCATGGAGAAGACAGGTGTTATCCTCTTCCTCTGCAAGACAGGTAAAGAGGGGCAAGTATGTGGGCCATGATGCTGACCTTCTGTTCTGATTTCTAGATCTTCTGCAGCTGCTGATTTTCTGCATTGCTACTCTTAGTATTCTGGGAATTGGAGTGGAAATGGCAGGACTAGCATGTTCATTGAAAATACAGTTCTTAGGGTTGGCAGGGACACTATACTGTCCCTTATCAGACAGGGAAGGAGTGCTGCTATTGGTCAGATGAGTAGAATGCTGGGGACTCAGGGTGATGGGGAAACCCTCCAACTTGGGTCTTTTGCATCTCAGGAGCAGACATGTGGCTGTCATCTCATTGTACTTCTGGTCCATCATTGAGTCCTTAATTTCTTCCAGTTATAATCCAACAACACTGTCAGCTTAGTCCTCTGAAAGTTCTTATGGTTAGGGAGTGGCTCACATAAGGCCTTCATCCTTTTAGCCCATATTCATCCATGGCTCTTTCATAATGTGTTACAAATGCCCTTTTAGGTGAAATTAAGAATGAAAAATTTCTTGAGCAGGGTTTTTTCACCCTCTGTGGACAAATAGAAGAGAATATGGTATATTCCACCAAGGACTGTCTGCTGTGGTTCCTTGAATTTCTGTGCATCAAAAGGCAGAACTCAGATTAACAGTACATACAGTGTGACTCCCAATCTTCATAAATCTTATTCGAGTCCATCGTAAGTTTTTCCCTGGAAGAGTTCTGGGGCAGACTCCCAGAGGGTTGTTACAGATGGTATTTAACTTGTTGCCAAAGGTGAATTCATTGCCGAAGCCCAAATCGGTCAAACTTGATGTTCATGTCAGTCTCTAAGAGCAGAGTTTCTGCCTTTAGGTATTTATGAATAATCCATTTTTAGTCACAGTGCTGCACAGCAGATCGTAACCAGCAGAATTGGACTCAGTATTCTCCTCCTTTTAGGCTCTCATGAACCACTAGGTAATCAAACATCTCTCTTACACTGATGTGCTCCTTGGCAACACAGAGTGTTAATTCAGTCTTGGCCAGCTCAAATAATTTACCTATGTTGGGATGATTGAAAGCCTTCATGGTTCCCACTTCATGGGATAGTTTCTAGGGGCTGATAGTCATGGATCCCTCTTTCCCAGTCAGGATGTGCTGGTCCAACTTTCCTTAGACAAGCTTCCCTTGGTGATGATCATAAGGAGTAATTGTTGTCAATATAGTCTCTTCCTCAGCATAGATGGCCAAGAATTCCTGCAGTATGCTAGACTTGCTACTAGGCTTGTGGTCAAGTTATCCCAGGATAGGCTTAAAATTAGGAAAAGCTGGTGAGAAGTTGGGTCCAAATCATCTGAAATGAAAATTATTTCCCAGCCTACCAAACTGATCTTTCTGATGAAGCCAAAACACAATTCCAGAAAAAATTCAAATTAAAAAACTAATTAAATTAAAATTTAAAATTGAAAGAAAAAAGAAAGAACAAAGAAAAAGAAAAAATTGGAAAAATAACATAAAATAAAACATGAAAATATTAGCATGTCAGTGGGATTTATTTGAAGAAAGAGACAAGCTGATTTTCTTGGAAGCTTTTCAGGTCACTGGAGATCAGCTTCTTGAGCTAGAAAGACTACAAACCTAGATAGCAAATAACTTCATGAGGCCCAGCTGTGGAGTAAATTGGAACACAGAATTGTAAAACAAGGACTACTACTTCTGAGGTAAGACCACGAAATTAACCTATCTAGGCTGGAGATGATCAACAGTGGTTTTCTCACTTTTGAAAATAGCTTTAATGAGATATAATTCACATGCAATGTAATTCGTATGCTTACAGTGTATAATGCAATCATTTTAAGTATGTTTACAAATATGTGCACCCATCACCAGTTAAGTTTACATTTTTATCACCTCAAAAAACAAATTCAGACTCATAGGTATTATCTCCCTACCAATCCCACCACATCCCTACATCATATTCCCAGTCCTAAACTACCACTAAGCTACTTTTTGTTTCTGTAAGTTAAACTGACCTGTATATATTATAAGAATGAAATAACATATTATGTGGCCTTTTGTGTCTGGCTCCTTTCATTTAGCATAATTTTTAGAGGTTTATTCATGTTGTAGCATGTATCAGCACTTAATTACTTTTACGAATGAATAATATTCCACTGTATGGATATACCACTTTAAAAAAATCTCAATAGCTTTAGAAATACAAGTGGTTTTTGATTATATGAATAAATCATATAATTGTCAATTCTGGGTTTTTAGTGTACCCATCACCCAAAGAGTGTACATTGTACTCAACAGGTAAATTTTTATCCCTCAGCCCCACTTCCACTCTTCCCCACATCTGAACTCTCAATGTCCATTATACCACTCTGTATGCCCCTGTACATATGAGTACATAGTTTAGCTCCCAAATATAAGTGAGAACATGCAGTATTTGGTTTTCCACTTCTGATTTACTTTACTTATGATAACAGCCTCCAGTTCCATCAAAGTTGCTAAAACACACATTATTTTGTTCTTTTTAATGGTTGAGTAATATTCTATAGTATATGTATACACATACATCACCTCACATCACCTCACCTCACTTCACATCACATCACAACACATCACATCATCACATCACGTTTTCTTTATTCACTTATTGGTTGATGGGCACTCAGGTTGATTCCATACCTTTGCCATTGTAAATTGTGTTGCAATAAATATATGAGTGCAGGTGTCTTTATGATGAAACAACTTCGTTTTCTTTGGCAAGATACAGAGTAGTGGGATTACTGGATTGAAGAGCAAACTTACTTTTAGTTCTTTGAGAAATCTCCATACCGTTTTCCATAGAGATTGTAGTAATTTAAATTCCCACCAATAGTATGTAAGTGTTCACTTCTCACTGCATCTGCAGCCAGATCTATGTTTTTTTGACTTTTTAATAATGGCCATTCTGACTGGGGTAAGATAATAACTCATTGTGGTTTTAATTTGTATTTCCCTAATGATTAATGATATTAAATAATTTTTCATGTGTTTGTTAGCCATATCTTTTGAAAAATGTCTGTTCATGTTGTTTGCCCACTGAAATACAGTTGTTTACTGTTACCCTGAAATACAGTGGTTTTGGTAGGGCTCTATTCCTCTTTTTTCCTGACCACACCAATTTTTAAACTTCAACCAATTGTCAGATCATTCCTACTGCTGTTTTCAACACTTCTCTGGAAAATAAATCCCTCTGCAAACTAATCCAGTCAAATTAAGGCCACTTTGAAGGAATATGTTCTGAGGTCAATGGTCGGTATTTTTTCTGACCTCAGAAGGATTCTTTCCAGTGATATTACTCTCCAGTATTCTCTTGAAAACTAGCCAGTCCACAGTTTAGCCTGTATCTGGACTCTCGCCTCAGTTGCCTTTTACTATAGCCTCTGTGGGTTATACTGTGGTGAAGAAAGGAACATTGTCTTCTTACCGAAGAACTTATCTTGGAGAGTGTGCTTTTCTATATTCTATCGCAAATGAAGTCAAATATTAAGGAAGAGATCAGGAGCTATCTGTTTTAAGGTCCGATTCTCTCCACACCTCCATATCAAAATTTCTGGCCAGCTCTGAAGTAGGGTGGGGACAATGGCCAACTTTTCTCTGATGCCCCTCTCCAGGATGTAAGGGTTTGGGAAGGAATGGGGGTGGAGCTGCCTGAAGTCTTCTTGGCTTGCCTCTGCTAGCATGGAACCACCACCTTACATACTATATCAAGAGTGATCAGGAATCCTACATCTCAGCATCTTGCATTAAAGATGCAGACCCTATTTCACAAGTTGAGAAGCTGGTGGAAGAAGGGAGCCTCCACCTCTTAACTGCAATCACTCAGATTTAGCCTCAGAAAGAGATTAACTGGGAGAAAAATAAAAAATGCTGACATTCTGCTCCTCCTAAGAAAAACACCTGATTGGGAGCTTGGGACAATGTTCTGTGTTCTTGGCTACAGTATTCTAGAGTATAATCTCCATCTCAAATGAGCCAGGAGGAAGGAAGGAATCTTGTTTCAATTACTACAGATTTTCACGTTTCTTGTTAAACTTTGAAAAACTTTCTTTAATACATGATTCTTCCTTTGCTGTTTGTTCTTGGCACCACATCCAAAGGCTTTAACATTCCTGCTAGATTTTTTTTCTGGGGAGTGGGTCAGCAGAAATCTCAATAATGTCTTGAGAAGTCAATTCCACAAGTATATTTTAATATAATGTCTTGGGGTCTCAGATTTCTCATGTAAATTAAAGATGCAATAATATATTTTTTCATATACTGGAGAAAAGTCCCATACTATTATCTTTAGAGTGATAATCTCTATTCCATTTTTTAAAGCAATTAGGCTGAAGGTATTCAAATCAGAAAACAGAGTCTTACCATTTCTTAACATTATATCTATTCCTTCTAGCTACACAAATATTCAAGTACTTGGAGCCAACTCAACTGCATAGATAATTTTACCAGTCTTCAAATGTCTTCTATTCTCTCCAATTTCTTTATGTTTTGATAATGGTATTATTTTATAAACCCAAATAAGTTTTTACCACTTCTCTTTAAAATCCTTCAATAGTTATCCTCTGTCAACAGAAAAAATATTGCAAGCTCTTTGATATGTCATTCAATAATCTTTATGATAAATCCCACCCCAGCCTTATCTTCTCTTATTTCTACTTTGACATTCTACATTTAAGACATGCCAAATTACATACAATCTCTAGAACATGGAATAATTTTTATTTTTCCAAGACATTGAATATAATATCCTGCTTCATATGACCAAGCACATTTTTTCATTATTTTTTAAATTTTCACTATTTTTTGAGATTCTACTATGTCTTAGACATCATAATTGACAGCGGCTATACTGTGGTAAGTGAAAAGAACATTGTCTTCTCATCAAAGAGCTTTGGATTTGGTAATAAAGAGACTTTTTGAACAAATAATTCATCGAATCACATGACAGGTGTTCCTAAAAGAAGGTGAATTAACTTATTTGTGTAGACTGAAGAAGTTCTTGAGGAAGAACTTCTAAGCACTAATGTAACAGATAGATGGATGGATGGATAGATATAGAGGTGGAGATATTAAGTAAAGAATGTAAGGCATAGAACAAGCTGTTCAGGCAATGGCAACATGTGGTGCAAAAGCAGTGAATTATTAGTGCATTGAATGAAAACTAATACAGCTAGAATGTAAGAAGCAGAGCATGGGGATTGAAGTGGGAGAGCCAGATCCTTGGAAGGTCACATTAGTTAATTTTTCTTAACAGCATTAAAAGTCCTTAAGGAAGAACATTCCCTGACCACATATAATATGTTTTTCCTATTAAAAGAACATGCTACAGGTCCCCCCTCAAACCTGGAGGAACATTAGCTCTTTTGTGGCCCCACCAAGCTTTGCACATGCCTCTGCTGTAACATTATCATGTCCTGTTAACTTATTTCCTTCTTGGTTTCTTCAACTAGCTTATGAGCTCCTAGGACAAATGACTCATTTTTATACGCACAGTAGTCACCTCTTTTCAGTGGGATACACGTTCCAAGAACCCCAGTGGATACCTACAGCTGTAGATAGTACTGAACTCTATGTGTATTAACTTTATTCTTGTATTGTAGGACTACATACATTCCTGCAACAAACTTCAATTTTTAAATTAAGCATGCAAAGAGATTTAAAAAACTAATAATAAAATAGAAAATTTTAAAATATATACTGTAATGAAATTATGTGATGTGTTTTTTCGCTCATTCTCTCAGAATATCTTATTGTACTGCACTTGCCCACTTTATTCCTGTGATCTATCTAATAACAGAGAATGCAACTAAGTGACTAAGGAAGTGACTAAGTAACTAAGTGACTAAGGAACAGGTAATGTGTGTACAGAATGGATACACGGGACACAGAGATGATTCGCCTCCCTTGTGAACAGAAGTGGCAGGGCATGAGATTTCATAAGGCTACTCAGAGAGGCACACAATTTAAAACTATCTTTTATTTATGAAATTTTCCGTTTAATATTTTCAGACTATGGCGGACCAGGGAACTGAAACTATGGCAAGCAAAACCACAAATAAATAACCACAAACTACCATATTGCTACAGTTCCACGTCTAAAATAACACCTGAAAAATAAGAGTTTTAAAACATATTTGTTGATAAAATAAATGGATAAGCATGGAAATAAATTACAGAGAATAAAGAATATTCGTTTTATTTTTTTGAATAAAGAATATTCGTTTTTATTTTTGAAGACCTGAACAAGAGCTACTCACAGATAAAAACAAATCTCTGTACATGTCAATGCTCCTGGACAACTTGGAACCTGAGCACCAAATTAATGCATAGACTTTGAAGCCATGAGAAATGAGAAGAAAGCCTTGGTACTCATCCTTCTTGATGCCATTTATTTAACTGTAAATTGAATACATAAACAGGTCATTAAATAAATTAATTAGCAATTTATTTAACTTTTTTGTTGCCATTATTCTTGGAGGCAGGATTCAGAGTTGAGGAAGAATCATTCAAGATAATTAATATAAGGAAGAAATATAAAACACAAGATAATCAATACACTTTATTGTCTTGTAAGGATTATTTAATGCCATGATGGAGACAAACAGATACATGAACACCAAGAAGAAACTTTTAAGCAGAGCAGATTTGTAGATGATGAGTGGAAGCTAGGATATTTGCAATGGTACTCCTCCTTAGGCTGCTGTTAAATGTTCCAGGATAGGGTACCTGAAAAAAGGTGTGCCAGCCATGATATTATAGTCTCCTACATATATTTGATTGATACAGAGATGAATGCCTAACCTAAGTTGAATGAATTCGAGTCATGCCTTGGATTTTTTGAAGTGTAACTGAGAAAAAATGATTGGCTCTCTTCAGGGCCCTACCTGGGAATTGTTGGTAGCCATATTTTTCGGCTTGTAACCTACTTTGCATTAAAGAGACCAATCAAACTTTCAGAATCTGAGACTAGAGAGGAGTGTTCAAGATATTGGATCCAGGAGATATTGAGGCCCAGCTCCATCACCTTGTCTTATCAGTCAGTCATTCGATCTTTCCTTGGAATACATGAACCAATAATCTCCATTATCTGAAATGCATCCAAATGAGTTTCTGTTTCGATACTATATCAATGAGTAGAAAGACAAGTTTCATAAAAATATAAATAGTTTGATACAATTTTAATAAAACAAGATTTATATATATTTGAATATAAAAGTCATCATAGAAGATAAATAGAAAAATGTTAACATTGAGTTACCCTTGGAATAGTGAAGAAGGGGAGAAGGAATATCTCTCATGTTTATGTTGCATATTTCTATATTGTGCAAAATTTTAGCAATGAGACAAGGCTGGCCAACATGGTGAAAACCTATCTCTACTAAAAATACAAATATTAGCTGGATGTGGTGGCACATGCCTGTAGTCCCAGCTACTCAGGAGGCTAAGGTAGGAGAATTGCTTGGACCCAGGAGGCAGAGGTTGCAGTGGACAGAGATCATAGCACTGCACTCCAGTCTGAGCTACAGAGTGAGACCCCATCTCAAAAAAAAAAATAGCTATTAATTTTATAATTAGACAATAATTGTATTGTCTATTAATCTATTAATTGTATAATCTAATGATTATATTCCTGACATCAGGTGATCAGTTCACCTCAGCCTCCCAAAATTAATCTATTAATTTTATAATTAGACAATAATTTTAAAAGTCCATAAAAAATTCCTAGGCAAAACATATAAAGAAAAACAAACAGGTCCTTTGTATCCACTCTCAATTATTCCAATACCAAGTGCACCTGCATTGACTGATTCCACAGCAAATCCAGTAGAGATTTGTGATGCTTTCTGATATAAAGCCAAAGTTACAACTACTTCCCAACTCACAAATACCTAATTTATGAACACCTGGCACATAAAGAGAAAGGCTACTGGCCCAAGCTAATTTGCCTGAAGACTGTATAGAAGAGTAAAAAATACTCTTGAGCTTGGCCATCAGACTGCTTAATTTTGAATTCTGCATTTCTATTTACTAGCTTTGGGATATCAGGCAAGTTATTTATCTTTTCTGTGTCTCAGCTCCTCACCAATAAGATATACTAAAAGGGCTCTTAACTCATAAGATTGCTATGAAGTTTAATAGAAACAATGCATGAGAAACCTTGCCTAAGCAAGTGTTAGCTATCAGTGTTTCCAGGAAGCAGCTTGCCCTCTCAGTTCTCAAGATTTCACTACATCACTGTATTCTTTCTATAATGGCAAGCTTAGTAACTGTTACCAGGTACAGATAGCAAATCCCTTGGGAGTAATGATTTTCCTGTCTTGGTGACAAATTTCAAAATGCTGGAATCAATTTCCTCAGCATTAATTCTTGTCCCACATATCTGTACATTATTTGACTGGAGCAAACTACCTTTAAGCTTATGAAGTTCATCCCAATCAAAGCAGAGAGCTTGTTCTATTACATGAATGCTATTTCAAAAATTCCAAGATGCACATTATTTTTACATAATACCAATTTATGAAATCTGATAATCCTTAGAGTTGATGGAGTATTTCAATCCACATAGCCAAGCAGCAGGCCAGAAGTTACTTGTGGGGTAGGTTTTTACTGCTTGCTGTGGGCAACTTGGTCATAGCTATTCACAGTATCATCACTTTGACTTTGTATTATGCACATTGTTGGTACTAGATGTGGTGAGCTTAGCTGCCATTTAAAATGTCCGTGAAAAGAATACACAATGACTAAGGCTTAAAACAAAGACATTATATATTCAGAAAGTTATGGAATTGTGCAGCATGATGTATATTAGCACTCTATGTCTAAATATATTTAAAATAAAATGTCTACATAAAAAAGCACAGTGTTAGAATTTAACTGCATTTTTTTCTTCAGTAATACATAAAATAATGGTGCTAAAATAGATGGTAACTTAAATTCTTTTTTTTTTTTTTGAGGCTGGTCTAAAATTCCTGACATCAGGTGATCAGCCTGCCTCAGCCTCCCGAAGTGTTGGGATTACAGGTGAGTCACCACACCCGACTTAACTTAAATTCAAATAAAATATTAGTTTACATAAGAAATATGTGGGCCTCTTTTCTCCCAGGGTTTCCTGTTTCATGCAAGCCAATGATCCTTCGATGCAGTATGTACTAACCACAAAGCATGTGTCAGATATACTGGTGCGTAGTCTTTTTCTTCCATCAGAAGCCAAAACTTTTATTTTATTCAAAATAAAGACCTCTCAGTATTATATACAGTGGTTATTTGCTTATAGTTCCTAGACTTTTTCTGTTATTATGAGCAAAAGAATTCAGTGATTAAACTGGAGTCTGTCTTCATACAGAAGTCTTTACAAGTGGACCCTGTGACCCAGTAGAAATAATTCCTGAAGAAGAATGCATTTTCTTATAGAAAAGATGCTACTTGTTTGGGTTAAAAGCTTCATCTAGTCCTCAAAGATCTATCAAAGTCATCTTGTAGATGCAGTGATAATATCAAATCTCTAGTACTAAAATAATATCAATTTGTACCCACGTGGTTTTAAAAAAAATTCTAAAATAAACTCAAGGACAGTCCTACCTCTGGCTGCTGTCACTGACGGGGGGAGCATGGCAGGGTCACCCAGAGATTTGCAGCAGAATCCTGGTTGTAGTAAGAATCCAGAGACAGGGATCAGGAAAGTTGTGTCATCAAAGAGCAAAGTGGGAGTTTTGAGGGAGAAATAGGTGTTCTCATTGGAAAACCCATTATATTACAGAAGAAACCAATTTTTCCAAAAGATAAATCTTAAAGACTAAAGCAGTTCTAGGAGATGGGATAATGACTCTGACTTCTGCACACTGGAGAACTACCTTCACATTCCCATCTCAAAAAGATTCCCCTAAATCTTTACCTGAGCAATCACTTTTAACAGAAGAAGTACTGCCATTCATTCCATGAACCATAGATACCTGGGGATAAGACCCCTGAGGGTATTATAGTCGCATACCTTCATCTCATGCTCATTCTTGGACATAATCTCTTCGAGTAAAATGTCAGATGGGCTCAATGTCAGCTGTTCAAGATTTTTCTATCTCTTTCTGCTCTGATCTTTAACTTTTTCCCCGTGGGTTGTTCAGTTGAATGTCCACAGTTAAATGCCACATCACTGTAACCCAATTAAGACAGTATTTCTAAACCCGAGCCCTGGGGACATCACAGGAAGATGCACTGAATACTTGTAGAACCACTGATAGTTTTGTTTCCTGACACATAGGGGATGAATGAGGTACTTATAGAGAAAACATTGAAATGATCTACCATTCGTGGCATTGTATTTTTGTGGAAATATTAGTTAAATCTCAAAACACATATAACCAAGCTTTATAATTGATCCTTTTTAAGGTCTACCTGTGTGGGAACTATGCACTTGGGGAAGCTCATTTGTGTCTCCTGACTTCACATTCAAGTATATCTGAAAACATATTCAATTTTCTGAATTCCCTACATTTGTGTCCAGCCCTTTCTCTCACATTAAAATTTTGTCCTTCTTCCTTCCTTTTTTTTAATATTATCCAATCCCTAAGGAAAAGTTTTGGAATATCTTTGATCTTCCATAAAGTATATTTTCAACTTTTAATTATTGATTAAATAAATTAATGAATCAGTAAATGAAGGAATGAATGAATGAACAATGACCAGAAAAGTTGCTTTTTTTAAACCAAATTTAAAACTTACTCTTTTAGCTCCAAACAGTGAGAGGCAGCCTTGTAACAAATCACTCCTGTGATTTGTAGGTAACACTTCTCTCTTTGTTTCTTGGAGATGAAGTCACTGCCCTCTTCCCAGCCCCCAAATCTCCAAAACCTCTCCTTTCTTAAAGTTGTGTTTTCAGAAAATTGAAAAGCCAGGCCCCCATTCTGATTAACCCAATTCCCTGGACTTTGGATAAACATGATGTTGCATCTCTCTCTAGAAAAACAGTTTGCATGCATGCCTAAATCTGTCTAAATCAATCTCTGTGTCTGTGTCTCTCTGTCCTCTCTGCCTTTTGTTTTCCTCGGAATTCATCAGTAAGATATCTAATTAATCCTTCGTTACCTCTCAACTGAGCTTCATTATATCTTAATGATTAAACTGTATTGTTCTTCAGCAACTTCAACCGGAATTCTGCGTATCCTCTAAATCTCTTTGCAACGTTTCAAAATTTATTTACATAATATCCTAGAACTTGCTTTTCTTCCATTAGAGCATGGCAAACCTTTGCCATTCATTTGACTGCTTCTTCCAACTCAGCTATTTTCTTTTGCCTGTGAGATGCCGAACTCTCAAGAACAGGTCTCTGCCAGGGGACAGCTGGCTGTTGTATGGTTACCAAGAAACACATACAACTCCACCTTTAAGATTTAGGAGCAGAGGCCAGTGGTTGAAATAAACTGACATGTATTAAATGGCTATTTTGTAATAAATACATACACACACACAATTTGATTTTATCATCATAACAAACCTATACTTTTGTTACTATTACTTCCTTTTATAGAAGATAAAATGAAGCCTTGAGAGGTACCTCACACATGGGGCAGATCCCAATCCGGAAGGGCAAACTTTAATCTCGAATCTCTCCACTCTGAAGGCCATAAATTTTCACTTTTCTTTGCTTCTTGTTAAAATAAAACTTTACCTAAAATATGTATACCACTATCTAGTTTCAGAACTTTTTTTTGACGGGACAGGAGGAGGCCAAATGGAAGCTCTCTGCCCATTTAGCAGTAACGTCTCATAATGGTGATAGTTGTACAATGTTAAGAATATACTTAACCACTAAATGTACACATTAAAATGGTTAAAAAAGTAAATTTTATATTGTTTATATTTTATCACAATAAAAACACACATATATAAACAAATTTCAAGTCTTCTTTTTCCCACTTTTTCTTATAGCTTCCTTTCTTTAAAGGTTATGTCAATAATTAGAGAGACCAGGATGAAATACTCAAGCTGGTTTTATTAAGTTAAAATATTGTGTACTGGTTTCTCTATTTTCTGCATTATGACTTTACTTGGTCAAATATAGATTTTTATGTTACAGGCACAGAGATAATATTATCACTTATCAAAAGCTACACCTCACAAGGGAACTGCAATGGATTTTAAAACCCTAAAGTTTCCCACTATTATAATGTCCTTCCTCAGAGAGAAATGCACTGTTTCCAGAAAGGATTTCCTGTTATTTTATGTAGTCTGTTGGATACTCATTGAATCTTGGGGCCTTTGTTTGATTTTCTGTTTGACAAGCCCTTGACATAATGTTGACGATGTCCAAATCTCTTTTCCAGCCCACAGCCCCCCTCTAAGCCCTTGATCATATATCCAACTGCCTACTGGACATCATCATGATATCCCTCAGACACCTGAAATTTAACTTGTTCAAAGCTTTATTCATTTTTTCATACTCTCAGACCTGCTGCCACTTCTATATTTCTGATTTCACTAAAAGTTATAACTATTGACTCTGCTGTTTGAACAAGAAATCTAGGCATCATTCTGTAATTTTCCTTCTCCACCCACATCTTATCCATCAGTACATTCTTTAGAGTCTTATCAGAGTATCCCTCAAGGCCTATTTCAAAGGATTGGCTTAGACACCCCCCACATACATGCACAGCAAAGTCTTCCATTTTGATTGCCTAATATGATGCATTCAGCTAGCTATTTGCTCTGGTAAATTGGTATCTGTGGCCACAGAACTGGCCGTGGATCTCAACCAAAAGAAGATATATCAACAAAATTTAAGAAGATATATCAACAAAAGATAAGGAATAATCCATCATTTCCTGGGGACTTTACTACAATATTTTAAGTATCTGATTTTTTTATTGTTGTTCTTGTGATATCAACAGATGCTGGCATATCAGCAGCCAATCTGATATTCCTTATTCCTGAGCTCGGGCCTAGATAGATAGCTTCCCCTCAGCTCTCTTGCGCGTCACTTCTTGGAAAAGTAATAGTATGGGGGGTGGGGGAGGGAGAGCATCAGGAAGAATAGCTAATAAGTGCTAGGCTTCATACCTAGGTGATGAGTTGATCTGTATAGCAAATCACCATGGCACAGGTTTACCTATGTAACAAACCTGCACATCTTGCACATGTACCCTGGAACTTAGAATAACAATTGAAGAAAAAATGGAAAGGAATTGTAGACCAAGTGAGAAATTATTTTAAAATACAAGCAAGTAGGTTTACCTGATATCACATATTCTCCTACCTATAGGCCAGTGAGACATTTCCCTCTTTCTTTTGGAAGGATACTCAGAACATTTAGCATGCCACAACAGCAAAATTCTATTTCTTACGTTGCAAAATCTGTGGTCTAGTTGTAGGAACAGAACATTAATAAGAACACAGGATAATATTCCCCAAACTTGTAAATGATTATTGTGAACTTCTAATTTGAAGTTGAATATATACAATAGCCTTTTCTTTATTATCTAACAGAAACCATGCAGAAACAATAAAGTTAATGAGAATAATAACACAACACCGTCTTCCAAAATTGTTGACAGTTGTGGAAAGGATGCCAAAAGAAATGAAGAAATAAGAAAAAGTTGCTGGTTAGTCCTTCAACCTTCTACCCGTTTCCATCTACTGGCTACACACAAAAGACAAAAGTAGCCACATGAAATGTCTTGATTTTCAAAGAACATGTCTGTTAATACGAGGCACAGATCTAGCCTTTCATTCAATAAACTTGGTAAAAACAATGGCTTCAGAAAATAAATTGCTTGCTTCAGAAATATATATTCAAAAAAGAACAATCATGGGATGAAAGATGTCACAAGAAACAATAAGTAAAGCTAAAGTGCATAGGAAGGATAGTCACCATAACAATATTTAACCACACAGAGAGCCCTAAACAAGTATTTCACCGTGCAATTTAAAATTTAATTTAAAAGTCAATAAAATCAAGCAGATATAGGCAGACACAAAACTTTAGGACAAGACGACAAAACTAGAATATGATAAAGTATGAGAAAAGACATAGGAAAAGAAACAGAAGAACAAGAACAATTACAGATATGAAGGCAAAATTATTAATAGTAATAGGAGAATATACATTGCTAAATACTCTAGAAGGGTTATAAAGGACAGGATTTTAAAAGGCAACAAAATGAAATGGATATAAATAACTATTCTTTAAAGGATTATTTAAAAATGAAAACAGGCAAGGGAGATACCAAAAATGCATGAATCGGATAACTGAAATTTGGTTTTTAAAAATTGAATCTATCTTGAACTATATCATTTAAGAAAACTTTCCAGATGGGGATGGAGCAAGGTGGTGGAATAGAAAGCTCCACTGATCGTCTCCTCTGCAAGGACACCAAGTTAACAACTATCTACACAGACTAAAACACCTTCATTAAGAACCAAAAATCAGGTGAGTGCTCACAGCACCTGCTTTTAACTTCAAATCGCTGAAAGAGGCAGTCCTGAATCTCTGATGCTGCCTCTCCCTCCTGCCGTGTTCTCCACAGTGGTTGGCGTGGTACAGAAAGCCTCTCTGGGCCCTGGGGGAAGAGAACACAGCAATTGTGAGACAATGAACTCAGTGCATCCTAATAGAGCAGGAAGGAAAACCAGACTGAACTCAGCTGATGCCCGTCCATGGAGGGAGCATTAAAACTAGCCCTAGCCAGAGGGGCATTGCTGATACCAGTGGCCAGAACAATAGTACCTGTAAACCTTGACGCCGATGGCTACAGCACTGTGTCTCCAAGTAAACTTGAAAGGCAGTCTTGGCCATAAGAATTGCAACTCTTAAGTGAGGTCTGGTTCTGAACTAGGCCCAGAGATAGTAGGCTGGTGGGGCACATGACATACTGAGACACCAGCTGAGGCAGCCAAGGGAGTGCTGGCATTGCCCCTCCCCTACCCCTACCCCAGGCTGCAAAGCTCATGCTCCAAAAGATATCCCATCTTTCTGCTTGAGGAGAGAAGACGGAAGAGAGAAAAGGATTTTGTCTTGCATTTTGGATACCAGCTCCGCCATGGCAAGATAGGGCACTGGTCAGAGTTGTGAGGCCCCTGTTTCAGACCCTAGCTCCCAGACATTTCTAGACACACCCAGGGTCAGAAAGGAACCCACTGCCTTGAAGGAAAGAACCCAGTGTTGGCACCATTCATCACTTGAAAACTGATGAACTCCTGGGCCCTGAATAACCAGCAGCAAAACCCAGGTCCTACATGGAGGGTCTTGGGTGAGCCTCTGAAACTTATTGGCTTCAGGTGAGAATCAGCACTGTTATTTCCAGTCTAGCTGGTGGGAACAGGCATTAGTCTTTGCTATCTTAGTGTAACAGGTATAGCTTGCTCTAAATTTTTTCATGCAATTCTTTTCACAGTCTTGGATAATTTTCTTATATAGATGTATTATATTACCCAGTACTGTGTTGAATTTAAAAATTCTCTGCAGAACCTTGTGGGGCTCTACAGAGCCTTGCTCCGTGTCGCCTTTTTATACTGTGTGCAGTGAGCTTTAGCCGTCATAGTTTTCTTAGACTGAATTTCATCACTGCTTAATGATTCTTCCTGGTATACCTGGTTTCATAGTCCCTCATATGGCATGAAAATACTCTCAAAGCATTAAGCCTGGGCAATAAGAGGACTCATTCATTTGTTTATTTTCCATCTCCTAGTGACCACTGGACTTCATTTTCTGATGTCTAGTGTCTGAAAAGGCATTTTCACTTATGTAAATTGTCCCTAGCATGACTTTTGAAGAAAAGGATAATTGAGTTTGATAGACAGTATAAATATACTTAAGACTCACAAATACACTTAGGACTCAAAACATATTTAAATCTGATAAAATAATTGATTATGAGTAAATTTAAGAACAAAAAGATGAACATTAAGAACATTGATGAAATTAGTATGATGAAGGTGATTGATGAAATTAAAGGTAAAAAGAAACAGAAAGAAAGAGAAAACATTAATTTATATTAATTTGCAGATGATATACTCTAAAAAATAGAGTTTGAGCTCTATATAAAAATATAATAATATGCCAGAACATTATGCCAACTTCCTTTTTTTTTGAGAGACAGGGTCTTGCTCTAATACCCAGGCTGGAGTGCACCGCTCACTGTAGCCTTGATCTCCTGGGCTGTAGTGGTTCTCCCACTTCAGCCTCCCCCGTAGCTGGGACTATAGGCACATGACATTATACCTGACTAATTTAAAAAGAAATGTATTTTGTAGAGATGAGGTCTCACTGTGTTGCTTAGGCTGGTATTGCACTCCTTGGCTCAAGAATTCCTCCCTCCTCAACCTCACAAAATGCTGGGATTACAGGTATGAGCCACTGTGCCTGGCTAAAACTTTCCATCGTCAAAATAATAACACAAAATACATTAACAAACTAGTGAGTACATAATAATACATAATACAAGAATGAATGATTTTCTAAAACCTTACAATCTGAAAATAAAATGCAAGCTGACATTACACAACTAAGAGCAAATACATCTAATATCACTAAATGTAAATATGACAAATTTCTCTATAAAGTAAAATAATTTATATAAATCACAAGGCAAATTTTCAATTTGAAGTCATGTAAAATAGATATACATAAAACAATTTGTCGTAGAATCAAATAAAATATAAAATTTGACCATAGGATGCAGACAACTATGTACAAAATTTAAAAAGAAGGTTCACAATCTTAACAATAGGAAAGGCTGATTTTAGTCGAAAACCATTAGATAAAACATAAGGTGTTATTGACACCAAAAAATGAAAAAATAAAAACTGATTATATGTATTCATATGTATGATTACGTAAAATAACATACATGTTTAAAGAAAAAGCATATAAACAGAAAAAAGATACATTGTCTGCAAACATATAAGAAGCAAATGTAGTTATATAAGAATTTTTACTCTGCAAACAGAAAATACTTTATTTTCTTCTTTTTGTTATGAAAATTTTAAAAGCATTTCTTCTAAAAAAAATAAGATACATGTGCAGAACATGCAGGTTTGTTACATAGGTATATGTGTGCCATGGTGGTTTGCTGCACCTATTGACCTACTTTCTAAGTTTTCTCCTCATAACCCCCATCCCTAACAGGCCCTGGTGTGTGTTGTTCCCCTCTCTGTGTTGATGTGTTTTCATTGTTCAACTCCCACTTATAAGTGAGAACATGCAGTATTTGGTTTTCTGTCCCTGTGTTAGTTTGCTGATGATGATGGCTTCCAGCTTCATCCACGTCCCTGCAAAGGATGTGATCTCATTCCTTTTTATGGCTGCATAGTATTCCATAGTGTATGTATACCACATTTTCTTTATCCAGTCTATCATTGATGGGCATTTGGGTTGGTTCCATGTCTTTGCTATTGTAAATAGTGTTGCAATAAACATATGACAATACACTTTATTTTCAAGAGTTCAGGACATATTTACAATAATTGGCCACATTTAGGACAACAAAGTAATGTCAATAAATTAAAAGAAGTAAAATGGAATATATACATATATATACACACACAAAATCTCGTATCAGGTGGACATTTCAACTGTATTTTTAAAATATGTATTAGAAAGTTGTGATATTCTGTTTCCAATATGACCAAGAAAGCTCCTGTCACACTAACTGTCTTATAAATAACCAATATTAATTCTGGAAAAAAAGTAACATATCTATCTGAAGTCAATAGAGAGTCAACAATATCTGCAGTCATTGGAGGAGAATTGGCACTTGAAAGAAGAAAATGAAATTGAAGGAAATTTCATGATTTATTTTTTACAGAATGTTGGTTGAGAGTAGGCCACAGTCAATTCTTTGTAGGGTGATTCAAACTATGATAGAAAATGTGTAGTCTTACTGACTTGAAATACCAGGGTTTGAGGCAAAATTGCCAATAGAAAACAGAGTAGGTCCTAGTAAACAGAGAGTAAGAGTTACAGAGCCATGCATTCTGTGATAAGGTCTTCCCTGCAAAAAACCCACTAGGATCGAGTAAACAGCAGAATGATGATGACAGAAGAAATGGTAAGAAAATTTGAAGATTTTAAATAAAAATTATCTAACTTGAAGAACAGAATAAAAGATAAAAGACTAGATAACTAGAAAGACAGCTTCATGTAATTGTTAAACAATATAAAAAGATGTAACATATCGGTAATTGGAGTCCCAGAAAAGAAGAAAGAGAAAATGTGGCAAGAAAAAATGGCCAAAAAGTTTACATATTTGGTGAAAACATAAATTTACAAATTTAAAAACTTTAATGAACACAAGGCAGGATTAATAAAATGAGTAACTATACTTAGGCATAGGCAATAATACTAACATTGTAATGTAAGCATTTTATTTATGTAAACATAATACATATGACAATTTTAGTGCAAAGTTTTGTAGGGAGATAAATGGTCATGCATGGTTACAAGGCTTCCCTGTTTACTTGAAGTGGTTCAATATTAGGTCTAAATAAGCTGTAGAAGGCTAACGCATATTAATGTTTATGTCAAGAATTAGAAAAATAATGTGAAAAGGTGTGGTTAAAATACAATAAATAATTTAAAATGAAATTTCAAGAGTCAAACAATTCAAAATGCAGTTAAGGGTAAGCTGAAAAAGAAAAATCTGAGAAAACAAAGAATAAAATGAACACTGCTCATTTATTTTAAATGTTTTGTTATTGCTTAATTATTTTACTATTAATATAAAATAATTAATATAAATATTACAATGTATGTAAACCATAAAATAATTAAAAATTATTATTGATGTTGAATTATTTTAAATGTTATTTACAACATTTAAATTTTATTTAAATGTTACAAAAGTTAAATACAAGATTGTCAAATGGTCAATAAAAGCATTATCTGCCTGAATACTGTGTGCAAGAAATATCTTAAATATAAAAAGAAATATAGATAGAAAATAAATGATAAAAAGATGGCATATCATGTGGACAATCAGCATGAAAAGGCTGAAATAATTACATTAAAATCAGATCAAATAGACCTTAAGGCAAAGTCAGCTGACAGAGATCCAAAAAGAATATTTTATAATAATAAAAAAATCCGGTGGCTCAAGCCTGTAATCCCAGCACTTTGGGAGGCCGAGGCGGGTGGATCACGAGGTTAAGAGATCGAGACCATCCTGGTCAACATGGTGAAACCCCGTCTCTACTAAAAATACAAAAAATTAGCTGGGCATGGTGGCGCGTGCCTGTAATCCCAGCTACTCAGGAGGCTGAGGCAGGAGAATTGCCTGAACCCAGGAGACGGAGGTTGCGGTGAGCCGAGATTGCGCCATTGCACTCCAGCCTGGGTAACAAGAGCGAAACTCCGTCTCAAAAAAAAAAAAAAAAATAATAATAATAATAATAATAAAATCAATTCAAGTATAAGACATACAAATTATATTTGTAAAACCACATGAAGCAAAATTGATAGAATCAAAGATAAAAATAGCCGATTCTAAAGTCACTTCTGAAAATCTCAGCATTCAGAAATTTCTACCCGAAAAATTTCTAAAACAATTACTTTAAGTAATGAATCAATTTAACAGTGTCACAGAACACAAGGTTAATATACAAAAATAAATACTTGTATTTATATACTCAAAGCAAAGAAGTCAAATATGAAATAAAAATACTCATTCTCTTAAAATATCACCAACAAGCTAAATTAAGAGATTCATTTAAGAAAACATATCTAAAAATCATATACTGCAAATTACAAAAATAGTACTGAGAAAGATTAACAAACAGGAAAGTAATGAAATGACATATTGTTTAGAGACTCAGTATTGATAAGATGTTGATTACTCCAAAATTGATCTATAAGCCTCGTGCAATTCCAAGCAATATTTATAACGATGTTTTATTGTAGCAATTGGTTATCTAATTCTAAAATTAATATTTATATTAAAATGGCCCCAGGTATTAAAATAATCTTAAGAAAAAAACAAAGTTGGAGGACTGGCACTACCTGACTTCAAGATTTACAACAAATCTACAATAATCAGAAGAGAGTGATAGTTACATAGGGTAAAAATCTGGAATAATTGAGCATAAGGGAGAACCCAAAAATAGAATTAAAAATTTATGTGATTTTTGATAAAGCTGCCAAAGCAATCCAATAGGAGAATGAAAATATTTTCAACAAATGGTGCTGTAACATTTTGATATTTATAAAAAATTACTTCAATCTTTACCCTACAGTGTGCATAAAAATTAATTTAAGATATATACAAGAGCTAAATATTGTTAGTGAAATCAATAAAGTTTTTATAATAAGAAATAGAGGAAATGCTCTAAAATACTACTGAGAGACATAAAAAGGAGTTTAATAAATATTATAATCTTAAATAGAACATTCAGCATCATAAAGATGGCAGTTTTCTCCATTATTTCATATCCTTAATATATTTCAAATTTTATACAGATAGATGGGTGAATAGATCAGTATATATATAAGTATACATAAAAACAATTCAATATCCATACATATCAATATATATGTTAACCAAAATATATATCAATACATATACAACAAAAAATTGACATAAAAATACATATCAATGCAAATGCAAAAATAATAGAGATATTATGTATATATTGTATATTATTTTAAAATTATAGACCTCAAATATTATTATTTATATGTTATTTTGCTTTCACGTTTTGTAACCAAAAAGCAAACATTAAAGTCCACATTGAAAATGAAGAGTTAAAAATAATCTTGAAAATTTTGAGATCTAATGCAACTCAAGCAGATACTGATACATACTGTAAAGCCAACAAAACAAAACATTGTGCCACCAGCATATGAACAGACAAACCATGAAATAAAAAAGGATAGAAATGCATTAAAAAATCCCTGGGGAATGTAGTATGTGATACAGATTGAATTTCAAATAACTGAGAAAAATATATTTAATTAATTGTATTGGTAAAACCAGGTAGCTACTTGGCAAAAAAAATGAAATTAAATTCATATCTCATATGCTATGAGGAAAATAAATGATAGTTAGATAAAATATTTAAATGGAAAACACCATAACAGGGGTGGAAAATAAACTAGTAAAACAATGGGGACTTACCAAAATATCTTTGAGTGGGAAAGCTACTCAAAGTATGGCACAAAAAAATTATAGTTTTTGTGTATTAAGTAAACAAAACTAAATTTTAATATAATGTGGTGAAAATATGGTAAAAAAAATTAGAAAATATGTTCCCAAATCTAGAAGCCATAAAAGATTAATAACATGAAAACAAAAAGATTAAACATGTCTTTAGGGGAAGAAATACAATATATAAAGCCAAAACCACATTTTTTAAAATGTGCAGAATATTTGCAATAAAGGTCACAAAGTTTTAATTGCTCTTATTTGTAAAGAATAACAAGTTAATAACATCAATAAAAGAAATGAATGGTAAAAGTATGTCAATGACCCTTAAAATGTAAAACACTGTTTTGTCTCATAACAAGAATATAAATTTTAAAGTCTCTAAGTTACCACTTCCTATTAAAAATGTTCAGATTATTGGAGAACACAGCATCTAATAACCACTATGTTGGGAATTTTATCATAAATGGACATTCCCACAAATACCAAAAATGATATGCATATCACAGCATATTTACAATAATTTGTTAAAATCTAATTAGTCAAAATCTGAATGTATATCACCAGATGTCTTATTTAATGGCTGCATGTAAAATAATATGCAGCTCTAATGCCAGAAAATGAGGACATTCTTTGTGTGCTAATAGAAAACATTCCTAAAGATAAATGTAAGTTAAAGAAAAAAAAAAAAACAAAGAACTATATGCACGCATGTTAGAACAGTAGGGGATAAAGGATGCATGTGGTGTGTTTCTGTATATAAAGGATTCCTTGTATATACACACTGTATCCTACAAAGGATGCACTAGAAACTCTCATTGTTTGACTCTGAGAGTCTTCCCTCCCATATTATCCAGTTCAAAGGTGGAATATATGCTGTCTAGAGTTAGGACAGAAATTGGTTTTTCATTGTCACTATGAGGACTCCCAGTAATCTTTACAGCTACCACACTGCCTTTAGATCATCCAGAAGATTGAGAGCTTAAAAATATTTCCTCATTGTTCAGTTCCCATCTATTCCTTTGGTGGACAAATCTCCTTCAGCTTTCCACAGCATTTCCACGATCTTGGAGTGGGGTATCTGGTCCTAGACATCTAGAGGCAGGTATGGAAGGAGTGTTCTTCATATCTGGTTAAACTGACACTGGACAGATCCAGCCTCCTATTCCAATAAGCATGAACAATTCTGAAGAAAACACTTCTATGTTTCATGCTCAGAGTTGTCCTTGAGTGAGTAGTCAGAGGCCATCTTGGTGAAAGTTGTTCATTTGTGTAGGCTAAAGTTCAGCCAAACAATGATGGGTGAAATTCAGAGTCAGGGACAATGAGTCTGCATATCACCTGGTCAGGTTCTAAATTCCCTTTTCTAGCTGTAGTCTGATGGAGAGGCATCCACGGTGAACAGCAGTAGCAAAACAGGTACGGTGCATGGCTATTTCATGACAGTGTTTTGAAACCATCACATTCAGGAACTCATTTCTGCTTAATGCTATAAAGGATCTATTATATAAAAGAAATATGTGGTTTTCTCTCTTGGTAATAAGTTATGTTTTCTTTATGCTTGGTAAATCTACAAAGAATAAAAGTAAAACTCCATGGAGTAGAAAGAAGGGAATGATCAGATACTAAACATTATCTGTGAATAATGAGACCTGGGCTGTAAAGGGGCTATGACAGTTATATTATGTCATGACTCCTGCTCTCCACAGTAAAGATGGATTTAACCCATTATCATCTCCTGCCTGGAAAAGTGCCAACATCCTCTGTTCTCCCTCCTGTCTGTATGCCTCCTGCCATTCAATGCTTAACATTGTATCAGGAAACAGTTTTCTGAAAAACGAGTCTGATTATGTTACTTCCCTTCTCTATCCCTATTCATGTTTTCCCCCAAAGGAGAGTAACATGGTATCTTAGCATGACAGAAAAAAACTTTAGATTACCTGGTCCATCACAGAACTATCTATAGAGTTAGTGCTTAATAAAGAAAGACTTATTCAATGGGCAATCGGTGGTTCTACCGAGGAAAAGAAAAGGAAGTACGTGATGGGAGTTAGCTCTTTTATGTCACCCATATTTTCTGAGCATTGTCTTTGTGCAGGAGATTGGGTAGGGGGAAGGAAAGATTTTCAAACCAAATAAACGTAATGTGTATTTAAGGGAGTTCAGCCAGAGATTCACTTTCAACTGACGGACTCAGAGGTTATAGATACTTGCTCTGGGCTTTGATGAAGGAATAGGTGCATGAGAAGAGGCAAATCTGCAGAGCCTAGGGAGAGCCCTCTGGTACAGCAAGTTCAGTAAAGAGGCACTTTGCCTATAATGTGAGGCATGTTAGGATTAGCAATGAGTAGTAAAGCTGGAACCCCAACATGACTAAGGTCCTTGGAGGGCCTTGATAGTAAATTGTAAGTTGAGCCTTCTCTGTAAGATCCTTGAGGCCCCAGGTAATTATCTGCAAAGCTGGAACTCAGGTTGCTTCCCCTCCCAGCTTGCCCTCTCCCTACTTGTCATTCATTCAGACTCACTAGCTGTTCCTGCCTCACGTCCTGTAATATCAGGCTGCAGTCAGCTTCTTGCTACCGGAGGGAATTTATTCCCCCAAATTATTCTTCATGTTGCTTTATACTTCACTAAGCCTCCACTTCCTTCCCCAGCAGACTAAGAAACAAGAAAGAACGCAGACAGACCTGCATTCTAATCATAACTCTTGTACTTGTAGATGTGTGACTTAGGGCAAATTACTTCACCTTTCTGAGCCATCTGTAAAGTGGTGATAATAATTTGTATCTTAGAGAGATGATATAAGGGTAATAATATGTTCCAGCATCTAGTTCCTAGACGTTTTCACATCTAAGCATGGCATGTTAGTTGTCTTTCCATGCCAGACTCCAAGCCCAATCAGGTCAAATTTGGGGGCCTAACCACCTCGCCCCCATCTCCAGACTTCCATTAGAGCAACTTAATGAATTCTCTGCTGTGATCATTATTAACTCTCTTGGTTGCTTTCTCAGAGGCTAGATGACAGCGTTACTCAGCAAGCCTTAAAGGCTCCTGTTAAACTAGGCTCACTAGGGAGGTTAAAACCTTAAAGATTTGACCTGTTCTGGCATTTTAGCTGATTTACATTAGAATGGCCTATGTAACACCTGGAGGGGAAGAAAGATGTCCTCATCAGTTTAAGCTGAAAGGAAAAGTAACTGCAAATTTATGGAAACAAAAACAGGTATGTGAAACGGTGTGCAACGGAGCTTGCTACCCTTTCCCAGGACCTTGCTCCTGATTAAGAACCCTCATGCTATAAAAGAATTAGGAGGGCCGGGCGCGGTGGCTCACGCCTGTTAATCCCAGCACTTTGGGAGGCCGAGGCAGGTGGATCACGAGGTCAAGAGATCGAGACCATCCTGGTCAACATGGTGAAACCCCGTCTCTACTAAAGCTACAAAAAATTAGCTGGGCATGGTAGCGCATGCCTGTAATCCCAGCTACTCAGGAGGCTGAGGCAGGAGAATTGCCTGAACCCAGGAGGCGGAGGTTGCGGTGAGCCGAGATCGCGCCATCACACTCCAGCCTGGGTAA
>NW_016107645.1:1879065-1918218 GCF_001604975.1 Cebus imitator
CGCCATCGCACTCCAGCCTGGGTAACAAGAGCAAAACTCCGTCTAAAAAAAAAAAAAAAAAAAAAGAATTAGGAGCATCTCATCAAGCTTGAGTCATAGGAAGTACAATATTTATTCAACACGCCGATAGGCAGGGGATGCACCAACAATTGCAATCCAGATTTCATCGTGACTGGAATGCTGTTTAGAGACTTAATCATGTAATGCACAGTGGCACGAGGTAACCGTGTGAATCTGACTGAAGTCTTTGCCTCTGCTAGTTTCAGAGCGTAGATAACTAAAGGTGGTCAGCAGAAGAGAATCTGCTCGCCTGGAAGCCTTACTTGAATTGGGAAAAGTTTCCAGCTTTCGGCTTCTGAGATCCATAAGAATATCCCTGCAACCAGGCATGGAAAAGTTACCGGCCCCTGCACGTCTCATTATCTTTTGTACCAAATGGAGCAAATGGACATGGATCTGCCTGATCCTCGGAAAACACCCCTCTCTCCTGCCAAGGTTTGCTTAGGTACTTTGAATCCACACTATTTCGTAGTCTGATGAAATATTCAAGTGAAAAGAATTAGTCTAATTATTTAATTTCTGAAATGAGAAAATGGAGATGCAATGAGAGTGTAGTTTATTAATATCACAGAGATAGCTATAAAAAGGTCTGTATGAGAACATAGCTCTTCTGATTCTCAGAGTGTTACATTTTTATAATATTTGCTAAAATATAGTAGGCAATAATGCTAAATTAATTTTTTCTGCTACTGAAACAGACAGACAGTAAGTGTATTTGCCTATTTTCTTCAAAGAGGTAAGCTATGTGTGGATGAAGGCATATTGTCAATTTCTAAATTTTGCCTCTAAAAATTTTAGTCCCTTAATGGTCAACTGGTGATATGTAATTTCTAACTTAACTTTATAGAGTTGATAAGAAATAAAAAGCATGAAAAGGCTTTGATATTTATTAGGGAAATAAGCACATAGAACCCTGTCATAAACAAAATATAATTCAGAAAATGGTTATGAGGAGGTTCTGAAATGTAACTAAAATCTCAGCACAATAAAATATTAAAAATCAATTTTAATTATTTTTCAAATAATTAGAATTTAAAGTCTTTGGTTAAATCCTTAATCTACTTCCATGCTATATTCAAGCTTTCAAAAATTGAGGGACTCCATGGGTCATTTTATTTATTTATTTATTGAGATGGAGTTTTGCTCTTGTTGCTCAGGCTGGAGTACAATTGCACTATCTTGGCTCATTGCGACCTCCACCTGCTGGTTTCAAGAGATTCTCCTGCCTTAGCCTCCTGAGTAGCCGGGATTACAGGCATGTACCACTAGGCCTGGCTAATTTTGTATTTTTAGTACATTCAGGGTTTCACCTTGTTGGCCAGGTTGGTCTTGAACTCCTGACCTCAGGTGATCCACCTGCCTCGGCCGCCCAAAGTGCTGGGATTACAGGCGTGAGCTACTACATCCAGCCTTCCTGGGTCTATTTTGATAAAAAGACATATTGTTTCTAATGATTATCAGACTAGATAACTTCTTACTTTTACATTCATTCAGATTCTTCTGATTCATCCAGGCTTATCTGTACTTGGATTAGTTTTAGAATGATCAATGAAAAATCTAATAGTTTTGAATATGCTTAGGTATAAAAGAAAATCAGATATTAAAATCCTCAAAGGTGGGAAGATGACTGGGAATAGGGTAAGGGGGTAAAGGGCAGGAGCCTTATTCCAAGCCTCCTCCATCCTTGCCTCCTGCACATTAAGTAGATGTCTGTGTCTCTGCTTAGCTACCTGTCTACCTATCATCTATTTCTTTAGCTATTTATATCTCTATCTAACAAGAATCTGTAGTCAGAGAAGGGAGAAATGACCAGCTTCCTGAAGTCATATCCTCCTATGTCCTGAGGAAGGATACTCCCAAATACAGGCACCTGCCTTTGGTAGAATGCAATATTGCAGCTACTTTTAGACCATTGTTTGGCTGCTGCTGCTTCTGGCTCAATTACTTTCACAAGTTATGCTATGGAGGCAAATATGAATGCACATTTCAAGCTTGCTAGACATAAAAGGTAAAATTTAGATCCTCTGAGCAGTCTGTCAAACAGAGTTCTCCCACTTCTACCTTGCCCTTCTCATTATTAGAAGTGAAGAGCTACTCCATACTCATGCAGCTTTTCCAAGAATGTAGTATCATACTTGTTTATATATCCCTTCCTAATGTTGCAACATGGAAACTGGAAGTTTATCTTTTCTGGCTTTTAGGAGATGGCAATTAGAAATCAACACACTTTGGAGCTCAGTTAGACTTAATTTTGCTTAAAAAAAAATAGCTTGCATAACTTTTGTATAAATCTGCCCTATTCTCTTTTTTTGTTGCCTGGCAAGCAGTAAGCAGTCATTCATTGAAGGAGGGCCTGATATGTGCTCACATTTTCCCATTTGCTAAATTGAAACCATTGTAGCAGAATTAAATAGCCTCCCTCTAAGGAAGTCATATCATCTTGTAACTTCTAATTAAATGTCGTCGTTTTTCTGCCCATTCCCTATGTTCTTTCTACCATCTTCATACGCATGGCATGGCTTTCACTCTCATTGCATGATTTTGTCATGGTCATTATCTCCAGCAAAACCTTGGTCTTCATCTTCATGAGTGTGATCACATTATCTCTTGCACATCTCTGCCTAAAGGGCCCAAAAGTGCTTCAAAATTAACATGTCCAAAGGTGAACCCATTATCTTACACCATCTCGGTTCTCCCTCTCTGATATATACACCAACACACACGCAATCCACACACACACAACTGTTCCACTTCCTGTTCTTCCCATCTCAGAGTGTGTCACCAAAATCCATCTAGCTGAATAGGTTAAAGATCAGGGAGTTTGCCTAGCTTTTTTATGTCTCTCAAAATCCAATGAAAATCTTTCTCTCAGTGTTCCCAAACCACTCCAGAACAGTTTCAAAGTCTAAGCATTATTTCTTCTTGATACCTACCCCTTTCTCCAGGTATTTCTTCTCATAAATGAATTTCATTTTTAAGCATGTTATGTTCTAACATGCCTCTCTCCTTTTCTATAAGTGTTGCCTTCCATCTCCCAAGGGTTGCCTTATGAACTTGTCCTGTTAAGATTCAACTCAAATGCCATTTTTTCTATAAGACTTTCCACCCTCAATTTTCTTGTTTCTTGCACATCTCTCTTGTAGCATTTTACATGTTGTACTGTAACCACCCATTTTTTTTCTTTTGCTTGTATGAATTGCAAGATGAGAAATCGTGTTCCTATCTTTTCCATTTTATTTCCCTAGCACCTAGGATGTTTGTAGTAGGTGTTTCGTAAATATTTATTGATAAACAAATGAATAAATGATGTAAGGTAAGAACAAAGCCTTTGGAAGAACAGGTCCAGTGGTTTGCTACCGGGGCTGGGAGTAGGAAATCATCTTCTTGGGATGACAGCTCAGATAGACCCACGGGTAAAGTTAGGGAGAAGGTAATACACTCCAGAGGACCATTTGATCCTGCAGTCATTTAACAAATGGTAGATTGGCCCTACTTAAATGAAAGATGGATCTGCGATTTCAGTAAAATAAGAAAAAAGCAGTTGACACCAAAATGTGGACTAAAATACTATGCACTGGTAGGTAATAAATTAACTTGTTGCAGCAAATATATGTTGAATCTATGACATGAACAGATGGTTTCGTGACAAACCTGTCTTTACCCCAAAGCATCTGATTTAAAAAGCTAAATGATTGATTCCCCAATGCCGAATTCCCCTTAATGTACCATCGTACTATTATCCATTAGTTTATATAAAATCTCTAAAATGTATTTTTAACTTCGTTACTTTATTTTCCTTAAGTGTGATGTGTAATTCTTTCAAATTTCAAAGCTATGGGTTGGGGATGGTGTCTACCAGATCTGTTATTCTGGAGTTTGGTAAACCAGTCACTATTCACCTCATCCATATAAGTATGACTTTATGACTTATATCATATGGCCTTTCCAATTAAATGTTGGGCCTAGTAGTTTTTCAATTTCATCCCTGAGTACCTTCCTAATTATTAAATGGATCTTAGCTCCCTTTCCCCAGTAATCTTCTTATCATTTCTTTCTTAGTTAGATCCAGAATACCAGAATGTTAACATCACATAAACTAGTATTATTTTTAAAATAAAATGAGAGTGAAATTCTTACATCATAAAAATGGAGATCATCCATATAACACCTACTTATTCTTATATTATCCTTGAGGAGTTTTTATTTATTTTTGTTTATATTATGGCTTCATGTGTTCTTTCAATTTTATTTTTACCTAGGAAATTGTTTCTTTAAATGTCTTGCCATCTTTGGTGGAAGAAATTTAGGAATAAATAAATAAGGATGCTTAATAAGAATGAAAAGTTCAGTCTTTGGCTTTGCTATTTAACACATCTCTACTTTCTGCAAAAAGCTGTGTAATGATAAACAGACATGAACCCTTCCTCCGTGAAAACACACACAATAATAAATATGCACATAACTCTGTTACTACCAACTATATTAAGTGCAATTTAGGAGCAGGGCATGGAGCCAAAGACGTAAGTGTATCCTACCTGAAATTAGGTAGTCCAGGAAAGGGTTTCTGAAGAAATGACATTAATTCTGAAATGTGCGTTGGAATAACAAAAGAGTAGGAAAGAAAGCATTCCAGTCAGAGAACCTCATGGGAAAACCCATGGATTGAGAAGATTCTTGGTTTAGCCAAGTCACAGAGAGCATTTTAATGTGGTTGAAAGATGATGACAGAAAAAGGAAGGGACATGAGATTATATGAAATTACAAAGGTAGATCATGGACAGATATGCCTTTTAGGCAAGGAAAGGAGGCTAACTTTCATTCTAAAGGCAATGAAAATCTCAGAAACAATTTAACATGAGAATGTCGTGGTTACATTTGTGTTTTAAAAGATTAGTCCAAGTGCTTTGTAGGGTGATATATTGGTAATTAAAAGTAGAAAAAGAGCAGTAAAAAGACTATTACAGTAAATAGCAAATAAATGATGATAGTATGGACAAAAAATGCTGCAGATGAGATAAAGAGGAGGGCTTTAACAAGTTACTTGGCTATATAGCATGGGTAGTATCTACCTCATAAGGTCAAAAACCATATGTGAATTTATGCCTTTAAAGCACTAAACACAGTTCTGGTACATAGAAAGCAGATACATATTTATTTTTATTATTGTCACTATGATTACTTCTGTTTTTTTGGAGTTGTTTGGCTTGATTTTAAGGTGTGGTGTTTGAATGTCAGTGAGAGACAGAACATTTATTTGATGTGTTTTAGTTTACTGGTTTTGAAATAAGTTTGACAGAATTGTATTATGGTGTACTATGTTGTGGGGTGGTATTTAGAATGAGGCTAGGTGATGTTTAATAGGTGTTAAAAAGGAAAGTGAAACAATTAAAAATTTTAAATATCTAATAGTTAACTTGCCTGGGGACCAGTAGAGCCTTACCATCCTTTTTCTCACTTCCTCTCTTTTCTCCAAGAAGCTGCATCAATATTTCTAAGCCATGAAGCCTCATTCTGTAAGGATGAGACAAATATTCTGATTACAGTGGTAATTCTACAATGATGTCAGAACCAGTTCTTTCATGAAAGTCATCCTAGGACATCTTGGAATGTCAAAGCTGGAAAGCAGCTAGGAGGTAATTGGGCCGAATTGTCTTTGTTGTAGATATAGAGGCTGAGAATGAGAAGGGAAGGTGATCTGACTCTTGAGGGGTACCACATTGTGGGTTGAAAATGCCCCAGACTGGGCATCAGAGTGGACATAGTCAAGCCCCATATCTATCATCAACCCACAATGCATTATTGGACAACTTCCATAATCTCCTGAAGCTCAATTTCCTCAGAGTAAAATGAAGATCCTAATATTTGCCCTGCCTAGCTAAAAAGTTGAAGAAAAACAATGCAGTTAAAAGCATTTTACGAACTATAAAATGTACTTGCTATAATTTCTGTGTCATGTTTACAATTATTAAAACAGCAGATGGTATTCTTGCTTGAATTGTTTGCATAGAAGTAGCAGGTATAGCTCATGGTATGGTGCTCAGAAATTCCTGAAGTAAATTTACTGGGGGGTTATGTTCTGAATACATATGTAAGCTGAAAATCTTCAAGTACGTGTTTCGTGAATTACGAAGATCATTAAACCTCAATAGGGCCTTGAGATATAATATTATTTATATTTTACTATAAGAAAATAGATTCACTTTAAGTAACCAAATCATTTTAAAAATCAGTAGGTCACACAGCCTACTAGACAGCAGAGCTTGATTTCAAACCTTGATCTGCCTTGTTCAAAAAGCCGTACAATTTTGGCTGTTAACAGAAAAGCTCTACTACTGTCAAAGAGATAAACTGACATCATTTCTGGGAAAAAAATAATAACAATTCTTAAATTCACCCATCTTGATTATGAAACCAAAGGCACATTTGTGTTCTCTAGGATGTGTTGAAATGTAACTGATATGATATTGCAATTGAGCAACCAGGTGTAAAAATCACTGATAAAAACATGCCACAGATGACAATGAATTACCACACAGACCTTGCTCCATTACACAGTGAAAGATTGAGGAGGAAACTGCCACAAGACTGAACCAGGAAGTGCCAACATCTACAGGAACCTGCCCTCTGCTGGTCAGCCCAGTGTCCAGTCCTTGTTAAACAAGGATATTATTCAAAATGCAAATGAGGTATTTTGAGCACTTTTATATTTATGACTTTATCACTCTGAGACGGTTGGCTGTTTCAATTTTGTGGTTAGCCCACCTGCTGTTTCTTTATTAAAATCTTAGTTCTGATTAATCAAAAATGTTCTTTGTAGTCAGGTCACATAGATTCTACAAACTAGGTTTCACGAATTCACTCTGAATTCGGTGTGAGATTCATCTTGTAAAGATGCACACTGATCTATATGTGTGCTCACAGATGTGGCAGTGAATTAAAATATGATAGCAAGTGGGAAAGGTTCATGGCTTTCTGAATGTGATCATAAAGGATTTCATGACAAAGTTGTTCTGTATAATCCATGTTACTTCTCACCTATGGGCATATTGTAGTCACGCTGTTGGGGGCAACCATGCTAAACTAGCATTGGGTTTGCATAGCCTCATAAAATCAGCATCAAAAATCCACAATTCAATTAGCTGCCAGAGGTTTTATACATACCGCATTAAAGTATGTAAATTATTTGAAGAAATTGAAATGATTATTTTTCCATCATTACCCAAATTTTTGTCCACCAGCAATGGACAAGAGAGTCAGCTTTGGATGTTCTCCTGTGGAGCTCTGAAAAGCAACAAATTCTGAATATGAAATTAGGAGAAAAGGTAGCACAAACAAAATAGCTGTTCAATAGAGAGAAGTAGAGAGAATATCAAAAGTGAATATAAATGGTGTTCTGAAAATTTTACATATACATATGCCCAAAGTCCCCTTGGATTCTATTTTACACACAAATATTACTTATTAAATATTCACAAAGAAATGATCGTCTCTTATCAATTTGACATACCAATTTAATACACAGGTCTCTTTTGTGGTAACTTCTAATATTCCACCCAGAAAACTAATATTATTTTAGATATATACATAATGAAATATAATTTAATACCTAGAACTATGAAACAGATGAGACAGCTAAGGTCATAAAAGTGATGCTATTTACTTTGAGTACAAGCATTTCTTTATGAGATAACCTTCACTGCCAAGCTGCCTGGAGACCCTTCTTAAGCAAGAGATTTTGGGTAATTACAGAAAGCAGCAAAGCAGAAGAGATTAGCATTGCTCTGGGACCATATCTCTGTCTATCATGTATCTTTGAACTAATTTCTGGCCTAAATGAGCCTCAGCATGTTAGAGATGTAACACCTATTTCACTGGATGCTTTCAGAATTAAACTTCAAATATAAAATGCCATGAACATGTAGACATCACAAAAAGTCTGAGACTCCTCTTTTCTGAGCAAACTTAACTAGCACTACTACTGTCTATGGTAATGCTCTACCCAGCTGATTTCATCTGTTTACTCTCCCTATCCCAAACATGTACAGACTTATATACCTCTCGTAATAAACCATTAGATCCTAGAGCCACTCCATGACAAACTGAAAACTACTAAGAAGTGATTGTACATGTTCTCTGGCTTCTGGTTTCTTGTATAACCTGTTTCCTGAAAGTCCAGATCCCTGCAAGAATTAGCATTGTCCCAGAGTAGTACAGGGTGGTCCCTGGAATGTTTCCCAAGTGCTTCTGTTTCTTTTTATGTAGTTGCCTTTACTGGCCTCTAGGGACTAGGGTTGGACTACTGCTCACTGTGGTCTCTCATTGGGCCCCACTGCCATTGTCTTTCTCCATTTATTTCCGTAGACATAGTAGAGCATTCATTTACCAAAACTGCAAAGACCCTGTGATAGAAGAAACTAGAGAGATCTGATAGTAACTTGCTCTCTCATCTTGAATTAGTACTACGTAAAGGAGTTTCCAAAACATGGCTTCTTTGGTCCCTATCTTGCAGAGGCTCCTGAAAATCTCAGATTGGGTGTAAAATCTTTTTCTTTCCCTGGAAAAGATGAGAACTAGGTGTATCAGGCTTCTTCACACTGTATTCCTGTAACACATGTATTAACAATCTGTGATCTGAATTCTACCAGAGGTACAATGAAAAGCTGGTACCATTCCTATTGAAACTCTTCCAAAAAATTGAAAAGGAGGGACTCCTTCCTAACACGTTCTATGAGGCCAGCATCAACTTGATACCAAAACCTGGTAGAGATACAACAAAAAAGAAAACTTCAGCCCAATATCCTTGATAAACATTGATGCAAAAAAATCTTCAACAAAATACTAGCAAACCAAATCCATCAGTACATCAAAAAGCTTACCCACTACTATAAAGTAGGCTTCATCCCATGGATACAAGGTTGTTTCAACATATGGAAATCCATAAATATGATCCATCAAATAAACAGAACAAAAGACAAAAAGCACATGATTATCTTAATAGATGTAGAAAGGGCCTTTGATAAAATTCAACATCCCTGCATGTTAAAAACTTTCAATAAACTAGGTACTGAAGGAAAATAACTCTAAGTAGTAACAGCCATATAAGAGAAACCCACAGCCAATATGATACTAAATGGGCAATAGCTGGAATTATTCTCCATTTGACCAGCATAAGACAATGTTGCCCTCTCTCACCAATCCTATTCAACATAGTATTGGAACTGCGAGCCAGGGCAATCAGGCAAGAGAAAAAAACAGAGTATTCAAATAGGAAGAGAGAAAGTCAAAATATCTTTGTTTGCAGATGACATAATCCTATCTAGAAAACCCCACCAACTCAGCCCAAAAGCTTTTTAAGCTGATAAGCAACTTCAGTAATGTCTCAGGATGCAGTCATTGTGCAAACATAGATAGCATATCTATAACCTAAAACAGGTAAGCCAAGAGCCAAATCATGAATGAACTCTGATTCACAATTGCCACAAAAAGAATAAAATACCTAAAAGTACAGCTAGCAAGTCAAGTGAAGGACCTCTTCGAGGAAATCTACAAACCACTGCTCAAGGAAATCAGAGATGAGAAAAACAAATGGAAAAACATTCCATGCTCATGGATAGGAAGAGTCAATATCGTGAAAATGGCTATATTACCCAAAGCAATTTATAGATTCAATGCTATTCCCATTAACTACCATTGACATTCTTCACAACATTAGAAAAAACTATTTAAAAATTCACGTGGAACCAAAAAAGAGTCCAGATAGCCAACGTAACCCTAAGCAAAAAGAACAAAGCTGCAGGTATCACACTACCTGAGTTCACACTACACTACAAAGCTACAGTAACCAAAGCAGCATGGTACTGGTAAAAGAACAAATGCTTAAAGGAATGGAACAGAAGAGAGAACCAGAAATAAGACTGCACACCTACAACTATCTGATGCACAACAAAACTGACAAATACAAGCAATGGGGAAAGGATTCCCTATTTAATAAACGGTGCTGAGAGAAGTAGCTAGCCATATGCAGAAAATTGAAACTGGACCTTTTCTTCACATCATATACAAAAATCAATTCAAGATAGATTAAAGACTTAAATTTAAAAGTCAAAACTGTAAAAATCCTAGAAGGAAACCTAGACAATACCATTCAGGGCATAGACAGAGGCAAAGATTTTATGACAAAGACACCAAAAGCAAATTGCAACAAAAGTAAAAATTTATAAATGAGATCTAATTAAACTGAAGAACGTTTGCACAGCAAAAGAAACTATCAACAGAGTAAATAGACAACCTATAGAATGGGAGAAGATTTTGCAATCTATGGATCTGACAAAGGTCTAAAATCCAACATCTATAAGGAATTCAAACAAATTTTTAGGAAGAAAACAACCCCATTAAAAAGTAGGCAAAGGAAATAAACAGATACTTCTCAAAAGAAGACATACAACCCCATTAAAAAGTAGACAAAGGAAATGAACAGACACTTCTCAAAAGAAGACATACATGTGGTCAACAAACATTAAAAAAATCTCAACATCACTGATCATTAGAGAAATTCAAATCCAAACCACAATGAGATACCATCTCACACCAGTCATAGTGGCTATTATTAAAAAGCCAAAAAAACAACAGATGCTGGTGAGGTTGTGGAGAAGTAGTAATGGTTTTTCACTATTGGTGAGAGTGTAAATTAGTTCAACCATTGTGGAAGACAGTGTGGTGATTCTTCAAAGAACTAGAGGCAGAAATGCCATTCGACCCAGAAATACCATTACTGAATATATACCCAAAGGAATATAAATAGTTCTATTATAAAGACACATGCTTACATATGTTCACTGCAGTACTATTCACAATAGCAAAGACCACGTAATCAACCTAAATGCCCATCAGTGACAGACTGGATAAAGAAAATGTGGTACAGAGACACAATGGAATACTATGCAGGCATAAAAAGGAATAGGCTCATGTTTTTTTCAGGGACATGGATGGAACTGGAGGCCGTTATCTTTAACAAACACAGGACCAGAAAACCAAATACCGCATATTCTCATTTATAAGTGGGAACAAAACAATGAGAACATATGGACATATGGTGGGGAACAACACACACTGGGGCCTGTTGGAGGGTGGGAGGAGGGAGGGGATCAGGAAGAACAGCCAGTGGATTTTGGGCTTAATACCTGGGTGATGGGATGATCTGTACAGCAAACCACCATGGCATGTGTTTACCTATTAACAATCCTGTACATATTGCACATGTACACCTGAAATTAAAATAATTTTGGAAAAATAAAGCAACAATTTGTGATCTTTCAACAACAGCTTTCTCACTGGCTTAGCTCATTGTCTACTTGATGAGCTGTTTCTTTGGAGGTTTCTCAAGTCACTATTGTCCTTACAACCTGGCAAGAGGGACTCTACCTTCACCTGAATGCATTAGATGTCCTTGCTCTGGTCCTGTGTTGGGCAGCCACACTCTTTAGCCATGTGGTCAAGGGAGACTGCATACTGAAAGTCCAAGTTGACCCTCTAAATCAGCTTTTGGGTTCCTGGCATTTGAGAACTCCCTGCCAAAATAGTCCAAGCCTGCCTCATGGGGCTGTTTGTGCCTCTTTTCCATATCCGCCCTCCTTTAATCATACCAAGCTTTGATCTTGTGTACTATCAGGCCCTAGGAGACACCAGGGAGCACAGTTGTAAACATGGTAGATGGATATGCTGGCTATGGTGACCCTTGTCATGTGGAAGAGTGCTGCTGTTGAGAATAAAACAGGGCAAGCCATCAGTTGGTTTTATTGTTGTTCGTTTTCTCCATTTTGACAGTTCTCACAGAATTCTATGGAGTCTAAAAATATTAAATTGAAACCTGGCCTTTCAGGCCATTATGAAGGAATATTTGTTAAAGCAGAAGATATACCACATTTTATTTTGTATGTTAGTTGGATTTATAACATAGATATTTAGACTTGGGGTCTGAGTATTTCTGTCTGTACTTTAGCCTCAAGGACCTGAAAGTATAAGGTATAAGCCTACCTCATGCCCATTACAAATAGAGTTTAGTCTGACTTTTCCTAGCATTCTTCTGGACAGACTAAAAGATGGTAATTCTAAATTTTTGGTGACCAAAAATCTCTTTGGTTTTGTAATTTTTTTCTTTATCAAAGCAAAGCTGCTCTGACATAAGTAGAGGGAAGGTGGGTGATGAGAAAGGACTCAGGACTTTCAGGAAAGTAACAGTGATGGTGGGCCATGGAACCCAAGCTCTCTGGGTTAATCTAAAAGAGGCCCTACAGAAAGTGAAACAGTGAATGGAGAGGTGGTCATGAATGTAAAAGCAGTTGCACCAGGGATATTTCAGCAAGACGGCAGGAAGGTGAACATCTGTGGACAGAAAGAAGGTGCTATTTGTTTATAGCTTAGGAGATTGTGACCATAGAAACTCTATAGTCATTTAATTTTACATTAATTAATGCTCATTTAATTTTACATTAACACAAGTTTTGAGGTCGAAGAAAATCTGGCCGATTTTCAGCATGAAAATAAAATATAAAAACTGTTCTTGGAGTTATTTCTAAACAGCACTAATGTCAGAATCATCTGAATCATCAGAATCATCTATTTCAGAAAAATTGGATTCATCAAATGAATCTTCTACTAACAACTGTTGGAGAACAATATTAATATCATGTGTAGTAATGCTATCTTTTCTAGGATTTGACACTTTCAGCAATCAAGAATTACTGTATTTTGTAAATGGAAACACCACTACTAAAAGCAGGATGTTTATAAATAGAAAAATGTCTTTTGTTTCCAAAGTCAATATACTAGAGTGATGCAAAAATAGTATTAAAAGAAAGATATTTCTTGGCAAAGTTATCTCACAGTAAATACTGCAGCCGCCAGTGCCACTGGTGAGTGTTCTTGAAGCAAATGAGAAAAGAGTTAACTGTGCACTGGTATGTTGAATTCACTCTGAATGAGGATGAAGGTTAGGACTGAGAGGAAGTTCATGAGCCACGTGATAACATGTTGAAAGACAAAAGAAAGGAGTGATCGGAAACTTGGTAAGTGAGTTATCCAAAAGGGGAAAGTGATACAAGGTGTGAATCACAATGAAATGAAGGTATTTATGAAATAATAGGAAGAATGCTTTAGGAGCAGTGTAGAAGAGTCATACCCACTTGTATAGTTTTTTTTCCCAAGTATTTTTGAGATTCTCTTGCCATATGTCAACATCTACTCTTTCTTTAAGCCTATGTCAAATCCTCATTTCTCATAGAGTATTTCTGCTCTTTTTCAGCCTATTCTGGTTTCATTTTCCTGATACCCTAAAATGTTTATTTTATGTAATATGTGATTTGGCGTTTGAAGGTATAAGGCTTGTCTTGTCTCCTGCCTGGTTATTTAATTTTGTCTTTCCAAATAGGCTGCCAGATCCATGAAAATAGCAATCTTAGCTTTTTTTTATCCACTTATGTCTCACAGTTTTTAGCAAAATTTAAAGCATACGTGTGGCATCATAAATTCAATACCATTACAATTACCAAATTTTCTTTTCTTAGGAAAAAAAAACCATCCCTGATTTTGAATGACCCACACCATTAGTTTGGACAATAAATATGATTATGCAGGATTTCTCAAGGGAGTGTTGAATGACTCAAGACAAATAACTACACTGGCCTATTTAAAACAAGTCTGCCTTTATTTAACATACAGGAAGAAACAGTCCCAAAGCAGAGCATTCACCAAGAGCAGCAGCCTGTTTTCCTCCAGATTTCTCTTCTTTCTAAATATTATTCCCATTTCTCTTTGTATCTGATTTGTTTTTTTTTTGTCCACAGAAATGCACATAACAATGTCTTGACTTCGAATGTTACATTGAGCATATGTAAGTACATTAAAAATCATGTATTAATTAACATTTGAAAATCAATTAATGTAATCTATTCTATCAATAGGCTAAAGGTAAAAATCATTATTAAATTACTAAATGCAGAAAAAGCATTTGAGAAAATCCAACCATTCATGTGAAAATTCTCAGCAAACCAGGAATAGAAGTAGACTTCCTCAACTTAATGAAGAACATATATCAAAAACCCAAGCTGACATGCTTAGTTGCGAGATATTAGATGCTATACACCTAAGATCAGGAAAAAGGCAAAGATGTTCTTTTCTTCACCAATTCTATTAAACATTGTACTTGAAGTCCTAACTAATAAATAATAAAAGGAAATTAAAGGTATAGAATTATGAAACAGGAAATTTTTTTTTCACAAATGACATGATTTTATATATATATATATATGTATATATATATATATATATATATATCTCAAAGTCAAAAATAAAAATAAAAATATTCATCTACAAGTGGCCATAGGAAGTTTGCAGGGTGAAACTCTATATACGTAAGTAAATTACTTTCTAATAGGTCAGCAGTTAACAGTTGGGTTATGAAATTTAAAATACACCACCACTTATGTTAGCATGAGAAATTAGATAGTTATAACTCTAAGAAAATATAAAATTGATATAGGGAAACCACAAAACTCTGAGAAAAAAATCAAGAAGGATCTAAACAGATGTTGAGATATTCCATGTTTATGGATAGGAAGACTCAATATTATTAAGATGCCAATTCTTCTCAACTTGATCTAAAGATACAAAACAATCTCAAAATCCCAGCAAATTATTTTGTAGCTATCAAAAAACAGAATCTAAATTTATATGGAACAGCAAAAGATCAAGGATAGACAACACAATACTGAAAAAGGACAAAGTTGGAAGACTGACATTATTTAACTTCAAGACATACTATAAAGCTATAGCAATCAAAGTCATACACTATGGGTGAAAGAATATACAAATAGATAAAGGGAATAGAATAGCCTACCCAGAAATAAATTCTCGCAAATGTACTCAATTGATCTTCAGCAAAAGAACAAAGGCAATTAAACAGAGAAAGAATAGTCTTTTTTAGCAAATAGTGCTCTAAAAACTGGACATCCACATGTAAAAAAATGAACCTAGAAACAAACTACAGTTTTCACAAATATTAAGTTCAAATGAATCATAGATTTTAGTGTATATCACAAAATATAAAATTCTAAATAACATAGGAGAATGTCTAAGTGACCTTGGATTTGACAATGAGATTTTAAATGCAACACCAAAAGTACTTTTCTTTCCATGAAAGAAAAAAATGGTAATTTGGACTTCATTAAAATTAAACTTCTGCCCTGTGAAGGATATGCTTAAGGGAAATAAAAACAAGCCAGAGAGTGGGAGAAAATATTTTCAAAACAATTATCTAATAAAAGACTGACATTTACACTCAACATAAGGAAAAAAAAAACTACTTACAAAATGGAGAAAATAACAGAAAACTTCAAAGAAGAGAAACAGATGAAACACAACTACATGAAAAGATGCTTCACGCAATATGTCACTAGTGAAATTCAAATTAAAATAGCAATAATATACCACTAAACAACTATTAATTAACTGTTATTTTTAGAATGGCTAAAATTCAAAACACTGACAATAAGAAATGCCGACAAGGGTGCAAAGCAACAGGAACTCTCATTTATTGCTTGTGGGAATGCAGAATGTTACAGTCATTTTGGACAACAATTTGGCAGTTTTCACAGAGCTAAACATAGGCTTATTAAATGATCCAGTAATCACATTCCTAGGTATTTTCCTGTATGAGCTGAAAACATGTTCCCAGAAAAATCTGCACAGGAATATTTGTAACAGTTTTATTCACAGTTGCCAAAACTGGAAACAATGAAATTATCCTTTGCTAATTAAATTCAGAAGCAGGCTGGGCACAGTAGCTCACGCTTGTAATACCAGCACTTTGGGAGACTAAGGTGGGCAGATTGCTTGAGCCCAGGAGTTCAAGATCAGATTGGGCAATACGACAGAACCCCATCTCTACAAAAATTAAATTATCTGGGTGTGGTGGCACATGCTTGTACTCCCAGCTACTCGGGAGTCCATGTGTACATTTTCTTTGACTTCAGCAGTTGCTGGATCTATGGACACATCCTATTTTTATTACACACATTTGAGCCTATGGCTTGCTGCCTGGCCCACTGGTTTATGGCAATGATCAAATAGACCTGCAGGTTATGATATCACTTGACCAAGCCACCCAATCACATCAATTTTCCCACCAAAATTGGAGAAGCTTAACTAAACAATTTCAACTTACCCAAAGACCAGCTAAACAAATTATTTTACAATGCCCAGATTGCCAGCTCAAAGGCAGGTTCTCTCCTTCAACAGGTGTTAACTCTAGAGGACTAGAACCTAATCAGTTATGGCAAACAGATGTTACACATGTCCCTGAATTGGAAATTTGTCTTCTCTGACTGTGTATTTTTAAATAGATTTTGTTCAAGGCCACTAATTCTTTCTTCTGCTTGATTAATTCTGCTATTAAAGGACTCTGACACATTGTTCAGTATGCCAATTGCATTTTTCAGCTCCAAAATTTTTGCTTGATTCTTTTTAATTATATCAGCCTCTTCTTTAAATTTACATGTTAGAATTCTGAATTTCTTCTTTATGTTATCTTGAATGTCTGTGATTTTGCTCAAAAAAAAAAAAAACAAAAAAAACCTCTATTTTGAATTCTCTATCTGAAGGGCTACATATCTCTGTTTTCCCAGGATTGGAACCTGATGCTTTATTTGGTTCATCTGCTGAGGCCATATTTTCCTGGAATGTATTGAGACTTGTAAATGCTTGTCTGTGTATCAGCATTAAAGAGTTAGGTAGTTGTAGTCTTTATAGTCTGGGCTTGTTTGTACCCATCCTTCTTGGGAAGGCTAGATATTTGAAAAGACTTGGGTGTTGTGATATAAGCTGTCTCTATTTTAGGAAGAACCCTAGGCCAATTAACACTGTGGTCCTTGCAGACTCACAGAGGTACCACCCTCTGTGGTCTTGGACAAGAGCTGAATGAATTCCCTGGATTACCAGGCAGAAACTTTTTCTGTCTTCCCTTATTTTCTCCCAAACAAATGGAAAGAGACTCTGTTTTGGAGAAAGTAAGGGAACAGTCCTCCTGGAGCTGGGGATAGAATGACACAAGCCTCTATGACCACCACTACTGGGACTGTACTTGGTCAGACCTGAAGCCAGGCTACTGCCTATGTTTTCTCAAGTCCCTGGGACTCTACAATCAGAGGGTGGCAAAGCCAGGCAGGCCTTTGTCTTTCCCTTCAGGGTAGTGAGCTCCCTGAGGCCCTACATAGGTCCAAAGGTGATGTCCAAAAGCCAGGGACTAGAGTCAAAAACCTTAGAAGTCTACCTCATCTTCTGTACTGTGGGAAGTGCCACTCATACCACAAGACACAATCTTTCTCACTCTTTCCTCTCCTTTCCAAAGGCAGAAGATCCTTAGCTCATGACCATCACCACCACACAGCTATGGGAATTACTGGCAGACTACTGCCAATGTTCTTTTAAGGACCAAGAGCAATTTAGTCCACTTGTGGTAAGTGCTGTCTGGCCTAGAACTCTCCCTCAGGGCAATGGGCTCCGCTATATCCCAAGGAAGATTCATAAATGTCATCCAGGAGCCAATTCCTGGAATGAGAACCTCAAGAGCCTACTGAGTTTTCCATGCTCTTGTGGCCAACCTGGCACCTAAGGTGTAAGACAAAGTCCCTTACTTTTCTCTCCACTCTTATGAAGCAGAAAGAGTCTTGCCCTATAGTCACCACAGCTGGGAATGTACTGAGTCTCATTGGAAGCCTGCAAGTCTCAGAATTTCACCCAAGGCCCTGTAGTATCTGTGTATTGCTGCTGGCTATTCAGAGCCCAAGGGCTCTTTAGTTAGCAAGTGATGAATCCTGCCATGATTGGATTCTTCCCTTCAAGGCACTGGGTTCTCTTCTGGCCCAGGGTATGTCTTGAAATGTCATCCAGGAGCTTGGGCCTGGTAGGGGGACCTTACTACTCCAGTCAGTGCCCCATCCTGCTGTAACTCAGCTGGTATCTTCTCTTCCCTCTGCTTTCCTCAACTGGAAAGAATGGATCTTTTTTGGAGCTGAGAGTTATACAGCCTGGGGCTAGGAGAGAGGTGATTCCAGCATGCCCTTAGTATCTCAGGAGGTGCAGTCATTGCGGCTTAGACCGAGTTTCAAGTTTATGAAGGGTCCCAGAGCACTTTAGCACAAGGTGGTGAGGCATGAATGAATTCAAGTTCCCACCACTGCTCTGGCTAGAGTTGGTTTGGCTAGGCTCCCTCCGTGGGTGGGCCTCAGCTGATTTGGTTACGTTTTCTTTTCTGCTATAACAGGGAAGCACTGAGTTCAATACCTTACAATTGCTGCACCCCCTCCTTCCCAGTGCACAGAAATACTCTCCACACCATGCTGCTGCTGTCAGGGAATGGAGGAGCGGTAGCACAGCCAACTCAAGACAGGGCCTAACTCTTCAGTGCCTCTTTCAGTGACAATAAGTTAAAACCAGGTATTATGAGTGCTCACTTGATTTTTGGTTCCTTTAAAGGTGCTTTTGTGTGAAGATAGTTATTAAATTGGTGTGGTGGGAGGGGATGATGGGTGGAGACTTCCATTTTGCCATCCTAGTGGATACATGACATTTATTTGTCAAATCCCACAGTAATGTACAACACAGAAAGTCAACCCAAATGTAAAGTGCAAACTTTAGTGAATAATAATGTATTATTATTGTTTCATTAATTTTAACAAATATATCACAGTCATGGAATATATTAATAATAAGGAAACTGGCAGTGGGGGAAGCAAAGAAGATGGGGGAGGACATATATGAGAATTCTCCATACTTTCTGCTCAATTTTTCTGTCAACCTGAAATAGCTCTAAAAATAAATTCTATTTTAAAAAGAAAATGCCTTATCTTAAATGATCCTCTGACAATCTTTAGCAAATAAGTTTTATTATATTATATTACACATGACAATACTGAACTTAATCTCACATGTTAGTAATAGAAGAAAAATGGGAACTTCTGATTTACACTGTGGTACCCATTTGAGCTATTACATCTCAGCATTTGGTAAAGGATAAAAGCCTAATAGCATATGGACAGGTATGTCCATAGACTCTAGAGCTGTTTTGTCCAGTACAATACTGACTAGACACATCTTTGTTGCCTGCCCTAAGATAGTATCAGAATGTGGATGTTAGAGAAGTCCCTTAGGAACATAACTGAGAGGAAGAATCTTATCATATGAGACAAAAGCATACAGAGAGGACACTAGCTACAAAATTCTTAAAATTAAGAGCATTTGTAACTTTCCCACTATGCTGTTTCTAGTACCCTTTTAATTGCAATATTTCTTAGGTCTGAAAATTACTTGAATTAAATTTTTCTATAATACGTGTTAAAGATATATATTCCTGGGTTCCCAATGAAGTGCCAACATAGTTTCATTCTCTATGGACAGATTCTAGGAATCTGTAATCTTAACATGCTCCTTACGTAATTTTTTCATATAATTTAAAAATTTTCTCTTTTAGCTTGAAAAAAAGATCCTTAAAATAAAAAGTGCACATTTTAAAAAGTCGTTTTGATAATGGGGAAGGTGACCAGGACACCAACGACTCTAGTAGATGATGGAATAATTAATAAAAAGGAAAAGTCCTGGGTCCTTAAAACCTGCAAAAATAAAAGAGAAAGATTCTTTGTGTGGTTGTGAGGATGAGTGGGGATATATAAACAAGATTGAGACAAAAGGGAGAAGGTTTTGGAGCTGCATAATAACACACTAATCAATAATATATTGAGTATTAATGCAGGGTATGTGAAATAATACATTCCATTCCATTACCCAAAAGCATCTATTTATCTGGGTGATGTTTTTCATCTTGACTTCTTGATGCATCATAATGTCAGAGAAAAAAAGAAAGAGCTGTTTTTTTTTTTTATTACTACTGTGTCTCTTCAAATTCAGGTGATAATGGCCCAATCATCTGACCTCACAAAATGTCAACTTCTTCAAATGTAAAATGAATATGAGAAGAGCTTCCCTACTTCACTGTTTAGGTCTTTCCTACCTCTAAGTTTAGATGAGATAATTGGTGGGTAGCACATTAACAAATGTAAAGGGATACCTGATTATAAGCTATTACAATAATGTCAGGGGTAAAATAATGCCTTGGGGTAGGAAATGGCAAGCAGAAGGGTAGAGAATGAATTCTTAGCATTTTCTCTCTTCTTTCATACTGGCATCTTGAGCTTTGTTGATGACTGCATATAATAGCCATATTAGAGGGAATCAAATTATGTCTCTAATTGCCTTAAACTTAATAATAAAATCAAATCATCTGCCTCCATTTCGAATTACCATTTATTTCCAAAATGACTCTGAAGTGTCACAATGCCTTCAGTACAGTGGGGTAAATGAGGCCTGGGGAAGGCATCATAAGATGTTGCTTTTCTTTCCATGGGTCTGGAACTTTCTAAGAAGAATTAAATAGAAAGCATCTATTCAGCACTCCTTAGTCACAAAAATGGGGATTTCATTTAAATGGCCCATGAAGCTGTTTCACATTAAATGCTCTCTTGTGTAGAATCTTTGTTAAAGGAAACATTATGGGACCATTTACACAGCAATTATTTCTAGTCAGGTGTAAACAGTAAACTCACCTACTTTGGGAAACTGTTATAAAGTTCACTTAGTCTCCCATCTTCATACTTCAACATGCATGTTGTCTGGCAGGGTCAATATCTTGATACCTTGTATCGATAAACTTTTAGTGGATCACAACTGTCTTGGAGGGGAAAAGATATAGAATTTCCAAAAAAGTCTGCTAGAAATTGAGGGAATTTGCTCATTGTAAGTCAGGCAGTATTCTCAGATATTTCATATGAGTACCGACATTCATCCTCTCTTGGGTTCCTGGAAGACATTGGCTATTTTTACGGAATTCTTTCTCACTGAATGAAGCAAGTCCTCAGAGTCCTTTTCAAGACTAGACTCTACTTATACACTAGTAGTTAATCAGATTTGGTATAAGAGGTGAAACTGCTTTATAATTTTGTATATGGATATCTCACAGTCTTTAAAATCCAAGCAAATCTCTTGAAAATAATGGCTTTGAATACTTAGATAGTGATTCTTATTTCTAAAATGGGGTATCTACAAAATAAGGTTTTTGTGAGGAATGAGTGAGTGCACATGTATACATGTACACACATGCCCACACAAAATCACACTCAGATGTACAACCAAGTGTAATAGTAGGCACTCAGATGTTATTCCACATGCCATACATATCAGCAGAACTGTCTGCTTTTAGTATCATCACTTGGAAAGAGGAGGCCAAGCCAATAGCCTGACTCGTCCTCTCAAAGTTCCCAGCATACTCAATAAAATTGCGTCCTGGCATCAGTAACTGTGGTAGTTTCCAAAGGCAATCTTAGGTATTATGATACTATCCATCCTATTTAAGAGTAAAAAATAGCTGGGCATGGTGACTTGTGCTTGTAGTCCCAGCTACTTGGGAAGCTGATGTGAGGGGATTGCCTGAGCCCAGGAGTTTGAGGCCAGCCTGGGTAACATAAAGAGGACTTTCTCCCTCTCTCTGTTTGTTTCTCTCTTTCCATTTAATACCCCAAAGCATTATTTTTACCCCTGACATTATTGTAATAGCTTATATTCATCTGTTAATGTAATATTCCACCAATTATCTAACCTAAACTTTGTATTCGTCTAACCCTGTGAGAGAGAAAGAGGCAAATAACTTAATTACCAGACCCCAAATGAAAGGAAAAATAACATAGTAGATAAAACCCAATATTTATAGAACCATTTATATAACACCATGAGAAGATTTGAGACAAATCCAGAATGTAGGAAATTCAACAAGACAGCTGTCTTGAATGCTTCCAAAAGTCAATATTATAAAACAAAAAAAAAAAAAAAAAAAAAAAAAAAAAAAAAAAAAAAAAAAAAAAAAAAAAAAAAAAAAAAAAAAAAAAAAAAAAAAAAAAAAAGGAGTGGGAATTGGTCTTCAAAAGAGATTAAGGACATAAGGAGATCTCTAGCTGAAATGGAATGTGTGAAACTTAACTGAATCTTGATTCAAAACACAGCTATTACAATATATTTTCAAAAGGAACTGGGAAAAATTTGGAGATAAACTGGATGTTAGTAAGTCTTCATTTCCTTATGTCTAATACTAGTGTTATAATTGTGTGTGGGAGAAAATCCCTAGTATTTAGAGGTGAAATGTCATTATACCTGAAACTTATTTTCAAATTATTCAGCAGAAATACACAAAACAAATTCCTGAAAAACAAAACAAAGAAACACAAAGAAGTACTACATTATATTGAAAAATCAAATATAGAAAACTGTTAATGGTAGTTGATAATTGGTAGATATATGGATGTTCACTGTATTACTCTTTCAACTCCTCTGTATGTTCAAAATGTCTCATAATAATAAACTTAAAAAAAAATTGAAGTCACATTATCCCAGTTTGAATGCTGGCTTTACTTCTTATGTACATGGCCCTTGGCTTGGGACTTCACTATTTTGTACATCTCACTTGTCATCTGGGAATGGAAATAATAGTGTCTTCCTCAGTCATTATTATAAAAGCCAATGATCTAAAATATGTGTAGTTCTTAGAACAGTGCCTGAAATGTTAACTTTCACTATGGTGTAGAGATAGGATGAAGGAAGTGCTGAACTAGAGTAGAAAAGTGGACAGAGAACATTGCAAATGTCACAGCTTCTCCTTTCTTTCCATCCTGTCCATCCCAAATCTCAAGCAATTATGATATCCAAAACAGACCACCTACATTCTTCAAAATGTATACGTTATGCCTTAGTTAAATTCAGTTCCAATTATCTACTTTGTGAAGGGTTCTTCCCTATCTACAGGAGCCTGTGGGAATCACAGCATCATTGTTACTGAGATCAGCAACCCTCTCTTCAGTCCCACACTGCCAGCTGCATTGCCTGCTCCTCAACTGCTCTGGATTTCCATATTCTCTTTTTGACTGCCGAAGTTGTTCATTTTGTTAAAAATTCAAATATGTATTTAAAATTTTGTTATTGTAAATACAACTTTTCAATCTGTTTGTAAAGGAAGAATTTTCAGGATACCTCGTGTCACACTGCCAGTAATAAAGTCTAAATGAGTATAAAAAGGGCAGAAAATATTCTGTATCTCCTTACTTGGGTCTGCAGAATTAAAACAGGGACTCATTATAGGTACGTAAACTAAGTTATTGTGGGTCCACAAGCAGAATAAGCCAAAGAGCTTTTGCTTCCCCAGAAATATAAATATAAAGGAAAATGTCGCTGACACTTGGAAAATATATATTAACTTAAAAGAAATCTTGTGTTACAGATTGAGAAATTATTGGATTATAAAACGTAGGTAAAATCATGAGGTTTAATAAAATCATCCAGAGCAGCAGTTGAAAGTATGGGGAGAATTTGGAAAATTTCAAATTTAAGTGGGAGAAACAGCTGCCACCACAAAGGTTGAAAAGAAATACATTATACCATGTATATATACACACATATATCTGTGCACATACATGTAGACACACACATATACATACATGTATACATTATATTCACACAGAGTAAACTCTAATAGAAATAGGCAATTTAATTTTGTAAGTCAAAAGAGTACTGTGTTTTATATAGCAAGGAGACCTTAAAATTTACAAACAAACGAGATGGTAATTAAGATAAAAATTGAGAAGCAGTCATTGGATTTCATCAACAGAGAATATATTGATAACCCTGACAAGATGAGTTTTAGTAGAATAATGGATAGGACTGAGAATGAAGTGCATTGATATAAGCAGAAATACAAAGTAAATTGTAGAGTTCATACTTGTTGTTTCCTGCAATCCAGAAACAAGCCTACAAATCTTACTGTATATCACCTTTAGATTTCACATAAGCTTCTCAAAAATTAATACATCCCCAACTAAATTTGCTCTGTCTCTTTTTTTCCTCCAATCCCTAAAATTGCCCTTCTCCAATACTCCATATCTCAATTAATGTCACTACTGTGTTCCATTTTAATATAAAACTGTTCAATATAAAAACTGTTCAATTGAAGATGAGAGTACATGTCGAGGCTTTAACAGCTAAAGCACTCACTCACGCAAGCAGGGATAGTTCTTCCATTTTCTGGTTTGTATAAGCCCTCAGTTTCTGGGCATGAAACAACTTGTGGGGGCAGAAAGGGGGGATAAAAGCATTTTTATAAAATTTTTCACCTGCCATTTTTGTTCCACATGGTTTGTTGAAGGGATTGATTGCAATCCTTATCTCAGTTTCATAGCTGTAGAGTCAATACTCTTCCCAGATTTAGACAAGCAGTTGGGTCTTACTCCTGGGGGCTGTTTAATTTTTATCTGTCTCAGATGCTTCATAAACATTAGAGCAGAATATATATCTATGGTCAGCCAGGTAAATGTTATTTTGCACTAGAAGTCACTCCTCTGATTCATTTCTTTTCCCTAAATATAGTTTATATATATATATATATATATATATATATATATATATATATATATACCTTTAGGTTTCCAAATTAGCTAATTAAAGTATTGATTGGGGTTGCACTAATCTGTAATTTAATTTTCAAATTTGTGTACCAAATAGACTGATGATGTCATTAAAGAAAGTATCAGCTTGATCAACTTGTTCAAAGCCAAGATGTGATGTAATTCTTTTAGTGGTAATAGGATAAGCAAGTGTATGCAGTCAGTTGCATAAAGGGGAAAAAAGTACAACGTAATCACAAAAAGGATGTAGTTTTCAGGTCCCCGTAAGTGTGTACAGTTGTGGCTGATATCCCTCTGGCAAAATGGCAATTCTGCCAGTTTTCCCCTCCTGAACACTTTCTACTTTACTTGTGACTCTTCTGGTGAGTACCTGCCTTTCTGCTCAGCAAGTATAACAAATAGGTTCACAGCAACCCCAGCTCATCCCTCAAGGTTCCCTGGGAGATAGGGCAGGGAAGGTCAGTTTTTTAGAAGCACCCTCAGCAGCCCAAGCTCCAGTTGTTGAGAGATCCATTAAAAAAAAACAAAAAATGGGCTGAGTAAAGTGCCCTATGCCTGCAATCCCAGTGCTTTAGAAGGCCTACATAGGAGGATCCCTTGAGGCCAGCAGTTCAGCCAGGAGTTCAAGACCAGCCTGGACAACAATGCAAGACCCTTATTGAGAGAGTGAAACAGAGAGAGATTGAGAGAGAGAGAAAGAGAGAGAGAGAGAGAGAGAGACAGAGAAAGAGTGACAGAATGAGAGAGATCCAGTTAAAAATGTTTTTTTTTTTCAGAAAATATATTTACTATTGTTCATATCTTTTTTCAACTCTTTCCTTAAAAGTGGTTTGTTTCTGCAATCTCATAGACTCTCTATATTTCTTAATATAACTATGGAATTTATGATTCTGTATCAAGTTCAAAGAGATTCTTTCTTTTCTATATATGTTGTAATGGAATACTGATTTTGTTTATAAATGCTTATTAAATATAAATGCCCCTTTTCCTATCACTATGTAACCTATAAAACTATTTAACAACTTGCTGCCCTCAGTCTTCCCTCTACCTGCTTTTACTGCCTCTCTTCCCTTGCAACATTGGAGGTAGACAGGAAATAGAATAAGCAGCAAAAATCGGACATGTTACTTGATTAAAAAGGGGATCCAGATGGCTTCAATAATTGGATGGAAATGGCAGTGAGTTGTTTAAAAAAAAGCTTGGGTGCTATTCGAATTTTTTAAGTTATGTATTTTTTCCTTAAACTAAATTTACCCTCACATATTTTTCTCCTGATAAAGACAGGAACATTCACAAAGGTTGTATAAGATCAAAAATATAATTATGTTTGTGTGTGTGCATGTGTGTGTGTATATATATGTGTGTGTGTGTGTGTGTGTGTAAATACAGAGTATCTCAGAGAAATAACACAAGGAACTTTTAAACATGATTTTATATTTTATTTTTAAAGTATATACAAATTTTATTATACTTGTCAATTATATCTCAATAAACCTCGAAAATTTTTTCACTTTATTTATTTTATTTTATTTTTTTGAGACAGAGTCTCACTCTGTTGCCCAGGCTGGAGTGCAATGGTGCAAGCTCAGCTCACTGCAACCTCTGCCTCCTGGGCTCAAGTGATTCTCCTGCCTCAACCTTCCAAGTAGATGGGATTACAGGCATGTGCCACCGTACCCAGCTAAATGTTGTATTTTTAGTAGAGATGGGATTTCACCATGTTGCCCAGGCTGGTCTTGAACTCCTGACCTCAGGTGATCCACCTGCCTCGGCCTCCGAAAGTGCTGGGATTATAGGTGTGAGCTACCACACCCAGCCGATTTTTAACTTTAATTTTAGATTAGGGGTAGATGTGCAGGTTTATTATACAGGTAAATTGCATGTTGCAGAGGTTTGATGTACAGATTCTTTCACCACCGAGGTAATAAGCATAGTACTTGATTGATAGATTTTTGATCCTGAACCTCCTCCCTCTCTCCTCCGTCAAGTGCCCCCTTCTATCTATTGTTCCCTTCTTTGTGTCACTGTGTACTCAATATTTAGCTTCCACTTATAAGCCAGAATATGTAGCTTTTGGCTTTCTGTTTCCATGTTAGTTCATGTAGGATAATGGCCTCCAGCTCCATCCATGTTGCTGCAAAGGACATGAAATTATACTTTTTATGGCTACATAGCATTCCATGGTGTATATGTACCACATCTTTTTTATCCAGTTTACCATTGATGGACATCTAGGTTGATTCCATGTCTTTGCCAATGTGCATAGTGCTGCAATAAATATACATATGCAGGTGTCTTTGTGGTAGAATGATTTATATTCCTTTCCCGGTAATGGAATTGCTAGATCAAATGGTAATTCTGTTTTAAGTTCTTTGAACAATTGCCAAATGCTTTCCACAGCGGCTGAGCTAACTTGCATTCTTACCAGCAGTGTATAAGTGTTCCCTTTTCTCCTCATCCTCACCCACCAGTATCTAATTATTTATTTCTTTTTTATTTATTTATGTTTTTACCTTTTAATAATAGCCATTATGACTGGTGTAAGATGGTATGTCACTGTGGATTTTATTTCCATTTCTCCAGTGATTAGTAATATTGAGCTTTCTTTCCTATGCTTGTTGGACACATGTATGTCATCTTATGAAAAGTGTCTGTTCATTTCCTTTGCCCACTTTTTAATGGGGTTGTTTTTTGCTTGCCAATTTGTTTAAGTTCCTTATAGATTCTGAATATTAGACTTTGTCAGATATAGAGTTTGAAAATATTTTTTCCCATTCTGTGGGTTATCAGTTTACTCTACTGACAGCTTCTTTTGCTGTACAGAAACTCTTTAGTTTAATTATATTTCATTTGTCAACTTTTGTTTTTGTTGCTATTGCTTTTGGTATTTTCTTTTTTTTGTTTGTTTTTAGTTTTTGGCATTTTCTTTATGAACTTGTTGCCAGGGCTCACATCCAGAATAGTATTTTATAGGTTTTCTTCCAGATTTTTTATAGTCTTAGGTTTCACATTTAAGTCTTCAATCCATCTTGAGCTGATTTTTGTACATGGTATAAAGAAGAGGTTCAGTTTCAATCTCTGTATATGGCTACCTAGTTATCCCAGCATGATTTATTGAATAGGGGGTCTTTTCCCCATTGCTTGTTGTTGTCAACTTTGTCGAATATCAGTTGGTTGTAGGTGTGTGGCTTTATTCCTGGGCTCTCTATTCTCTTCCATTGGTTTATGTGTCTGTTTTTGGACTGGTACCATGATGCTTTGGTTACTGAAGCCTTTTAGTATAGTTTGAAGTCAGGTAATGTGATGCCTCCAGCTCTGTTCTTTTTGCTTAGGATTGACATGTCTATTCAGGCTCTTTTTTAGATGCATTTGAATTCTAGAATAGCTTTTTCTAATTCTGTGAAAATGTTGCTGGTAGTTTGATAGAAATAGCATTAAATCTAAATTGTTTTGGGCAGCATGGCCATTTAAACACTATTGATTTATTCTATCCAGAAGCATGAAATGTTTTTCAATTTGTTTGTGTCACCTCTGATTTCTTTCAGCAGTGCTCTTACATATTTTTAATGTTGAAGCACACTAATTTTTTAACACAGATATTCAGTAATTTCAAGAATTTTGAATGCTAGGAATTCTCTCTCATATAAAGTCTATCTCTGGAAATAGTCTAAACTCACCTTAAGAATAGTTATTTAAAATATTTAGCTTCTCTTTACACTGCCACCATGCCTTCCATCCAATCTTTTAGGCTCTGCCCTCTCAAGCTATTAAGATAAAATTTTTACTAACATTTATATATTCAGAGACAAAGGTTATGGTGTCTAAGATTTCACATCTTCTAGTGACACCCTTGCAGGCCATTTTAAATTGCCCAAACAGCACTCTGGCTTGAGTTTCTGCCTTGCAAGTGTCTATGGATGGTAAATGTAAAATAAAAAGGATGAAAGAGCCTAAAATGAGAGTCAAGGAGTCTGCTTTTTGTGATTATATACAAACAGACCTGATTTGAAATACCTGCTAAACATTAAAAACCAAATTATAGATTTCAATGCTTAATTATGAATATATTATAGTTTTTAAAACAGGGAGCTGCTATCTCATCCTTATAAGCACCCTCCCCCAATCCTCTCTCAAGGCATACTGTCTGTTCTGGAAAAAATAAATAAATAAAAAATGGGAAAAGCATTGTTGAAAATTCACTCTAAGAAGAAGCTGTTTTCTAAATTTAAATAGATAATTATAGTTACATAGATATATGTTATTGTATTAGTCTATTCTCACGCTGCTATGAAGAAATACCTGAGGCACGGTAATTTATAAAGGAAAGAGGTTTGATTTGTTCACAGTTCTGCATTGCTGGGAAGACCTCATGAAACTTAAGGCAAAGGAAAAGCAGGCACCTTCTTCACAGGGTGGCAGGACAGCATGAATGTAACCAGGGAAAATGCCAGACACTTATAAAACCATTAGATCTCCTGAGAACTCATCCACTATCACAAGAACAGCATGGGGGAAATCACTCCATAATCTAGTTACCTCAACCTGGTCCTACCCTTAACATGTGAAGATTATGGGGATTATAATTTGAGGTGAGATTTGGGTGGGGATACAAAGCCAAACCATATATATATATATATATAACTTCAACATATATGCTACATGTATGAATGCAACTTATACATAAATATTAGATATAATTCAGATGAAATCCTTACTGCTAATCCAAATACCTTACCACTTGCTGAGAAGTAGCAAAACAGAATATCATGGTTTTTGGAGTAAAGCAGAGCTAAGCTGGATGCTTAGCTTTTCTCTATTTTTAATTTTTCTGGGTATATAATAGGTGTATATATTTATGAGGTATATGAAATGTTTTGATACAGGCAAGCAATGCCTAATAATCACATCATGGAAAACAGGCATTCATCCCCCCAAGTATTTACCCTTTGTTTTACAAACAATCCAATTACACTCTTTTAGTTACTTTAAAATATACAATTATTATGACCATAATCACACTGTTGTGTCATCAAAAGGTAGGTTTTATGCATTCTTCTCATTTTTGTGTACCCAGTAACCATCCTCACATCCTCCTTGCCTCCCAGTATCCTTCCCAGCTTCTGGTAACCATCCTTATACTCTCTATGTTCATGAGTTTAACTGTTTTGAATTTTATATCCCACAAATAAGTGAAGAAATGCAGCGTTTGTTGCTGTGCTGACTTATTTCACTTAATATAATGATCTCCAGTTCCATCCATGATGTTCCAAATGACAGGATCTCATTCTTTTTCATGGCTGAATAGTATACGACTATTGCTATATGAATTTGGAAAAGTTATTTAGCCTTTCTGAGTCACAGTTTCTTCTGTTGAAAGAAAATAATTATATGGATTTCAGATTTTTTATAAGTTGATGAAATTAAAAGAAGTAATGCACAGAAAGTGCCTAGCATAGTGCCTGATACAGAGGAGGGGGGCAATAACGGTTAGTGTTACTTACGGTTACTTACATCAGCTACTAGATGAATTATAGAATAATGATTAAGAGTATGGTTTTTGCAGTAAGACTTCCTGGATGCAAATCCCAGCTTCACCGCTTGGTGTTTATGGGATAAGGTACAAATTACTTAAGTTCTCTATTTCTTTGTTTCCTCATTTATAAAATAGGAATGATAATAATAGTTTTTAATCTCATAAAACTGCTTTCAGAATTATTTAATTGGTACTTGAGAAAGTTGGAGCACTTCATAGAAGATTATGTAATAATTGTTAACTACTATTGTGCCAATAACAGGCATGAAGTGGATGCTAATATTTTCACCAATCTTTATAAGTAGAAGCAATAGAAATAAGCATGTTCTGTACAGATGAGATGAATATACCCACACAAAAGATGGGTTTCTGATCTTGAATCTGCTACTTAAAAATCATGAGATGTTCAAAATACTTCTCATCTTTGGACTGGTTTCTTTAGCTGTAAAATGAGATGTTTGGACTTACAGCTTCAGTTATTAACGACTTTAGAAACTTCCATGGTACAGGTACTCAATACATGTTTCATTGTGTTTTAAAATAGTGACTAAAATAGGAAAGGTGCTAAATATGCAAAGGTAATAGACATTGTTTTATCTTATCCACTTTGTGGCAGATAGTATTGAAGGCATTTTGCATACATTTTCAAAACTTAATCAAAAAAATTTAAAATATTGGAGATTATCATTCCTAGCTTTTCAAACTATGGAATTAAAACTCATGAAATTAATAATTTTTTTCCCAAAGTAATAGATAATAAACAACAGATGCAGTATGTTTTCTGTCTTAATCCAAAGATCACATTCCTATGATATCTCCTGGTAAAATGCACATTATTATGCTGTGGAAAAGGTTGATATAATTTATGAAGTATGTTAATTTTTTTCTTGCTGCTATAACAAATTACCACAAAGCTAGTGGTTTTATGCAGCATAAATATATTATCTTACTGTTCTGTAACTCAGAAGTTCCAAGTTCTGTAATTTTCCAATATGGGTTATTGGAAAATTTAGCTCATTTCACTGAGCTGAAATGAAGGCACTGGCAGTGCTGCATTTCCTTGTGGAGGCTTTAGGGAAGAGTCAGTTTCCTTGCCTCTTGTAGCTTCTAGAGGCTACCTGCATTCTTTGACACATGACACTTTCCTCCATTTTTAAAATAAAAAACATTGCATCTCTGTGACCATTCTTCCATACTAAAAGGTCCTTCTGGACATCATAGCAAGGAAAAGTTATTTAATTTTTAAAGACCCTTGTAATTAGATTGGACTCTGCAGGTAGCCCATGATAATCTCCCATCTGAGGACCCTCACCCTATTCACATCTTTCAGGTACCTTTTGCCATTCAAAGTAACATACCCAGGTTTCAGGGATTAAGACATGGACATCTTTTGGCATCAAATTCTGTCTCACAAGTAAAGTTGACATCAAAAGCACATTCAATAAAAAAAAAAAAACTTTGAAAGAAAATTAAATCTTTTGCTCTGTCAAAGATATTAGCAAGAAGATAAAAATTAGTAAAAGGACAAAATATTTTTTCAGTAAAAGGAGAAAAAGTTGGCAAATGGCACATCCCATCAAGAACTTATAGTTTGAATATTTAAAGAATTCTCAAAATTAAATCACAAGAAAACAAGCACATTACAATATGGGCAAATATCTGAATAAATACTTTATAAAAGGAGAACACAGTGGCCAGGCACAGTAGCTCAGATCTGTAATCCCAGGACTATGGGAGGCTGAGGCGGGTAGATCACCTGAGGTTAGGAGTTTGAGAGCATCTTTACTATAAATACAAAAATTAGCATGGTGTGGTGGTGCATGCCTATAATCTCAGCTACTTGGGAGGCTAAGGTACAAGAATTGCTTGAACCCAGATGGCAGAGGATGCAGTGAAATAAGATCATACCACTGCACTCCAACCTGAGTGACAGCATGAGACTCTATCCCAAAAGAAATAAAACAAATAAATAAATAACATGGATGGAACATAGCCTGTGAAAAGATGCTAAACATAACTAATCATTAGGGAAATGTAAATTTGATCCACACTAATATGTCATTACACACATATGAGAATAGTTATTTAAGGAAGAATAGCACCAATGATGATAATCATCATAATATGTAATTACATATTATTATAATAATTATAAACACAGGAAATACCAACTACTAGTGATGATGCCAAGTGCCTGGAAATCTCATTTATTGCTGCTGGGAATGAAAAATGGTACAGCCAGTACAGAAAACAATTTGGAAGTTTCTTAGAAACTTAAACATACTGTATGATCCATAACTTCCACTTCTAGTTGTTTATTTACCTTAGGAAAATAGAAGGTAAAATTTCTACTGTGAGGCTGAGTGTTGATGACATTCCCCAATTTGTACACCAAGTTTCAGCAAACATAGGACTGACTAGTTTCGGAGTTTTAAGGAAATCTCTTTCTAATTATTAGTTGACCACTAAGCTAACCAAACAGATTTTAGGGCCTATACATTACAAATACAGGCTTTTGAAGAATTAGTTTTTAAAAGGTGCTAAATTTAAAACAAACTATAATAGCAAACATGACAAAACTGGGAGGAGTATTTGATTTCCAGACTTGCAATTATATGGTTGAAAACTTCTATTTGCTTTGTCTTTCAACAACAACAAAATGAGACACATGGCAAAAAAAGGAAGTACAGTATGACCCATAAATTAAACAAAAAACAATCAGTGGATACTGTCGCTTAAGGAGACTCTGACATTGCACTTACTAGGCAAAGATCTAATGGGTTATTTTTAATATGTTCAAATAATTAAAGGAAATTCAGGAATTTGACAGCAGCCTGGACAACATAATAAGACCATATTTCTACAAAAAAAAAAAGTTTTTAATTTATCCTTGTGTGGTGGCATGCACCTGTAGTCCTAGGGGCTCAGAAAGCTGAGGCAGGAGGATCAATTGAGCTCAGAAGTTCAAGGTTACAGCAAACTGTAATTATGTCAGTGCACTCCAGCATGAATGATGGAGAAGAAAAAAAAAAAAAAGGAAGGAAGGAAAGAAGGAGGGAAGGACAGACAAATGTGAACAGAGCTCAGGGTCCTCTAGGATTCCAAAACTATACAAACATCACATAATAGGAGTTTCAGAAACAGTAAAGAGTCTGAAGACAGTATATAAAGAGAAATAATAGCCAAAACCACCTCAAATTTGATAAAAAATCTTAATCTACACATGGAAGAATCTCAATAAATTCTAGGTAGGATAAACTCAAAAAGATACACATCTAAACATGTCATAATTAATCTGTCAAGTGACAAAGACAAAGAGAGAATCTTGAAAACAACATTTTTAAAAGAGAAGCAACAGATCCTGTATAAGGAATCTACAATCAGAATAACAGCTGATTTCTTATCAGAAATTATGGGAACCATAAAGAAGTAGGGATAGAAAAGAGAGAATAAAGGATTGGAGAAGAAAAGAAAGGAGTAAAACAAAGAATACTATATGCAGCAAAATTGTTATTCAAAAATGAATGAGAAAATAAGATATTTTTACATTTTTAAAAAACTGACACAATTCATTGCTTGCCTTAGAAAATGCTAAGTACAGTCCTCCAGAGTCTTTCAGAACACCGTTAGATAACATTAGAAAATTCAGAAGAAACAGAAATTCCTAAAACATATTGCTATGAAAATGAATGCACGAAGAAATGTAAAACCAAAATAGAGTCATACAAGTAAAGAAATTGAAATAGAAATGTAAAAATTCCCACAAAACAAACACTTCTTACAATGAAAAGCCTAATCCAAAATGGCCTCCTCCATGAATTCTCTCAAATATTTAAAGAAAATTAACACCAATTCTTCATAAGCTCTTACAAAATGCAGAAGAGAAGGGAACACTTCCCAACTCATTTTCTGAAGTCAGTATTTTGAAATAAAAGATTTTGAAACCAGACAATGACATAACAAGAAGAAAAAAAACTACAGCTATCCCTTACAGATCTGAAAATTCTCAAAAAAAATATTAAAAAATAAAACAAATCCAACAACATATAAAAAAGAATCGTACTCTATATCCAAGTGGAATTTATTCCACGTATGTTATGTATGGTTCAACATATCAAATTAATATGATAAATAATAGAAAAAAGAGGAAAAACAAATGGTCATCTTAAAGGGAGAAGAAACATTTGAAAAAACCCAATACTATCTCATGATATCAAAGCAACAACAACAAAAACAAACTTGGAATAAAATAGTATTTCTTTAGTCTAATAAAGGGCATTTATGAAAAACCCACCAATAACATCACACTTAGTAAAAGAAGACTGAAATATTTCCCCTCAAGTTTAGGAACAATACAAAAAATGTTCACTTTCACCACTTCTATTGAACATTTCACTAAACATGCTATCCAAGGCAATTAAGCAATGAAAAATAGTGGTCTAAATTTGAAAGAAGAAAGTAAAATTATCTCTATTCACAGATGACATAATCTTACACAAAGAAGCTCATAAAGAACACATAAGAACAACTATTGGAGCTAAAAAATTAGTCTAGCAAAGTTGCAGTACACTGAATCTGCAAACAAAAATCATCAGTTGTATTTCTAAATGATAGCAATTAATGATCTAAAAATGAAATTTAAAAAACAATTCTATTTACAATGGCATCAAAAATAATAAAATACTTAAGAATAAATTTAACAAAGGAAGTTGATGACTTGTACAATGAAAACAACAGAATATTGGTTTTAAGACAGAAAACCTAAATAAATGAAAGATATTCCATGTTCATGAATTAGAAAACATTGTTAAGATTAATAGTACTCTCAAGACTGAGCTACAGTTCACTGTTCTACCTTTCAAAAATTTAATTGCCTTTTTAAAAAGAAATTGACAATCATTTTAAAGAATTTTGTGAAAATACAAGAAACATAGAATAGCCAAAACAATCTCAAACTAGAAGAACAAAGTTGGAGGACTCACACTTTTTAAGTTAAAAACATCTTACAAAGTTACAGTAATCAAGTCAGTGTGATAATAGAATAAAGATAGAAATACATATCAAAAAAAAAGAGCTCAGAATTAAATCTATACGATTAGGCCAATCAATTTTTAACAAGGTTTTCAAGATCATTAAATAGAAAAAAATTATAGTCTTTTCAACAAATGCTGCTGAAACAACTGGAAATCCACGTGCAAAATAATAAAGATGGATGCCTACCTCATCCAATATTCAAAATTAACTCAAAACAAATCAAAGATCAATATGTAAGAACCAAACTGTAAAACTATGGGAAGACATCATATCAGTAAATCTTTATGAACTTGAATTAGGCAGTGATTTCTTAAGCCACAAGTAACCAAAGGAAAAAAAATTAATTAAAATTTATGGGCTGCTGGCTGATGCCTGTAATCCCAGCACTTTGGGAGGCCTAGGCAGGCAGATCATGAAATCAAGAGATTGAGGCCATCCTGGCCAACATGGTGAAATTCCATCTCTACTAAAACTACAAAAATTAGCTGGGTGTGGTGGTATGTGTCTGCAGTCCCAGCTACTTGGAAGGCTGAGGCAGGAGAATTGCTTGCACCCAGGAGGCAGAGGTTGCAGTGAGCTGAGATTGCACCACTGCACTCCACTCCAGCCTGGCAATAGAATGAGACTCCATCAAAAAAAAAAATATATATATATATACATATATATATACACATTTATATATATGTATATACATGAAAATCAAAAACTTTTGCACATCAAAAGACACTATCAAGAAATTGAAAATACAAATTATAGAGTAAGAGAAAATGTTTGCTGATCATGTATCCAATAGAAGTCTAGAGTCTAGTATATATAAAAACTCTTACAACTCAATAATAAGATAAATCCAATTAAAAATGGGCAGAGTTTGAATAGAGGTTTTTCCAAGGAAGATATACAAATGGTCAATAATCACATGAACAGATGCTCAACATTATTAGTCATTAGGAAAATACAACTCAAAACTGCATGAAATACAATGATGCACCATTATAATTGTTATAAAAAAAGATAGGATCAAGTGTTGGGAAAAAAGTGGAGAAATTGAAATACTCGCTGATAGCGGAAATCTGGCATTCCATAGTGTGGCATTATGGGAACTAGTTTGCCAGTTTTTCAAAAAGGTAAAGGTAAAGTGAACATAAGAATCAGCAAATTGTCTTAAATATAGATTCAAGAGAATTATATTTATACATAACTATATAAAAATTTTTATATGAATGTTAATAGCAGTATTACTCATAACAGTCACAACTTGAAGGCAACTCAAATGTCCACCAACTGAAGGCTAAACAAATGGAGTAAGTCTATGCAATGGAATATTTTTCATCCATAAAAAGGAATTATGTATTGATACATGCTACAACATAGGTTAATCTTGAAAACATGTTAAGAGAAAATCTAATCTCAAAAGACCACATATCATATTCCAGTTACATGAAATGTCCAGAATAAGCAAATCAGTACAGACAAAAAGTAAGTTAGTAGTTGCCAGGTGCTGGGAATTGCTGCTAATGGGTATGGGAATTATTTCTGGGTTAATGAAAATGTTTAGAATTAGATAATTATAATAGTTTCATAATTTTGTGAATATACTAAAAACCACTGAATTTTATACTTTATAGTGAATGTCTTGGTATACTAATTCTATCTCTATTCAGAATAAAATTTATAAATTTCAGAAACAACATAGGTTGTGAAGCTCAGGTGGCATATGGAGTTCCTTTGAACTATAATGGTGAATTTGGAGGAATTTTAGGATTTCTCTATTCTACCTCCATAGACTCATTAATTATTAACTCTAGATTTGCTTCAAAATGATTAAAGGTAGTGCATAAATAAGATCCAGAAATACCATTTTTGTTTGTAATTTGGAATCAACTCAGGGTACAAAGTAGTGTTCATTTAACAGCTACTATGTGAAAGCCAGTGAAGATAAACACATTTTTAACAAATATAATCCTTTGGGAATGAAGAATATTATCTTCATTTTACAGATTTTTAAATGTGGGTCAAATTGATACCCAAGGTGAAAGACGTGACAAAGGACAAGTTTAGGACTTGACATTGACATATTTTGCATCTAACTACATCCGCTTTCTACTTTTTAATACTTTTTCTGCAATGTTTGCACTTTATCCCCATCTATGTGGAAATATAAAATGGGATATCTGAATTAAGGCCCTGTTATAGCCGTCGCACACTATCAACACCATGTTATCCATGTCAACATTTATGAGTTGTTTAATTGGCATATTTGTGAAATGTACAGTCAGGTGGGAGTAGCAGGGCCAACATATCACAACATGATAAACATAACAGAATTCCTCAGTTTCTATACAACTAATCACAACAAGATGTGCACGTTAACATTTCTGAGGAAAAACCAATTACAAAAGGGATATCTTCTGCACCATGAAAAGCCTTCATGGCTCCATTTCAGGAGTGTAGCTTACCCTCTGCTCTCCAGCTGCTTGAGGGTTGACTTTCTGGCTTAGACAGCTTCAAATAATTGTTCCTAATAGCTGTTATTATGTGGCCTTTGGTCCTTTCCCCAAAGAAATACGTATGGATATAATAAACAGTTACATCTAGACAGATGTGTAGACCGTTCACGCTATATTCATGGTTTGTTAAATAATTTTACTTTAAATATAATTTGAAAAGTCTGCCTCTGCTTAGTTTCTACTTACTGCACTATATCAAAGCCCCAAGTGTGAATGCACAGTGGTTCACACTACCTTATCTTCACTTTTAACTCTGTAAAATCCAGAATCAGGCAGAGTTTCAGTAATTTTTATCCACCAAACTTGCTTCTGTAGATGTTTCTATTCTTTGGAAATATTAATGGGTACTTGAATGTGAATTAGGAAGACAGCTTTCCTGACATATTCCTACAAATTATCAGCCAACTATGCAAGCGAGTAGATAGAATCTTGCATCCAGTGCTTCTGCCTTGCAGGGTCTTCTGTTCTTTCTAACCCAGTAGTATTCCCTCACCAGTAAAATACTACCCATCTCCTATACACAAACACACACAATGCAGGAGAAATACTTCCTTGGTCTAGATCCTTTTAAATGTCTGTGTTTCTACTTTCCCTGGTTGTTACCGACATTATTTATTGTTTGCCTTTTTTCCACCCCAAATTCTGCTACGTCCATCTGCTTTTGTAACTTCTGAGTTCTAAAAAGTACATAGAATTGTGACTTTATAATAGATAAGTATAACTCAATCGTGGTCTGTAAAAGAAAACTGTGCCTCTCTGACTGGCAAGAGGTGATCACAGAAGCTAATAAAAGAATGAAGACAGGTTAACCTCATAAAGTAACATCCAAGAATTCTCAACAGCTTTCCAAGTAAGTTATTACATAGGGAACATAACGGAAAGTAAATAATATGGAAATTGAAAGTCCAGGTTTGAATATGGGCTAGGAAACAGCTGAGGTGAGTGAAAAACTAGAGAAGTGATAAGTTCAGGAGACAGAGTTTCTCTGAGGCATAGAGGACAGTGTTCAGAGTTCTAGGCAGATAATTGCTGATGTCAATAACTTAACTCCTCCTAAAAAAAAACAAACAAGAAGAGGAAGAAATAAAAGATTAAAATCCCTGCACATTATTAGCCTGTGTAACAAGTCACTGTTCAAAAGAGTAGATGGCTTCAAACATTTATGATGGAAGCCTGAAAACACCATAATTAATTTTAATTGTCATTTGTGCTATAGATATCATAAACTAGGGTAGTACAGCTCAAATATTCAGTAAAGTTTGAAACAGAAAATGTTTTGTGCTACATGCTGCTCAGTAGCCAGTGCAAGATTGACTTAAACATAAGACATTTAAATTCAACCAGGTGCAGTGACTCATGTCTGTAATCCTAGCACTTTGGAAAGCTGAGGTGGCCAGATCATTTCAGACCAGAAGTTCAAGACCTCAACCCCTGTCCAACATAGTGAAACCCTGTCTCTCCAAAAAAAAAA
>NW_016107645.1:1919058-1979023 GCF_001604975.1 Cebus imitator
TACTCAGGAGGCTGAGGCAGGAGAATTGCCTGAACCCAGGAGGCGGAGGTTGCGGTGAGCCGAGATCGCGCCATTGCACTCCAGCCTGGGTAACAAGAGTGAAACACCATCTCAAAAAAAAAAAAGTATACACCCATTGCCTATACATTTCCAATAAAGGTTTCAAAATGCATGCTTGGGGACTAGCTCGGTTGCAGTCACTTTGCTAATCATTTATAATTTATTATTATGCCTTAATATTATACTTTGGGTTGTAAGACATGATTGAACTTTATCATTTACATTTGAAAGTCTTCTTCAAAATTTGAAACAAATACTTGGACGAGATATGTAGTATGAAGGAAATCTGGAGAAACACCTTGAACAGACTTCAAGTATAAAATTGTTTCTGGCTAAAGAAACAAAGATTATGTTCTCAAACTTGCCTTTATAACATCTTATAAGTTAACAAAGATTATGAAGGATCAAAGCAAAGTCAGAAATGCTAAGACTACCCATGTCAAATTCTGGAAGAAATTTTCACTAAATTTAGATAAATGGACATGAATTACGGAAAAGCTCTTATCTTCACTTCATGCTGTATTTAGGATTTACCTCAGGAAAATCTACATTTAACAATTAGAAGGTAAATACATTTAAGCTATCTGTCCAGATGTGCTAATTTTTAAAGTTTCTTACCGTATTTCAAAGCTACTTCAAGTTTATTGAAAAAGCGTTTAAATTAGGATAGAGTATAAACAATAAAAGTAATTTCTTACTTTTCCAGTTTCCAAAGGGGTACCCCTAACCCTTTGCTCTGTGGGGGATGAGAAAGAGAGAGAGAAAATTCAAGAAAATATTTGTGGTACTCATTTTTGACAGAAATAATTTTTAAATTCTCTATCTTTTAAAAATAAATGTCAAAGTATATTAAGATCATCCATGTAGTAGTTATGAATCTACTTCATTCATTTAAATAATTATATCTTATTTATCATATGAACATACTTCTTTTAATTGACTCTTGCCTTTCATGTTTATTATTGGTATTGATGCAGTGCCTATATGTGTACATTAAGTCCGAAATTACACTTACAAATTTTGAGATGTGCTACAATATTTATATCCAAACCAGCTTTCACTCCCATCTGTATCAGGTTGTTCTTTTGTAATTGTATCATCACCTACGGTGAATATTGTAGCTTTAAAAAAGTTCTCTAAATTTGCCATTATTAGACACTTTCCTTGATATTAGAAATTAGAAAAGGATATTTGCTTAACTATATCTGTTTAACACTCTACTGGAGAGCCTGAGTGGTGGAGTCAGTAAGATAAACAAATTAGAGGCATTAAAACATAAAAGGAAAAAAATATATAAGTCTATTGATTTTAGCAAATATCCTAATTTTATCATCATAAATCTTTAAATATTTAGAAAAACTAACAGAATTAATAAATGAATTCTGTATCAATACACAAAAATGAAGTGTGATCTGTATACTAGAAATAAATGAAATTCAAAGGTTTATATTTTTAAAAAGCATTTTAGAAGAAAATATCTAGAATTAAATCTAACCAAGCTATGTCAGATATCACTATGAAAATACATATAAATCATTGACAATAGTTTAAGAACTAAATACATGGGGAAGTATATGCCCTTTTTAAAATCTTTTTTAAGTGACATAAAATAGTTGTATGTATTATGGGTATAGTGTAATGTTTTGACCTAACATTTTAGAAACATTAAATCAAGCTAATTCATCATCTCATCAACTTATTTTTTGTCTGGTGAGAACATTAAAAATTTGTTCTTTTAGTAAATTTGAAACATAAAATACATTATTATTAACTGTGGTCACAATGCAATACAATAGTTTACTTATTCTTCCATTCTAACTGAAAATTTGAACGATTTGACCAACATCTACACTTTCCCCATCCTTTCCTCCCTTCCTGCACCAAGAACATTCCCACTTCCTGTTTCTATGAAATTGACATTATACTAAATGGAATAAGCCAGGCACAGTAAGACAAATACTGTTTAATATCACTGATATGTCGAATCTAAATAGAATTTACATCTCATAGAAACAGAAAGTGGAAAGGTCAATATATAATATTAAATTTGCTATTGTGTTGTTTGAGCTCTTTTTATATTCTGGTTATTAATCCCTTGTTAGATGGGCAATTTACAAATAGTTCCTCCCAGGTTTTGGATTGTCTCTTCACTTTTTTGATTATTTCCTTTGCTATGCAGTTTTTTAGCCTGCTGTAATCCCATTTATTTATTTTTGCTTTGGAGATCTTACACAAAAAAATCTTTGCCCAATGCAATGTCCTAGAGCATTTCCCATTTTTTTTCCTAGTAGTTTCATTGTTCAGATCTTAGGTTTAAATATTTAATCTATTTTGATTTAATAATTGTATATGTATTTAATCTATTTTGATTTAATAGTTGTATATGGTTAGTTTTATTCTTTTACATATAGTTATCCAGTTTTACCAGCACCATTTATTGAAGGCTATTCTTTCCTCCATTGCATGTTCCTGGCACCTTTATGAAAGATTAGTTGGCTGTAAATGTATGGATTTAATTTTGGATTCTCTAATGTGTTTTATTAGTCTATGAATCTGTTTTTATGACAGTACCATGTTACTTTGGTTACTATAGCTTTGAAATAAACTTTGAAGTCAGGTAGTTTGTTCTTTTTGCCCAACATTTTCTTTTTGCTCAGGATTGCATAAATTATTGAGGATTTTTTGTGGTCCCACATAAATGTTAACTTCTTTTTTCTATTTCTGTTAAGTATGTAATTAATATTTTGATAAGAATTGCATTGAATCTATAGATTTTTTTGAGTCGTATTGTTATTTTCACAATATTGCTCATTATTATTCCAAATCATGAGGATGGAATACCTTTTTGTTTTTTACGTCCTCTTCAATTGTTTTAATCCATGTTCTACAGCTTTTCTTGTGTAGGTTTTAACTTCTTCCATTAAATTTATTGATAGATATTTTATATTGTCTGTAACAATCGCAAATGGGATTGTTTTCCTAATTTCTTTTTCAGATTGTTCACTGTTGGCATATATAAATGCTACTAATTTTTGTAAGTTAACTTAGTATTACGGACGTTATAAATTTGTCATTATTTCTAACAGCTTTTTGGTAGTGTTTAGAATCGTCTAAGTATAGCATCATGCCAACTGATCTTTGATTTCTTGCTGTCCAATGTGGATGCCTTTTTTCATTTCCCTTGCTTTGTTGCTCTGGCCGAGGTGCCCAGTGCTATATGGAAAACAAGCGGTGGAAGCAGGCATTCTTGTCTTCTTCCGGATCTTAGAAAAAATGGTGTTCATTTTTTTTGCCATTCAGTATGATGTTAGCTATGAATCTGTCATATATGGCCTGTATTATTTTGAGATCTCTTTATTCTATACCCTGTTCCATAGGATTATTATCATAAAGGGATATTAAATTTTATCAAATACTTTTTCAGCATCTCGTGAAATAATCTTACAGTTTTTCTTCTTGGTTCTGTTAATGTAATATGTCACATTTATTGACTTTTGTATGTTGAATTATTCTTGCATCTCTGGAGAATGAATCTCACTTAATTGTGGTACATAATATTTTTAATGTGTGACTGAATTTGATATGCTCATATTTTCTTGAGGATTTTTGCATGTATGTTCATCTGTATTATTGGCCTGTAGTTTTCATTTTCTTTGTGGTATCCTCCTCTGGTTTAGTATCAGGATAATGCTGGCTTCATAAAATCAGTTTGAAAGTATCTTCTTATCTTCAATTTATTTGAATAGTTTGAGTAAAATTAGTGTTAGTTGGCCTTTAAATGTTTGTTAGAATTCAGCAGTGAAACAATTGGGCCTTTGTCTTGTCTTTGATCTAATACCTTGCTATTGGTATAGTGAAGTTTTCTACTTTTTCATGGTTCAGGCTTGGTAAGTTGTATGTGTCTACAAATTTATTAATTTCTTCTATGTTTTCCAATTTGTTGGTGCAAAGTTGTTTGTAGTAGTCGCTAATCATTCTTTGTATTTCTGTGCTCTCAGTTATATCTTCTTTTATATTTCTGATGTTATTTACTTGGGCCCTCTCTCTATTTTCCTTAGTCTAGCCAAAGGTTAGTCAACTTTGTTTATCTTTTCCAAAAATCTGACTTTTCATTTTACTGTTCTTTTGTATTTTTTTAAGTTTCAATTTCATTTATTTTGGCTCTGATCTCTACTATATTTTTTCTTGTAATAATGTTAAGTTTGGTTTCTTCTTGCTTTTCTAGTTTCTTCAGGTGTATTATTACCTAGATTATTTGAAGTTCTTCTACTTTTTTGATATCATTGTTTATAAATGTCCTTTAAAATGACTTTAAAATGTCCTTAATATGTCATTTAAAATGACCATAAATGTCCCTCTTAGTACTGCTTTTGCAGTAACTCGCAGATTTTGGTATGCTTTATTTCCATTTTTTACTTTTCTTATTAGTTTTTTAATTTACTCATTGGTTGTTCAGGAACATGTTGTTTAATTTCCCATGTGTTATGTGTTTTTCTGAGGTTCCACTGATTGATTTCTAGTTTCATTTTTTTACTGTCAGAAAAGACACTTGATATGATTTTAATTTTTAAATTTGGTAAGACTTGTTTTTTGGCCTAAAATATGGTTTGTTCTGGAGAATGTTCTATGTGTTGATGAAAAGAATGTGTACTCTGAAGCCGTTTGGGAAAATATTCTATAAATATCAAGTAGGCCTATTATGTCTAATGTGTGGTTTAATTCCTATGTTCCTCTGTTGATTTTCTGTCTGGATGATTCAATTACTGGAAGTGGGTGTTAAAGTCCGCACTGTAATTATATTGTGCTTTATTTCTCTCTAAATCTATTAATGTTTACTTTATATAATTTGGAGCTCTGCTATTAGATATTAATACATAAAAATGTACCATTACTATATCCTTTTTCAAATTGACTCCTTATCATTACATAGTGGCCTTCTTTGACTCTTTAAAGTGTTTATAGTTTATTTTATCTAATATGAGTATAAATCCTCCTCATTCTTGGTTTATATTTGCATGAAAAATCATTTTTTATTCCTTCACTTTCAGTATATATGAGTGACATGAATTTCTTATAGGCAACATACAGTTAGGTCTTATTTCATTATTCATTCAGCTACTCTATTCCTTTTAATTGAAGGCTATTTATATTCAGTTTTGTTACTAATAAGTAGGGGCCTGCTACTGCCATTTTGTCACTGTTTTCTGTTTGTTTTGTAACTCTTTTTCTTCATTTCTTTGTTACTGTCTTCCTTTGTGGGTAACTTATTTTATCTGGGAGCATGTTTTAATTAATTGCTGTTTGTTTTCAGTGAGTCTATTACAGGTTTTTGTATTGTGGTTACTATGAAGCTTACGAGAAACCTATTAATATATAATGTTAACTTAAAGAGATGAAAACTTCTCTTAGGTCACAAAGAAAAGAATAGAAACAAAAAAAGAAAATTTCTGTTTCCATATTTTATGTTACCTATCTCTTAACAGGTGGTTGTAGCTGTTACTATTTTTGATAGATTTGTGTTTTATACTAAGTCTATAAGTGAATTGCATACCACAATTATAGTATCAGGGTATTCTGGAGTTGTCCATATACTTAATTTTACTGGTAGATTTTATAGCTTCAGTATTTTCTTTTTGCACATGAGTGTTTTCCTCTTTCAGATTGAAGAACTCCCTTTAGCATTTCTAGTTTTACCAATCTGGTGGTGGTGAATTCTATCAGCCTTTGTTTTTCTGGGAAATACTTTATCTCTCTTTCATATTTGAAGAATAACTTTGCTGGATACAGTATTCTTGAATGACAAGTATTTTGTGTTTTGTTTTTCCTTTAAGTATTTTGAAAATGTCATTCTATTCCCTCCAGTATGGTTTCCACTGAGAAGTTTGTTATTTGCTTATTTTATCTTGCTGCTTTTATGATTCTCTCTTTATCTTTGAGATACAAGTTTTGATTATTATATGCCTCAGGGTTGTCTTATTTGGATAAAATTTGTCATGTGTTCTCTGATCTTCCTGTACCTGGATATTTATATCTTTCCCAATTTTTGAAAAGTTATCTGTTATTATTCATTTGAATAAACTTTCTGTCCCTTGCCCTTGCTCAATTTCCTCTAGAATATGAGTAAATCTTAAATATGGTCTTTTGAGGTAATTTTTTGTATCTCATAAACAATTTTCATTGCTTGTCATTTCTTTTTTTTCTCTTCTGTGTATTTTCAAGCAGAGCGTCCTTGAGGTCAATGATTCCTTTCTCTGTTTGATTCATTCTCCTGTTGAGAGGCACTAAGAATTTTTCACCTCAGCAAACATATTTCTCAGTTCTAAGATATCTGTTTGATTTTGTTTATTACATCAATCTCTTTGCTAAATTTCTATGATGAATTTCTGAATTGCTTTTCTGTGTTATCTTGAAGATGATTGAATTTTCTTAAAATTACTAATATGAATTGTTGGTTAGAGAGGTTACTTATTGTCTTGTTCAGGTCCATTATTGTTTCTTGCTTTGTGTATTTGGGGAGATCATGGTTGCCTGTTTACTATTTTTTCTTATGGATGTGCTTCTGCCTTTGCATCAGAGGACTGGTTATTTTTTCTAGTCTTCTCTCTCTGGCTGAGAGTTTGGAGTTCTTTCCTGATTGAAAGGCTGTGTGCTCAGTGTGGCATTAGTACATGAGTGAATCCGTCTTTCCTACCCATTTTAATGTGGGTATGTTCTCAGTCATCCAGTGTATAGGAGTCTTCAACTACATTGACTTTCCCTTGGAGATAACTGATCCAAATATAGATGTTAGGAGCTTTATGTTCTGCCATGTTCCTCATGCCAGCTTGAGAAATATACCATTTTTGTTGTGGGAAAGTTGAATATTGTCAAGGTCTCAATTCTCAACTTTATTTATAAATCCAACATAATTAGAATAAAATCTTAGCATATTTTAAAAGTCAAAATTGACAATTGATTTTTTAAACGCTAGGTTCTAAAATAGTTTAAACAATCTAATTAAAAGAATGAGTTCAGAAAATGTACATTACTACTAATATCAAGATACTTATAAACCTAGCATAACAAAGATAGCATGAAAATGGACAAGAAAAGACAAACAGACCAATGAAACAGAGTAGAGTTCATTTATTGTTACCTGAAACTGCTGTAATGAGGCAAGGCTATACTTTTCAAAAATTGGTGTTTAGTTAATTGGCCATTCTTATGAGAAAGAAAAAACATTTTTATCCCTATCTTACACCATAAGCACAAATAAACTGTAGTTGGATTATAGAGCTAAGCATAAAAGGTAATCTAATAATGCTTTTAAGAAAAAAAAATAGGAGAACTTCATTACATAAAAATTACTTTAAAAGTTCAAAAATGTTAATTCGGCAAAAACATCACTAAGGAAATGAAAAGGCAGGTTGCAAAGTGGATGCAGACATTTAAAGTACAAAGGGATTATATCCATGATTTATTTTTAAAATTTCTATGTCAGTAGAAAAAAAAGACAAATATGGTAATAGAAATATTGGCAAAAAACCTTTAAAAAGCTGTGATTGAAAGGTAGCTATCAAGAAAACTTCAGAAGTGCTATTTTTCGAATTTGGGGCTGGTTGTATGTATGTCCACTTTGTAATTATTAAAAATTGTACACTTACGGTCTGCACTATTTTTATGTATATTTCATTTCAACATCATAATGCATGTATTTGCTCCTGCCTAAAGAAAATAAAGAATGCTGGCCACTCCATTTGTTTTTTATTTGTTACTATCTTAAGATGACATAGAATATATTTTCAAAGTTTTATTAGGAATATGTGTTTCTTATTTTAGAACTTGAATAAGCATATCCTTTGCAATTGTGCATTGTATTAATTATCCTCATGATATGTATTTTGGAAGTTCATTTTATGTATTTCTAGAAGTATGGATGGACATATTTTTTATGTGTATATATATGTAATTATATATATTTTTAAGTGTTAAAATTAGAAGTCACTGGAAGGTGTACTGAATGACATAATATTTAATTTTATTTACTATTTCCTCTTCTTCCAAAACATATCATACACAAATTTATAAATAAAATTGTAGACATCTTTAAAAGATAAGCTTGTAATAATAAAAGAAGATATTAACAAAATTTACATTTAAATAAGAGCTAGTAATTTATTTATTCATTTATGTTTTTATGTTTATCATTTTACATTTACTATAACTAAAAATGTGTATATGCACAGATTTAATAAAACCAATATTATACTTATGTATATTAAAAAAGGGTATAATTCATCTCTCCAAATTTACTGTTATATTATTATTCCAAGCAAAAAATACTATTTGATAAAACTAGACAAACTAATTAAAAAGCCTACCTGAAAGTAAATAATGTTTTAGATTTGCCATGAAACAAAAATTAAACACATATAAATAAGAGAAGATTTTCCACATTATATATCAGAACTTACTAGAGAACTATGAAAATACAAAAAGGGCGATCCAATTGATCGGTGGAACAGAATGCAGAATACAGAAATAGACCCATATATGAGGACTCAGTACAAGGCAGAGGAGGATTTTCAATAGAGAAGAGAACAGATTTTTCAATAAATGCTTGGGAACAACTGGATAAACATTTGGAAAAAATAAAGTGGGATAATTCACAAAATTAAAATATAACTTTCAGAAATACTAAAAATAGTTTTATAATAAACTAAAACATACAATTACTGTGACACAAAGGGCCATCTGAATTGAGAAACAAAATCCGGAAGCCACAAAAGAGTCTGATACATTTATCATACTTAAAATTTTAATTTCAAAATTTTTCAGAAAAAAGATATTTCAACAAAATTAATAAAATTAAGCAGTCAGCTGGAAAAAAAATATGCACAACCTGTTAAAGGCAATCCAGAATTTCTATGCCATAAAGAAAAATACTAAGACAAAACCAACAGAAATAAAAAGCAAATTACATGAATGTTCTATTCAGGGAATAAAACAAATTGCTAACACGATGAAAGATGCTCAACCTATTTGCAATCAAGTAAATGAAAATTAAAATTAGACAATATCAGCCTGACCAAAATTAAAGTGATTGATACTATTCATGTTGAAAATAAATATTGGTGTTTAATTACACATATAATTTTCTAGTACAATTGCTACTTGAACTTTAATCTGAGTCACTGGGATTTCTTATTAAACTATAGATTCTGAAAGAGAAGTTCTGAAGTGGGGCATGGGACTTATTTCCAAAAATTAGGTCCATTATTAATTTTGACATGTACACAAAGATATATTTACTTAGATACCTACTGTGGAATTATTTTTAATTGTGAAGAATTGAAATCACTCAAATTCTTTATTGGAAAGAGAATATCTCTATAAACTCAAGTACAGCCATGCTACTAGGATATCATATAATAGTGTAAAAGGATGAAAAAGAATTACCTATACTGATATGTGGAGAAATTTTCACTAAGAAACCAGACCAAATTGAAAAATAAAGTGTGTTGTATAATCTCACTTATATGTTTTCCTGGTTGTGAGGGAAAAGTGTGAAGGTATACCTGTCAGGAAGGATGCCTGTCATGAGTGGGTATTAAGGAGTACATGGGGCAAGTGTTGAGATAGATTTCTCTGACCACCACTGTCAAGTTTCAAGTCAGAGGACACATTTATTGGTATAACAAAGTATACACTCAACTTGAAATAACACAAAAAAATTATAAAATCAATTGAGTGACATACTCTTTCTATGTCCCCCTCCTTTATCTCTTCTGTCTCTTTCCCTAATCTTCCACTTTTTTTTTTTTTTTGGTATATCTAGGATGTTTTGTTTTTGTTAATAAGACATTTGAACACCTGGTCATTAATAATGGAACTATGAATCGTCAGATTGTACATATATAAAGTGTTCATAACGATAATACCCATGCAAACATTACTAATGATGTATATGGTAAAAATGCATTAGAATGCCTTAAAACTGCAAGATTAAAGAGTCATTCTGAAAGTTATATTAATATAAACTAATGGCTTACATCCATCCTGCTAAAGAAGCAAATGTAATGTTACATTTAGTGTAAAGTTGAATCTGTAATGTGAATACTTAAGTTAGGGCTCTCTGATGTTCTTCAATGATCTGTTTACTAGATTTTAATAAGAAAAACAACACACGAATGAGACGTGGGAAAGGCCATGCTGTTGGAAAATATCTCTGAAACAGTAGACTACACAAAGTTCTTAATAGTACTTTAAGGAATGGTAATCTAGTTTATATTCAATTTATTTCATTTCCCTACAAAGCCCTGAGGAACATACTCCATTTGTTGCACAAAAGGCAATTACAGTAATGTGCTGTTCATAAGAGTTTCTAGCTTTCAAAATCAGTTCTTACTATTTAACAGTGCATTTTCTGATGGCTGTGAGGCTAATCGTTTCTAATTCTTTAGTAACTATGTTTATAGGATTGTCATAAAAACCATAGCATTCTGTTAGTATTCGGTGTTGACCAACATAAACAAACCAACAAATAAAAGAATTAAAATGACCTTGGCTTATTGTGAAAACAGAATCACAAAGAATCATTTCATGGTTAAAAGATCCTCTTGTGGGGGTGTAAACTGTCAAAATGTTTTGATAACGTTCCCATTGGAAAAACAACTCCACTTCAGAGCTAGTTCACATAGTCAAGTAAACATGATCCAGTAAGTTTTTAGTTTTGGAGATCCCTTTTTACTTCTTTAAATGAAACTGACTTAGACATGCAGTATGTTAACTGGGTGATAAGGGTTGGAAGGAGCCTAGAATTCTGCCCTCAGTTTATGTTTTCTCATCACCCTGGGATGTGCTACTTACTAGTTCTGTGCCCTTGGGTAAGTTCTTCCTTTTTCTGGATTCAGTATTCTTGTCTGTAAAAACGGGTAAACTCCCCTTGCTCACAAAATTGTTGAAGAGGTAAAACTATGCAATGTAGAAAGGCACCCAACATATGTCCAGTGGATATTGATTAGATGTTCTTCCTTTCCCTCAACATAGGCTCTTAAAGCCCTACATAAAAAAGCTATTTTACCTTTTCAATCCAATACTTTTCCATTTGGGTCTTTGGACCGTTATCTATTACGATCTGATCAAAAAGAGCATTTCAGGAACTTCTTTGGCTTGTGAACTTTTCTTAAATCTCCCAAAATTTCTCAGTAGAGCACTATTGATATTGAGGTGGTAAAATTAATTATGTAGAGCTGTCTTGAACATATAGAAGACTTATTCTCTAAAAGCTGCCCATTAAATGCCAATAATAAATCAGTCATTGTAACATTCCAAAACAGACAAACAAAAAAACAGCAAAAGCCCATGCCTGGTGGCTCATGCCTGTAATCCCAGCACTTTGAGAGGCCAAGGCAGACAAATCGCTTGAGGTCAGGAGTTGAGACCAACCTGGCCAACATGGTGAAACCCAGTCTCTACTAAAAAAACAAAAATTGGCTGGGTGTGGTGGCACATGCCTGTAATCCCAGCTACTCAGGAGGCTCAGGAGAATCACTTGAACCCGGGAGGCAGATGTTGTATAAGCCTAAGTGAATTTCCTATTTGCTTCAGTTTTCTTTTTTCTTGAAGAAAAGCTTTTATTTTTTCAACCTGAAGGATTTGCTATTGTGGGAGTCAAGGCATTTGGCCTGCTGGAGATTCACTGGAAATCTCTGACATAAGGCAGATTGATTAACAGGAAAAAAAAGCATACAAATTTATTTAATTTGTATACCCAGGAGCCATTAGAATGGAGACCCAACATCCCAATGGGTACGGAAGCTTGTAACCACCTTGAAGTGGTTACAAGAACGAATGTGGGCTTGGATTCCAGTAGAACAGAATAAGAGATGGGGAAGGAGAGGAATTCTGTTAAGGAGCAATAAATAATTACTAGCGAGACTGATTGGATTAGGGAACAGAGATTAACTTGTAAATTGTTCTCTTTGGAATTTAAATGATCCTTGGAGACAGTCATTATACTTGTAAGGGGGTCTATTCAGATATGTTTACATCCTTGGTCTTCTTTTCCGCAGTAAATAAGATAACAAGGAGGGCAAGAAAATTGTTTTCTTTGTTGGGTCTGGATCTTAGGCAGATAAGGGAACTCAACTGCTATAGGAGAAGATAGGTGATGGGGAGTTTAGAGAGACCTTGAGCCTTCTTCCATTTAGCATGTTAAAATGCTGTATTTTGGGTATTGGTTTCTGAAGACCAACAGTGTTGATCCATTTGAAGGTAGCAGATAAAACAAATGTGGTTGTGATATATGGGGAAAATGTAGCTCAGATTGTCCTTTCAGCTATTTAAATAACTACTTCTCTTATAAAGTGAACGTGCCCTACAAAATTTAGGTATTGCCTCACATCAGCAGGTCCTTGCCTTATAATGGAGGCTGGCCAGGTATTACTGACACCAGCCTAAGGATGAGAGAGAGAGGAAGTGAATTGGCCCAACACTTCCATAACACCAACACTTCCAATCGCTCTGAACTGTGTAGACAATCCTGTAGAGGTGAAACATGAGTTTCTTCTCCACTCGTCATGAGATTTTAGCTGGGACTGTTAGAGTATATAGGTAGACATGAGCAGGGCAGGATAGGGCCCCAAAGAATGCCAGGCAACCATCAGGTAACTGTCAGGCAATTGTCTGGTGGTATCCTCACGAACGATAAGTAGTTGCGGCTGACCACAGGGAGAAATGTTGTGAGCTTGTAAGCAACAACTTCTCAATAAGGATTTTTAAACTGAGTAGACATGTATAGGCATGTGCAGTAAGGGACAAAATGGTGGGGTTTGACTGGTCTATGATCTTACTCTAGAAGCACTAGGCTGGTAAGGAAAAATTGTCCTAAGAGAGCATGTGCGTAACTTCAACCACCAGAAAGCACATGTGGCCCTTCTCAGACATTGGCAAGTCACTGTGCATGTGGTGATTAGCCAGCAGCCACTCAAGCAGTGGATGAGAGGAAGAGACCAGGGAAAAAACAGGAAATAGTGAGTCTGTAAGAGCCCTGAGTTAGGGATCAGGTGGGGCACTTGATCTTTCAAGTTGCCCATTGGTCCTTTCCAAGTGTACTTTGTTTCGTTCAATAAACTTTATGTCTGTTTCAAAATCTACTTTTGTCTCGTAGCTGAATTGTTCCTTCCAAAAAGAATCAAGGACCCCATTTAAACTCACCACTGGTAACAGGACTCCTGCAACAAAAGACAGATTAACAACAGAAAAGCAAACATAAGTTTAATAACAGTTATATCTCTCGTATACATGAGAGAGAACTCAGAGAAGTGAGTAAACCACTAAAGTAATCTGAAAAAGTTGTCTTCAGACTTCTGGCTTGAATACAATCACTCTCAAAATCAAAGAAAGAGGGGTGTGGGGACAGGCCCTTTAACTATAAGACAAGGATAAGGTCTGTTATATAGATTTAAGTATATATCCTTTCCTTTGACTAAGAGTCTCCAGTAATTTAATAGGTCTTCTCTTTCTGCTGCAAAGTGGGAAACACTTTTACAAAAGGAGATCTCTTTATACATGTCAATTTTTCTTTTTTTTTTCTCTTGAGATGGAATCTCACTTTGTAGCCCAGGCTGGAGTATAGTGGTGAGATCTCGGCACATTGCAACCTCCGCCTCCCAGGTTCAAGCAATTCTCCTGTCTCAGCCTCCTGAGTAGCTGGGATTACAGGTGTGTGCCACCGTGACAGGTTAATTTTTGTACTTTGAGTAGAGACGAGGTTTCACCATGTTGGCCAGGCTGGGTTCAAACCCCTGACCTTGTGATCCGCCCACCTCAGCCTCCCAAAGTGCTGGGATTACAGGCGTGAGCTATCATTCCAAACCTCATGTCAATTTTTCTTATAAAAGGATAAACTTTCAGAGCTGCTTCTGTGTCTGAGGTTTGTCAAAATAACCTGCACAAAATAAGCCTGTCATAGAGGTGGCTTGGGGGTGCATATACTGGTCTTCTATAGTCATATTTGGAGGAACATTTTCTGAACCTCATCGGTAGCAATACAGCCTGTGTCCTTATGACCCTTGTAAAGTGACTATTCAGAATGTAACAAGGGTTGATGGAATAAGCATCTGACCAATGTAAATCAAAGAAAATGACCTCAGCAAGTCTCAGCTGTGTTAGAGGTTTATTTGCCAAGGTTAAGGATGAGCGCGGAATCAAAAGAACACAAACTATAGAAGACATCTGTGTTGGCTGGGCGCGGTGGCTCACCCCTGTAATCCCAGCACTTTAGGAGGCCAAGGCGGGTGGATCACGAGGTCAAGGGATCGAGACCATCCCGGTCAACATGGTGAAACCCTGTCTCTACTAAAAATACAAAAATCAGCTGGGCATGGTGGCGCACGCCTGTAGTCCCAGCTACTCCGGAGGCTGAGGCAGGAGAATTGCTTGAACCCAGGAGGCAGAGGTTGCGGTGAGCCGAGATTGCGCCACTGCACTCCAGCCTGGGTAACTAAAGAGCGAAACTCCACCTCAAAAAAGAAAAAAAAAGAAAAAAAAGAGAAAACATCTGTGTTTTCTGGTACTTCAATATTTAAAGGGAGAAAAGTGGGTGCTAAGGGAAAGAGAAGAAAAAAAGGAGAGTAAATAGAAGAGGCAAGTGGTTGCATTTCTTTGAGTCTGCTTAGTCTTCACTGAATACACATTTTACATGTGAAAGGGAGTAGAGGAATAGACACTTATGTATTTGTCTCCTGCTCAGTGAATCTGCATTTTTATGTAACATAAAATAAACATAGTTAGAGGAAGCAGTTAGATATGCATTTGTCTCAGGTGAGTGGAGGAATGACTTTTAGTTCTGTCTTCTGCCCTATAACTATGAAGATAATTTGTCAATTTCCATTGTCAGAGTGAAATTTAACAGAGCCAGTTTAGGGTAAAGATCTTGGGGCCTACAAGGAATTTCCTTGTGAGCAAATTGTGAGGGAGGTATGTAGCTTTTTTTTTTTTTTTAATCTTTGTAGCTATTTTATTAGGAACAAAACCAAATGCAGGTTTGGGTGACCCAGTTCCCAGCTTGACTTTTCTCTTTGGCTTAGGGAGTTTGGGGTCCTGAGATTTATTTTTCTTTCACATCAACTAGACCTTATTTGATCTCAGGCCTTCCCAGTGTGGCTCACTCTCCAGTGCTCGCTTAGAACAGAATGAATATCTTCCCAGCAAGGATATCACACTCCTAACTTTTAATGTATTGTCCTCATTTGTTCAATCATTGTTTTCCCCCTCCCTTTTGGGTGCAATCCATTGTGAAATTAATAAACAAATTATATCTATTTTAGTTTGGCCTTGTCTCTGTACCTGTTAAACCTGTAGCATCCTCAAGGGCAGCCCTGATGGACATATTCCAGCCATTCAAACTATTTTCAAACAGTTCTTGTACCTAGAGGCATGTGATACCTAGAGGCATGTGATAGCTCTCATATGGACATAAAGCTACTGAACTTTCATTTAAAGAGATTCTGAGTAACTCTGCTAACAGGAGGAAGGATTTTCAGTAAATCATTCCACATACTTTTTGTTACCAAGAGATTGCATATGGAAAATGGAAAGAAAAAAAAAGAGAAATTAGATATATTTACCTGTATATATACAAACCTTTAGTATACTTGAGTTTTTCTACCTTTATTTCTATTCTAAGCCTTGGCACTAAGTTTCAAGAGTACATAAAGGATGGCTCTTTCTAAAATAAACTGCTCTAGGTTTCAAATAGGCCCTACCCATTCCTATGTGAAAATCAATCTACTACATTATGTTGCCTTTGGTTTGAGTTTTAGCCCTGGAATATTTATGAAAATACTATTTAATGTTCAAATGCATTAGACATATGTGTAATTTTTCTTACATTATTCCTGGAGAATTTTCTTTTATAATTGACCAAAATGTAAATACTTGTAATTTTAGCTTAATATAAAGTTATGTCAGTGTTTGAAACAAAATGGCTTTGAAACAGAAAAGTTACAATTGTTAGAGAATGCTGGGGCTTAGCAAGTGATACTCTATAAGTATGGTTCTTTAGCATGGTCAGCACTTTGATCTAAGATAAGAAGGCCTTAGAAGCTGCATCTGAATCAAGGATTTCCTGACCTCTCCTGTCTTCCCCGTCTCATGCACACCCAGCACAGGATAAAATTTTACTCTGATATTCCCTTATCTGTTTTAATACCGGATCTGCCAAAGAGAATATAATTGCCTTCCATTCCCTTTGTGAAATTTCATTATCTTCTTCTCCCCATCATTTCTTCTCTCATCTGATGAAATTTCATTTCTGTTGAAGAAAAAAGACTGAGGAATGTGAACACACCTGGATAGACTTTGTTACAAGACATTGTCTGTATCTAGGGCTCAATCAGCTTATAAAGAGATAATTTACAAGATAATGTCTGCCTTCTGTTTCCATTCAATTTCCCTGAAAATCATTTACTACCCCTAAAAATTGCCACATTTCCTTTTCCCCTCTGAAGACCCATATATAAGCATCTGGACCTCAGTAAGTATTGCATAAGGATTCTCTTGTGATTCCCCTGTGCTTATAGATATTAAGTAAATTTGTATGCCTTTTTCTTCTATTAATCTGCTGATTGTCAGTTCATTTTCAGCAAAGTTTCAAAGGGTGACAGGGAAGCCTCATCTTCTCCTCTACAGATTGGGCATAGTTAGCAAGATATTCCAGAAGCCATAGTCCAGTGAACTCAGTGACATCAGTGGGCTGGGATAAGTCCCTGAACTCCAGTAGGATCTCAACCCTAACCAGTATCCAAGCTCTTGACACCATCATGAGAAAGAATTCAAGAATGAGTCAGAAAATAGCGTAAGCATGGAGATTTATTGCAAAGGGTAAAGTACACACTCAGGGGAGAGCAGGCATACTCAAGAGAGGAGAGAGTGGGTGTACTCAAGAGAGGGGAGAGTGGGTGTACTCAAGAGCGAGTCATGCAAGGGGGTTTGGGGCTACTACTGTGGCAGGCCAGGTCTCACTAATGCAGGCCTCCATAACAACTGTTCTAGCACTGACTGAGTGGTTAAGTTAAATATTAAAAGCTGACAGAGCCAGTGCGCTTCTACAATGCCTGGAATGTAACAAAAGCCCATCAAGAGTTTTGCCTAGGCCTTTCCTGGGCCTTGAAGCATGACGAGATAATTAAAGAAATTCTTAATGGGACCTGTTTAGGATTAAACAAGTTTTATTGAAATAATATATCAAGATAATTTCCTGTGCTTCACATTTTCTTTAGTGGGCCTTAGATTACTCAGGAAAACTAAATACTTAAAAAGCTAAGGTTAGCTTCCTGTATTAGTTTTCAAAGTCTTTTAATCATGACTCTAGTTAAATTAGTGACTATGATTTTATAATCTATTATTTTATTTTTGATCATATGTTTTAAAACTATTTTGACAAACTTTTCAAAATCACAATTAAATGTTTTGAATTTCAAGCAAACTTTCAGACACTGAAGAGAAAACCGTAGACCAAAAGAAAGATATTAAACTGATTAGGCTTATTTGCTACGTTAAAATTATATGACAAACATTGTCAAAATAGAAATTACTTTTAACTTTCTTTGAGTTATATTTGTATGGATATGTTATTGGCATATATGTTCCAAAATTATGTGAGATTCCTATAAATCTAATATATCTTGGTATAGGTTATCAGTCATAATTTTAATTATTAAGTTTTATTGTTGTAGACCACAGAAATAATCAGATTTCCTTGTCAGTTGCATTATTATTATAATGAACTCCCATCAGATCTCTAATCATGGGCATTAAGTCTTTTTGACCACAGTCGATTGCTTTATTCTAATGCCTTTTTATTTCTCTGAAAGTTCTTTGCAAATCCTAAGTGTTGTGTCCTCAAGCAGATATGTGAAACAATAAAAAGAGCGATAACAAATACAGGCTTCTAATAACTTTGAGTCTCTACCATTGGACCCGATTTCCTAAATTCGAAAAGTGCCAACATCAAGCAGAACAATAACATATTACTGAACTGATGAAGTATTATAATTTATGACTCTGAAACATTGCTAATTCTTGTTATGTTTTGTTTTTCGGATTTTATTTTATTTTTTCTCTGAAGCTATATATAGTTTACATCAATTTGGTAAAGATTACTTTTGTAAATATAATTGAAACATTTACTTTTTTCTTTTTGACTGATCCCTCTAAAGTTTTTAAACTATTGATGAGTATTCGCATATTATGGCAATACTCGTATAAGTTAAATAAAATTTGTTCTACTAAGAGGAAAATTGAAAATATTTGTTATGTTACCAAAGTTTTGTCTGGAATAGCCTATCATCATATATGACCAATTTTAAGAAAGTGAGGTTGATTTTATAAAGTCACTAGAAGCTTTTCAGACAAATGCATGACACCTTGACTATATGGTTCCCTTACAGGGCTCCTAGCCTTGTGGGTAAAGAATGCCACTTTTTGATACACCCAGGAACCTCGAAACATTTTAAGGGTCTTAAGAAGAGAAAAATTCACCCAATTTGTACAGGTATGACAGGTATAGTCTGAGAATGTGCTCTTAAGCTTGGCTTCTAAGCCTCAAAAGGCTTTCTAAAAGGCTAATCTGAGGTTTCTTATGAAAATGTTCAAGTGAAAGCAATGTTAAAAGACCCTATATAGTAAATCACTATTCATGCCAAACTTATGTAAATTATTAGGCCAATCTTAATGGAACTAAACATATTTTACAAACTAGTCTAACTATGGTTATCTTTGATAGAAAAGGGGAGGACTGAATAGAGAAAAATTATGTTACAGTGGAAAAAAACCTATAAGGCAATCATTAATAGATTCCAGCTCATTGTTTTTAGATTTTATTGTTTAACTGCAATTTGAGCCAAATCCTGAATTCTTTTCTGGCTGCAAGTCTCTGAACTAACATTTTCAAAGTTTTATCCCATTTTTCCTTCTTGGTCTCATTGCAGTTAAAACTACTTTTCCTAGAACCCCGGAATTTAAAACTGATGGACTGGATTAGACTTCAGAATTGCCTCACATTTAAACAGCAATCCAAAAATTCTTCCAGATGGCCACCTCCTGTTTCTGCTCCAACTAAAGATCCTTCAAACCCAAATCTAAGGATCTTCTCAACTGACCACCTTCCAAACTCTAGAAAACTAGTTTTTAGACTACTTTAGACAATAAGCTTTGTTTTTCTTCTGCTTTCACACAACTGCTTCTTAATAAACATGTTTGTCTGCATCATATATTTAGGCTAACTTTGAAAGCCCATTACCACCTTATAGAATTAGATATAACTTCTTAATTTAACTGGTCTATTCCCAGTGATGGGAGACTGGTTTAATAGGATAATTTGCCATACAGCTACTAACTTGTTTGTTTGTTCTCAACAGCTAGCAGCTGTGTGGGTTTTTGTGCGTGAAACTATAAGGGATATTTCAGACAGAAGAATATTGGGGCTCAGAAAACAACACTGCAAAAGTACAACGCTTTGGCATATTGAACACTTTGAGCTAAAATAGGAAGGTTGTAGAAGCTGCCCCCAATCAAGGCCATTTTTGTTTTAACCTCTCCTGTCTTCCCACTAAAAACAGGATGGAGTTTAACACTAATATTCTCCTATATGCCCTAAGACCAGCTACTCCGAAGAGAATACAGTTGCCTTCAATCCCCTCCCTGAAATTTCATTCTCAATCACAGATTGAGGGATGACACCTGAATGGACTTTGCCACAGAACACTGTCTATCTCTCAGAATCATTCAAGTTACAAAGAGAATCATTTATAAAATAATGCCTGCCTCTTGGGTCCTTTTAATTCCCCTAAAAAATATTTACTGCCTCAAAAATTTCACATTTACCCCTTCTTTTCCTCTACGAAGAAGAGTATATAAGCATAAAGACCTTATTGGGTTATTAGGTAATAATTCTGCAATTTCCCTCTCCTATGAGTGTTAAATAATTGTTATGCATTTTTTTAAAATCTGTGTATTGCCAGTTACAAGGCAACTGGTAAACCTTCAGAAAATAAAGGGTAGCTTTTTCTCTCCTACAAGTAACCCTGAAGAACCAGTTTGTAAAGTTCACATAATTTTTATTGTTATCTTTTAAATGGTTTACAGATGATTCTAAGACAATATTTTAATGTATCTCCATGACATTTTATAATATAGCACAAAAAAGAAAAATGCTGCTTATGTATACTATAAAGTTTTACCATCATTTCTAAATTAAAAAGTATTAAATTGAGATGGAAACTGCCTTTGCAAAATGATGACAGTGAAGCAGCTTCATTGTCTGAGGTAAATAGCTGGGGTTTGTCGTCTTGTGTTAAGAAAATTTAGGACACAGACATACATGAGGAGTTTAGGAGCAAAGATTTAATAGGCAGAAGAAAGAGAAAGGAGAACAGTTGTCTCTAGCAAGAGAGAGGGGCTTTGGAAAGGGAAAGACCAGCTGATGTAGGATATGCCGAATTTCATAGGCAGGCTGGAGGAGGTAAGGCCCTCAGATTGGTTCGATCAGGTAAGACATTTACATAGGGAACAGGAAAGGCTGGCCACCCCACCCTAATCTTATTATGCAAATGGGCTTTCCACATCACCTGTGCTATCTTGTCTGCTCCTTACTATACAAATGGCTGGCAAAAATAAGAGAAGACAGATGAAGCCGCCATTTTGAACATACCTAGTACCAGGTAGTATTTTTATGCTGGCATTCACCTGTTCAAGTTTCCAGCGTGCTTGTCTATGTCTGCAGCTCAATTGTACAGGTTGTTCTTTGTTAGAAAATGATTTGGGGGCTACTTTTCATTAAAAAGGAAATCTTACCAAGGACTCCTGTGCTCTCACTATCTGCCTAAGTAATTTCTTCTTAACTCCTGTTTCAATAGCAAGACAAATTTGACAGAGTTGACTCTATCTTGCTTTTGACCTCTAAACTGTCCTTGGTCATTTCTGGGAGTAGAAGCTAAATTTAGGAGGAATTCAGTTTATAGTTTTTTTTTTTTTTTTTTAATTTTATTTTTATTTTTTTCAGTTTATAGTTTAACTTAAAGAATGAGAACCAACTTTCTAAAACTAATCCCTTCCCTATTCAGAGTTGAAGTTGTCTTTGTAAGGCTAATGAGAGGACACAAAATAGGCATAGTTTCTATAATCCTTTGGCTCAGGAGTCATGTTGGCCAAAGATCACAACATTTGTGACCTTTCTGATTGCTTTTACAGATAACATCACTCTTGTAGAACATAAGATTTTTTTAAAATGTTTTTCAGACTGATCCCATCCAGACTCCTGACTCATAACTCAACTGATCCTTTAGCCCCACCGAAAGGCCAACTAAGTGCATGAGGGCCATTTTCTACACCCACATGATTTCAGCCCCAACCAGTCAGCAGCACCCATTCATTACCTAGCCCCCTGCCCACCAAATTATCCATAAAAACCCTAAGCTCTGAATCTTGAGGGAGATTAAGTGAGAACTCCAGTTTTTCCATGTGTGCTGGCTTTGTATCAATTAAACTTTCTCTACTGCAATACCATGGTCTCAGTGGATTGATTTTCTCTGTGCAGTGGGATGAAAGAACCTGTTAAATGATCACAAAAAGTAAAAAATATATTGTCTTTCAATTTAATGGACAATGTCTCCTGCACCTTGTCAAGTATTTTAAAAATATTTTAAATTCACTCAAATTAGATTACAAGTGTATATGCTTATATGTTTGTTTGTTTTTGTTTTTTCTGCTGGCTACCCTTACTCTGAAGCATAAAATATTTTCTGGAACAGTATTTCAAGCATCTGTTGAAAATTAGCCACATGAACTAATCATTTTTATACATATAAAATGTTTTTTTCTAAAACTCAACAGAATATATTACTCTATTGCTAATTGATCCTAACTCCTCAACTGGTTAACTTTAAGCTTTTCTGTAATTCCCTTAATTTAATCCCTTGAACACTAATTAGGTGGCCTGTACAATGCCACCCACTACCACCCGCTTGTTTATACCCACTTAATTTTTTAAATCATAAGTTCTACTTTCAGTTGATTCTTAGGCAAACATTCATTGTAATGATGCCAAGCATTATTCTTAAGTCATTTCCTGCAAAGCTGGCTAATGCTTTGTTGTTGTTTTTAACACATGGACTCTCTTAAATGCTAAAGGAGACATTTTCTTTCTTTCTTTTTTTTTTTTTTTAAACCTTAGTATTAGCTTCCTTATCCATAAAATAAAATAATAGTTTCTTTTTGTTTTTTTTTTTTCTTGAGACAGAGTCTCTTTTGGTTGCCTAGGCTGGAGTGTAGTGGCATAATCTTGGCTCACTACAACCTCCACCTCCCAGCTTCAAGTGATTCTCCTGCCTCAGCCTCCCAAGCAGCTGAGATAATAGGCATGCAGCACCACACCTGGGTAATTTTTGTATTTTTTAGTAGAGAAGGGGTTTCACCATGTTGGCCAGGCTGGTCTTGAACTCCTGACCTCGGATGATCTGCCTGTCTTGGTCTACCCAAGTGCTGGGATTATAGGAGTCAGTTATTGCACCTAGCCCAGGAACAATAGTTTCTATCTTACAGTCTTTCATGTTGCCATTTTAGCTGAAAAAAACATACCTAAAAAAACCTGTAAACTAAATACTACCACAACAATCTAAAATATTGTTCTCCTTCTTCTTTTTGTTCTTCTGATATAAATTTTAAAAATTTAAAACATATGATTTATTGAATGTTAAAAACTTTTATCAAGCACTAAACTTAGTGTAAGCCATTCCTGTGAGGTTATCCAATGACCTAATGATGGAGAATCATGCTGGAAAAATTAACACAAAGCTATTTCAACCTGAACTTTTGGCCTAACCTTCAATGCCATCTCCTTTCTGTTGCTCATTATTTGCTAAAATTGAGAAAGTAGTTTCTCCCTTGCAGACAAAAGCTTGGGCTAAAAGCACACTTAAGCATTTAGTTTAGTACTCTTTTACATTGATTGGGTTATTTAATTTAATTTAATTTTTTGAGACAAAAACAGCATGGTACTGGTACTACAACAGATATATAGACCAGTGGAACAGGACAGAGCCCTCAGAAATAACACCATACATCTACAACCATCTAATCTTTGACAAATCTGACAAAAACAGGCAATAAGGAAAGGATTCCTTATTTAATAAATGGTACTGGGAAAACTGGCTAGCCATATGCAGAACACAGAAACTGGGTTCCTTCCTTATACAAAAATTAACTTAAGATGAATTAAAGACTTAAATATAAAACCTAAAACCATAAAAACCCTAGAAGAAAATCTAGGCAATACCATTCAGGTCATAGGCATGGGCAAAGGCTTCATAACTAAAACACCAAAACAAATGTAACAAAAGCCAAAATTGACTAATTGGATTTAATTAAACTAAAGAGCTTCTGCTCAGCAAAAGAAACTATCATCAGAATGAGCAGGCAACCTACTCAATGGGAGAAAATTTTTGCAATCTATATATCTGACAAAGGTTTAATATCCAGAATCTACAAGGAACTTAAACAAATTTAAAAAAAAATCAAACAACTCATCAAAAAGTGGGTGAAGGATATGAACCGACACTTCTCAAAAGAAGACAGTTATGCAGCCAACAAACATAGGAAAAGAAACCCAGCTAAAACCAAATATGATGTCATTTCACACCTATTAGAATAGCTGAAATTGGAAGAAAAAAAAATGCTGGCAGTCTCAAATGCTGAGGAGAATGTGCAACAACTTTATCACGTATTGCCGATGTTAATGTAAAACGGCACAGCATTTTGGAAAAGATCTCATGTTGTGTTTTACATATACATATAACTAAGATGTTGGAACTTATATTGCGTTATATATATAAAATGCAACATGAGATCTAACCTCTTAAATTTTTATGTGTGCAATAGTATTGTTAACCATAAGCACAATGGTATGCAGCAGATATCTAGAACTTACTCATCTTATATATTCTTGAAGTAGTGTATACAAGATGTATATACATGTTATATTTTGTTTAGTATTTTTCTCCAAGTCAATAAATACATGAGAATATTTCTCTTAGGCACAAAATATTAATCTTCTAAGAATGGTGGTGTAAATTTTACTAATTTGATAATTCCAGAGTGTTATCATGGTGTTTGGGTTTTTGTTGTTGTATTTTTACTTGTTTCGTTGGTTGTTTGGAATAAAAACTGTCCATTCTGCATTAGAACTCACACACAGTGTGTCTGGATACTTGGTATGTGATTAGTATCATGTGACTTATCTATATTAAATGATCTTCATGAAACTCAATGATTTTTCTAAATATAAAGATGTTATACAGTCAGATCTTAGCCATTATGGCTGCAAAGGACAAAACCCATTGCCTAGCTAAAGTAATGGATCCTGACAATAAATAAGGATTTTATTTTCCTTGTTGGTCTTAGGTCACTTCTGTTCTCTATTTTGGCTTATATTATCAGTCAGGGCTCTGAGGGCTTTAATTTTATTTTTTTCAAGAGACAAGGTCCTGCTCTGTTTCCCAGGCTGGAGTGCAGTGGCATGATCATTGCTCACTGCAGTCTCAAACTCCCCAGTTTTCACTCCTTCCTCCTCAGCCTCCCGAGTAGCTAGGACTACAGGTGCATGCCATCATGCCCAGATAATTTTTTATTTTTATTTCTTTTTTCTAGAGAATTGGTCTCTTTATATTGCCCAGACAAATCTCAAACTCCTAGCATCAATTACTCCTCCTGTCTTGAACTTCAAAAGTGCTAGGATTACAGGCATGAAACCATTGTGTCCAGCCTTTAAAATATTTTTAACCTCCCACAAATGAGTTCTCTCAGACTAAGCAAGAAGGGTACATGGATGCCCTAGTCTTGAAGACTGGATGGCAATAGGAAAACATTGTAATCTTAAATGTATAGACCTCATAATCCATGGGCATTAGACAGAGACTGAGGACTCTGATTAGGTATTATTAGACAGATACCAAGAACTAATTTAGTTAGGGGAGTTATAGTTTTCGTGCAACTCATCTGTTTCAGTATGTTAGACAACCACTAGGTGCAGTAGGAAAATATCCTGGTTTTATCAAAGAGAAAAAAAAGTGACAGCTCTCTAGGAACTGGGAATTCTTCTGGTAACTATGTTCATCAGTTTACCTCTCAGTAGCATATATAAAAAGAAAGTCTGACTACTACTTTGTTCAAATTATGCCACATCCCTTGATAAATACTAAGAATGGTTTATACTCATCACTTAATCAATATATCTTTTACATACCCACACATACATACAAGCACACATACACAAACATACATATACACATATACATATATACACACATGTGTATATATAGGTACCAGAATGTATATGAAACAAATGATAATACAGCATGACATAATATATTTACCTTATCCTCAAGATTCAGGTAATACCACTGTAAATTTTCTGCTTCAGGAAGTCAAAGTACATTTTAGAAAATGGTTCAGTATTTTAACAATATCTCAAAACACTGAATGAAAATGTTTAAATTCTTGAAATATAATGAAAGATAAGTGAATACTGAGAAATGGCAAGAAGCAAAGTTGTTCAAGGAAGTAAAACCTATATCGAGGCCAGTAAGTGATATAAATGGCGTAATGGAAACTTGAATAAATGATGTAAAAGACATTCTGGAGATGTTCTTCAATAATATAAAGGAAAATGACAAAACTTTACAGAAGGAGAAAACAAGTTAAGAAGGTTGACAATTTAATCTACGAATTAGATGGGACACTCTGGAAGGAACCACAGCAGCTAGAAAAGACATGATAAAATAAGCTAAAATAAAAGACATAATTAAGAGATTCTAGTAGAATAAATAAAAAATACACAAATATAACATTACTGGTAATATCATTAGATCAAATTGACATAGAAAAAGTATGTATGACCAGGAACAGTGGCTTGCACTTATAGTCTCTGCACTTTGGGAGGCCAAGACTGGTGGATTACTTGAGGTCAGAAGTTCGCAACCAGACTGGCCAACATGGCAAAACCCCATCTCTATTAAAAATACAAAAAACATTAGCTGGGTATGGTGGTGTGCCTGTAATCCCAGCTATTTGAGAGGCTGAGGCCTGAGAATTGCCTGAACCCAGGAGGTGAAGGTTGCAGTAAGCCATGATGGTGCTACTGCACTGCAGCCAGGGAGACAAAGTGAGACTCCATCTCATATATATATATACACACATACATACATACATATACATGCATCCATCTAACAGTGAGGTTAGGTTCCTCATGAAGTACTAAAATTCAAACTCAGCATAAACTTCCTGTGTGTAGTGCTCAAAGTGAAATACTGAATAAGCATTTTTAAATTAAAATCTAATTTCTTCTGGTAATGTTGGGATGAGATCTTACCAGTCTGACTCCTATACAGGAAATTGTATAGGAGTCACAAATCTGAATGTAATACAAACAACAGGTACCTGAAGGTGCTGGAGAGTGTATTAGACAAACCTTGTGGGGTGCACACACTGAGAGGAAAGGGACTTTATAATTTGATTTCATATTGTCATTGACTTTTAGGTTTGAGCCAAGAGCATTCACCGTGGGGAGGGAGACGAGGAGGGTACCATTGGAAAAACCACTATCTTTTGGACCTGTCTACCCATGGCCTCTAAAGAAAGTAGAGGAATCCCATAAGAGAAAGGGACAAAGAGGGGATTACCTAATTCTCTGACCAAACACACACAGGAGACTAAAAGCTACTTATATATATTCACAGACATTTACCTTTTCAAAAACGTTATAGATTATACATGTTTTAACGTATATTTAAAAGCAGTGAATATTTGCTAAAAATAAATCTAAAATTACAGAAATAGATACATAAAGATAATTTTCTTATAATTTGACTTATTCCAACTAACAAATTAATTAAAATTAATAATTCAAGGTATGGAAATCATGGTATATGCTTCCTTTCATTGCAAATTCCAAGAAACTGGAAAAAGTGTTGTTTGTATGTAGCTTGGCTTTCATTTATCCAGTTAAATGCATTTGCTGCTTAGCTCATGATCATTTAAGACAATTGATGCTGCTTCTCTCTTTAGCACTTGTTAACAGAAAATTTAAACTTTTTAAATACTCAGTAGATTGGGCCTATAGAATTAATAATCCCCAGGAAATGTTTTCCTGAGCAGAAGTAACTAAGCAGAGCAACATAATTGACATAGTCATGGACAAGAGATTTGAAAAAAGGTTTTCTGAATATTCAAATTAAGTATCTTTTAATTTTAATTTTAATTTTTTGTAGGAACAGGGTCATGTTTTGTTGCTCGGGCTGGTCTCAAACTCCTGGTTTCCAGCAATCCTCCTGCCTTGGCCTCCCAAAGTGCTGAGATTACAGTCATGAGCCACCATGCCTGACTTAATTTTATTTTTATGTTGGTACATTTTTTATATATTAGCAGAACTTCTTTTCTAACATTTTTTCTAAGGACCATAGTTAAGCCTCACAATCTAGTGGCTTAACTATGAATATAAGAATACAGTATGTATAGTCTATTTCCAACTATTATATAAATTTAAGCAAAGATTACATGAAAAACATCCAAGTGATGAATTATTGATTGTAATGGTTGGCACACTAATGTCAGAGAAGTATGAATTAACTTTATTAAACAATAACATGTGTCAGTAATTCTGAATTCTTAAGGAGCTCTTTAAAATTTATCTGTTTCTAAGTTCTATTATGGTGTTTCAGGTGAAGTCTATGAGAAACCAAAATATATTTTTCTTCCATGGCGGGAATTGTCCATATCAATAATTCTGTTTGATCTTTTAAAAGAGAGCATTGTTTGAGGTGGCTGTATGTTAGCTCTCCGACAAATGGCCCTTGTCCATATGGAGCAATAAACGGCAAACTATCTGCCTGCTCATTCTCCTCTCAAAAATCTTCCTGACGGATAGCAACAAAACAGCATTGGAGGCCACACAGGGATAGACACGGCTTTAATAAGCTGAGGGAGAATACCATGATTCACATCTAAGGTCTTTTTTCAGCTTGCCTCTTACTCTAACAAGGTCCAGGACTCAATCTACTCCCCTGGAATAACAAATGCATGTGATGGAAAGCCCACAGCACCTCTCATCTGTGTACCTAGATTACAGCTGATCTCAGCTGTCCTGGTGAATTTACACAGGACAGCCAGCTGCAAGACAGCCTATCTGGTAGAGGTCAAGTAACAGGTACCTTTAAACATCTCTTCCAAAGGAAGAAAAATCCCCCATGATGCTAACCATTTAAGAAAAAAATAGTATCTCTATAAAACTGCTGTTTAAATAAGGACCTTTCTTGTGCCTGGGGGTCACTTTGTGGCTAAAATAAAACCTAGCAAAAAATCAGTGTGCTACAATCTGGGCCTTAAGAACCTATCTAAAATTTGATGTTTGGCTAATCGAATGAGTTAAAAAATTTTAGTTTTTAGGTTTTTTTCAAGACTGAGCTTTCCATTGGATTAGGGATTCTCGCCTGCTGTAGCTTTATATTCATCCAGCACTGTGTGGAAATTGTGAGCTGTTTAGGTGGTTGCAGTGGGGAGTCATTCTATTACTGGGTTAGAAAAGTGAGCTGAAGATGAGATGAAACTTCTAAACCTCTAATCTGGTAGTCTTCTGTGAGATTTAAATTTCTCCATCTTCAGATTTGGGGTGTTAATTTTGAACCTTTATATTTGTTGTGGAGGGTTGTTGGAGTAATTAAATGAAATATCACTGTTCTATGTGATAAGAACATTATACAACAAATTAATTAATTATAATTTGTACAATGTTCTTAACACATAGAAGAACCCCAATATTGTGTCAGTTTCCTTTTCTTTTCCTTTTTCTCAGAAGAATGAACTCTAAGCCCACATAATTCATCCTCTTTAATTTAATAATTTGGTCTCACTTTGTTTCCTCCTCATCCACTCGATCTTTTTAATTCTTTATATTCAATTCCTAATACTCATTCCTGTCCACACCCACAAACACACCCACACACACACCAACACACACATCTGACTAAGGTATTTGACTTAGAAGAGAAATTAGTCTTGTTTTCTAGGCTAAACCCTACCTTAGAAAGCATTTAAAGTGTCCAGTCCTGTCTAGTTCCCATGACTCATTTTATGACTCATGATACAAGACAGGGGCAGAGAAGTGGTGGGTAGTGAAGGACATGGTCTCTGATGAGGGCTCCACCCCGGGGTCTGTGTCCACAGATGTAGGCGAGGACAGGCTTTTCTGTTTTTATACCTAAGTGTTGCATTTCCCAAGACCACCCTGGCCTGCCGTGCTCCCATCCTGTGCCTATAAAAACCCTGAGACCCTAGCGGGCACACACACAAGTGGCTAGATGTCAAGGGAACACACCAGCATAAGAGCACACTCAGGTTGTCAACCAGTGGAATTACATGGAGCTTGACAGGGGCAGTTGGAGGAGAGCCTGGCCACTGAGCAGCCCTACTCCCGCGGAAAACCACCTTCCCACTCCATTTCCCTTCTGGCTCCCCCATCTGCTGAGAGCTACTTTCATTCAATAAAACCTTGTACTCATTCTCCAAGCCCATGTGTGATCCGATCCTTCTGGTACATCATGGCAAGAAACCTTGGGATACATAAAGCCCTCTGTCCTTGCCATAAGACAAGCTGCATATGGATGGCTAAACTCAACGAGCACATGGTAACACATGCCCACTGAAGAGCTGTAAATTCACCCCTAGATGCTGCTGAGGGGTCAGAGCCCATGCTCCCTGCTACTGGCCTATCTGTGTGCCTGCTCCCCCTAGGGGTTTTGAGCAGCAGGGCACCAAAGAAGTGAGCCACAACCCCATCGCCCGCCCTGGGAGGGGGACAAGGGAACATTTCCCATTTCGTAATCAAGGTACATTATGACCAGTTGCAGCCAACTAAGCTTTCACCTCTCCAGTTTTACTTCCTGGATGTTAATTACACTTCCTCCACCCTGTTAAACTCAGGCCTGACATATGATATGCTTTGATTAATAAAATTTGAGGAGAAATAACATATTTCACTTCTGGGAGATGTTTTAAAAGCCAGTGCCTATGCCATGCGTTTTTTTCCCCTTTCCCCTTGTCACTAAAATGTTTGAGAAAGTGACTGCTCTGTTAGTCCGGGTTCCAAAAAGAGGACATTGATAATACAGATGAGTGTTCCCAGCCTACTTTTGATCAACTACATCATGACTGGAAATAAGCATTTCTAAGTCACTGAGATCTGGGAGATTCTCTGTTACTAGGGCTTAACCTACTGTCTCATGACTAGTATATTACTCCAGCCTAGAGTAAGCACTTATTTTGAGTAAGCTACAGTCTTTTATTATTATTATTATTATTATTATTATTGAATATGCTTTTCATAAACCTTCCTAATACCATAGTCATTTGATTTACCTAGGTCAGTTTTATACATTTCAACTTCACATTAAGAGAGTATAGCTGGGTCAAGCCCAGTGGTTCATGCGTTATCCCAATAGTTTGGGAGGCCAAGGCAAGAGGACTGCTTGAGACCAGGAGTTCAAATCCAGCCTGGGCAACATAATGAAATCTTGTCTCTACAAAAAATTAAAAAGTAGGCGGGTATGGTGACTCACGACTATAATCCCAGCATTCTGGGAGGTCAGGGTAGGCTGATCACCTGAGATCAGGAGTTCGAGACCAGCCCGGCCTACATGGTGAAACCCTGATTCTACTAAAAAATAAATAAATAAAAAATAACAGCCAGAAGTGGTGGTGCACACCTATAATCCCAGCTACTTAGGAAGCTGAGGGCTGAGGCACAAGAATCACTTGAACCCGGGAGGCTTAGGTTGCAGTGAGCAGAGATTGTGCCATGGCACTCCAGCCTGGGTGACGGGAGAGACTCTGTCTAAAAATAAATAAATAAAAATAAAAAATAACTTAGCTGGGAATGGTAGTGTGTGCCTATAGCTTCTCAGGCGACTTAGACAGGAGGATTGCTTGAGCCCAGGAATTTGAAGTTACAGTGAGCTATTATCAAATCATCGTATTCCAGCCTAAACTACAGAGTAAGTCTCTGTCTCTTAAAAAATTTAACAAAAAAAGAGAATGGCTATGTCCTTGAGTCTCTAGTACCTACTTGCATTACTAGATAATTTCTTAGATTTACATATAGCCCTTGCCTTGGGGTTTCCATCAATTTAATCTCCCATCTGTTGCAAAACTCATTTATTCATTTTGAGCACCTTCATGACTACTGTTTTCATGAACTGTGTGGGACCTGATATAACCATCTCTTCTTGTGCACACTTTATAGCCTTAAACTTAGTGCTTTTCCTAAGCACCAACACTTGATATTGTTCTCTTGATGCCTATTCGGCCACTATTTCTGTGGAATGATTCAGTTTCTATGTCACTCACAGTCTATCAAATGTGTGAATTCTATCAAAACTATTATTTTACCAATAATGGAATGCTCATTCTATGAGTTTCTCACTGTGTGACACTGTCAAATTAATTCTGACATATTTGTGAGAATTTAATAAAGCATGTCATCAAAGATAGTTTGACTAATTGTGTGGGACAAATTAATTTACCTATGAGATGAGAAAATGATTCAGAAAAGGAAATATAAATTTTCTACCACTCCTATGCATGCTTATGTGCACACACACATACATGCACAAACATTCATTAGGGCTAAGTTAATTTCTTTTCTTTTATGTATTTTTCATAGATGCTATAGTTAGTAAGAAGTGAACTATTGTATTTTGAGGGAAAGTATCATTGCTTCCCAGATAATTTTTAGAATTTTACAATCTACTCAAAGAATTAAATGTCTATACAATTTATGAATGCCACTAGACTACATTGTTCTTCAGGCTGACATGCAGAGTTTTTTTTAAGTTTATATTATTAGGATACGATACTGTTGTTCCAATATAGTAACCATGTGCTTCCTACTCCGATATAAACTATGCAAGAAGCCATCAACCTATATGTAAGCACAGATCTCTGTAAAGCCTGAATTAATGTTTTATCAGACTCTTGACTCTTCAGCTTGTCATAACTATCAGTCATACTTCTCAGTCTAATTCTGTCTATTCTCTCACAGAATGCCTTGTCTTTGATTTGCCCATAGCATCTAGTCCAGTCCTCTTAACAGTAAAAATTACCCAACCTCAGGTGTCCTCTAAGGAGGAACTAGCCTTCCAGACTCATTCAGCCACATCAATTCTAGGGGTAGCTCTTCAGGCTTTAGCACACCAGTCACAGAAGTCACACTACCCTCTAGCACTTTCTCTTCGCATGAAGTGGGGAAAAAAAAAAAAACTTTTGTGGTAAAATAAACCTGAAGTTCAGAAAATATGTTAAGTAATTTTCTTCATAACCACATAATCAGTAGGCCCAGAGCTCAGTTTAGGTCTATATCTTCTTATGGGAAGTCATTGAGGAGAAATTGAAAAAGTCACAACGCCTTCAGTATTGATAAAGGAATTGTGTTTCTTTTATCAGGGATGAAAAAGTATGAGACAGAGGAATGGATTCTGAGTTTCCTACTTCGTGTAATAAACTGCCTGCAGATGAATGGGAGAGAAAAAATGGCAGCAGAGCCCAGGAGATAAAGAACGATATGCAAAGCATTCAGGGCAATGAATAAATGTTAAGAAGTATTAATGAATGAGCTTTACAAGATCCACTGGTAGCCTAAGTTGGAACAGGATAAGCCTTCTAGATTCAAGGCCAACAGTTTTCCGCTTCCCATCCTCATCTACTTCTTCACTGCCTGAATCATTATTTCTTAATTGCTTTTACCTGTTGCAGAAATGTTACTGTGGGATAATGACTGATAGCAACATACCAATAGAAGCTGAGGATAGAGCTTTCTGACAAAGACATTTTGATTTTGTGCATTCAGCATGCATTTCATTTCTCCCAAAATTACCATACGGATTTATTGTTCCTTGTAGAACCACCATTAGAAAGTAAGGGTTTGACAAGCCTGAAAAACATCATCTCTTCTCTACTCTTAAAGATGTTAGAGCCTCCTAACATCTGATTATTACTGGAGGCTCTAGCAAGAAGCCCAGCCCATTACTGAGGGTTTTACTATGAGGCCTAGAGACTGAGAAATCATGTCCCAAGTCGTGAGCATTTCTGGACTTTGGGGCCAAAAATAACTAGCCTCTAGCTGTCCCTGAAGGCCCATTCTATCAGTCCACCACACTAGTGTTCATTAATGCAGGGTGGGAAGAGGGACAGGATTAGGAAAAATAATTAATAGATTCTAGGTTTAATACCTGGGTGATTAAATATTCTGTACAACAAATCACCATGACAAAAGTTTACCTGTGTAACCAACTGGCACTTGTACCCCTGAACTTAAAGTGAAAAAAAGGGTAAGGATATTAAGATTGTTCTAAGAATAACCAGCCAACAATTTATGCCTTCATTTCCTTGTACTAAAAAATATCATGATTGATTTAGTGTTATCTGTAATTTTAACATGAATTAAATGTAATTTCAACGTGAATTAAATGCCATAATAGAAAAGAAAAAAAGTAAAAGCAGCAATGATTTTAGAATAAAACTTACATAAGTAGACACAGGGTCTGAACAAGCTTCTCAAAAGGGGCAAGCAAAGGACTGGGTTAGAAATTTTCCTGCTTGAGTGTCAGAGTTTGTATGTTTATGTATGTGTATGTGTTTTATGACACAGATAAACTCACAGAGATACAAACGGTATTATTTCTAAAAGAACTTGTAAAGATTTCTATACTCGGCCGGGCGCGGTGGCTCAAGCCTGTAATCCCAGCACTTTGGGAGGCCGAGGCGGGTGGATCATGAGGTCAAGAGATCAAGACCATCCAGGTCAACATGGTGAAACCCCGTCTCTACTAAAACTACAAAAAATTGTCTGGGGGCCGGGCGCGGTGGCTCAAGCCTGTAATCCCAGCACTTTGGGAGGCTGAGGCGGGTGGATCACGAGGTCAAGAGATCGAGACCATCCTGGTCAACATGGTGAAACCCCGTCTCTACTAAAAATACAAAAAATTAGCTGGGCGTGGTGGTGCGTGCCTGTAATCCCAGCTACTCAGGAGGCTGAGGCAGGAGAATTGCCTGAACCCAGGAGGCGGAGGTTGCAGTGAGCCGAGATCGCGCCATTGCACTCCAGCCTGGGTAACAAGAGCGAAACTCCGTCTCAAAAAAAAAAAAAAGATTTCTATACTCATAGAAATAGTCATGCTTTGGATCAGTGTCTCATGCGGAGAGCACAAACCCTTGAGTAGCCCTGAAAAGGCCCATCTTAATGTTTTCCCAGATTTCTTTGGCATCCCTTCACTTGATCTCTTTATTTTTTAAAAAGCTATCATATTTTTCCAGTATAGGACAGATCACACTAGCAAAATATAAGTAAAAGGGTTTTTTTGCATTGCTATTACGGACAGTTTCAGATAATTTAAAAAATGAAGAAAATACTTCTGGTTTTTGCTCCCATGTGTGAATGTAGACATTGTTACTCCTGTTTTAACAAGAGATAGCCAGGCAAAGTGAAAATCTGTTTTTTTTTAACTGTAAGAGACTAGATGTCACAGGGAAAACCATCACCCAGATTTCTGGAGAGTCAGGCACACCCAGAAAGATACAGTATCCAAGTTTTATTTGGAACAGATGCCACCTGATGCCTAAGGCAATAGGAAAACTTTATTCGTAACTCTGATGCAGTGGTAGAGGCTGAGTGAGAATTAGCAGGTGAGTGAGAAGCTCCTAAAGACTGTTGTCATAGAAGGATCTTCACACATTCACGTTTGCCTCAGAATCCCTGCCATGTTCTCACAGGTAGGATCTAAGAAAGTCCCCCTCACCAGGGCTCTGGCAGGGGATGAGAAGGGTAAATACTATGACACCCTCCCAAACACTTTTTCCTAATGAAAGCCTCATATTCAGGGGGATGGATTTGAACCAGAGGGCAATTTGGAAATTTTTTCCCAGCTGGAGGAAAGGAGCTCTGCCCCACTTTATCTATCTCCGCCCTCCCTGTTTCACTTAAGAAAAAATAAATAAATAAAAAGATATTGTCAACAGGAAAGAGGGCTTCCAGAAAATAGATGGAGAATGTAGTACCTAGAGGAAGGACTGAGGAAAAGAAAAGGAAAAAGCTCTACCCCTGCAAAGGACCAAAAACATATCGGAAGGCCATACCCCTAAGACACACGTCCACAAAAAGGCAGACTAAATCAGAAGGTTATAGAACACTATGAGTATAATTCAGAAAAACTATGTGCAGACACACACCCACATTACTATATATATATATATATACATATATATATACACATTATATTGTCTATATATAAATAAATACATACATACATTATTTTATGTGTGTATGTGTATGTATATACATGTGTGTGTGTGTGTGTGTGTGTGTGTGTGTGTATGTTTGTACGGAGAGAGAAAATGAGATTTGTAATCATACCTCTTCTCTCTCATATGCTACCACTATGCTGATAAGCCCACAGGAAAAATATGGAGAATTATGGGTGAAAGTGCTAAAGAGCTGAAAGACACAGACTGTCCTTGAGGAGAAGTACAAAGGGAAGCCCCCAAAGCCAACAAGAGATGAAATAAACAAACCCATCACTTGGAATTAAAAAATCCTGTGCTAAAAGTTACCAAAACAAAACACAAACAAAAAAAATTTGACACAGCCCAATTTCTAGTCCAATTAACATAAATCTTTACATTAAAGGCCTTATACCTCAGTTCCTATTACCCCGTAAGACATATCCAGCTCTCAATAAAAATATTATGAGACACAACCAAAGGTAGGAAAAAACACAGTCTAAAGAGTAAAAGCAGTAATCAAAACTATACAGTTATGATACTGATGGAGTAATTATCAGAAGAGGATTTAAAGTAACTACAATTAAAATGAAAAAGTAGATGACATGCAAGACCAGATGAATAATGTCAGCAGAGAGATGGGCACTATGAGAAAAATCGTAAGTATATGCTAGAGATCAAGAACAGGATAACAGAAATAAATAAAATATTAAAAGAAATAGGAAAGGGGGTATGTTTAGCTAAAAACAAGCAAGAAATTATGTAAAGAATTTCAAAGAAAATATAATTATAATGAATTACAATAGAGTCAAGCAAGAAGAGAATGGAGTGAAACGTTTAAACCATTGAAAGAAAATAAACAAACTCTGTCAACCTAGAATTCCACATCTAGCAAAAGTATCTCTAAATTGTGAAGGAAAAATAAAAACTGTCTCAAGAAACAAAAACTGAGAAATTTATTGCCAGTAGAGATTCCTTGCAAGAAATGTTAAAAGACTATTCAAACTTTTCTGAAAAACAGAGGAAGAGGGAATACATTCAAACTCATTATATGAGATCAGTATTACCCTGACATTAAAATTAAAGACATGTCAAGAAAAAACCTACAAGCCAATATCACTGATAAATATTGATGCTAAAATCTTCAACAAAGTGCTAGCAAACAGAATTCAGCAATACATTAGAAATATCATCCATCATGACCAAGTGAGATTTATCCCTGAGATATAAGGATGGTTCAATAGATGCAAATCTATCCACATGATACACTATATCAGCAAAATGAAGGATAAAAACCATATGATCATTTCAGTTGATGCTGAAAAGGCATTTGATAAAATTCAACATCACTTCATTATAAAGACATCCCTTAAAAAACTGGATGTAGAAGGAACATACCTCAACATAATAAAAGCCATATATGACAGACCCATAGCTAGTATCATATTGAATGGGGAAAATGTGAAAGCCATTCCTCTAAAATCTGAAACGTGACAAGAATGACATAATACTGGAAGTCCTAGCTAGAGCAATAAGACAAGAGAAAGACAGACCTAAATTAATTAAAAATATACAGTAAAAATATAGGCCACTACTAAAAATAGTTTTAAAGAAGTATAATTGACAGGCTGATGGAGTGCATAAAATGAGATTACAAGAAAATGCTCAACACCAGAAATAAAAAGAAGGGAAATGAAGCAAAAAACAAATGTAGCAAACTGTTAAGAATGTGGTAGATATAAATCCAAGTATACAATTAAGCACCTTAAATGTGAATGGTCCAATTACACCAATGGAAAGAAAAAGACTGTCAGAGTGTACCAAAAAATCTATGTTTTTTTTTTTATAAGAAACTCACTTTAAGTATTAAGACTGTAATAGTTTAAAAGTAAAGAAATCGATAAATATACTATACTAATATTAATGACAAAATCTCAGTAGCTATATGAATTTCAGACACAAAGACTGCAGAACATGTAAAACAACCAGCAATCATCAGAAAACGTTATGCAATGATAAGAGTCCATGATAGAAGATATAACAATCCTAAACCTTTATGCATATAGTATCAAATTACAACAGACAAAATGACAGAACGGGTTTTTAAAAACAAACAATCCATTACGGTAATTAGAGACATCAACCCCTACATCTCAGTAAATCATAGATAAAGTAGGCAGAAAATCAGTAAGGATATAGATGACCTGAACGACTCTAGAAATCAACTTGATAAAGCTAACATTTACACAATACTTTATACCCAACAAATAGCATTTACATCCTTCTCAAGCATTCTGGGCCATAAAACACACTGTGACTAATTTAAAGAAATATAAATTCTTCACATATCCTCTTAGTCTGCAATGGCATTAAACTAGCAATCAACAACAGAATGAGAGCTGGACAATTTTTAAATATTGAAAATTAAATGACACAATTCTAAATCTAGGGTAAAAGAAGATGTTTCAGCAGAAATTTTAACATATTTAATTAAATGAAAATTACAATACAATTTATCAAATTTTGTGGGATGCAGCTAAAGCAGTGCTCAGATAGATGTTATAGTATTAAATGTATATGTTAGAAAAGAGGAAATAACTAAAATCAATAACCAAAACTTCCAACTTTGAAACCATGGAAACAAAAGCAAACTGAAGTCTAAAGTAAGCACAAGGAAAGAATAATAAAAATTAGAGCAGAAATTAATAAATTGAACACAGGAAGGCAATAGAGAAAATAAATGAAACTAAAGGCTGATTTCTTGAAAAGATTAATAAAATTATAAATCTCTAGCAAGCCTAACCATGAAAAAGAGAGAAGACACAAATTACCAATATCATTAATGAAAGAGAAATCATCACTACTAACTATTAAAAGGACAAGGGAATACAACAAATAGCCCTATTCCCATATATTTGATTACATATCAATAAATTTCTTGAAGGATTTTATTAGTTACCAAACCTATTCAAGAAGAAATTTATTTCCTGGATACCACTATATCTATATTAAAAAGTATATTTATAACTAAAAACTACTAAAAAAATGATTTCAATAATGAATTTTATAGTACATCTGAGAAAGATATAAAGCCAATTGCACACAATATCTTCCAAAATATTGAAAAGAGGCAAACACATTCTAACTCATTTTGTGAGGATAACATTATCCTAAAAACAATTTAAAATGAAAACAAGAAAAGATATCACTAGAAAAGGAAACGACGGATGAGTGTTATTCCTTGACCTTGACAGAAAAATCCTTTACAAAACTGAATCCAGCAACATATTACATAGGATAATATATGACAAAGTGTTTTTCATTCTACTATGCAAGGCTGATTCCACCTGTATAAATAAGTCAATGCAATTCATCATATTAACAGATTAAATTATAAAAAACTTGTTATCCCATTAATAAATGAAGAAAAAGCATCCAACCATGTTCAACATATATGTATAATTTTTAAAAACTCTGAAATAATCTAAAAATAGAAATCCTTATTTAACTGAATAAAGGGTATATATGAAAAACAAAACAAAACTATGGTTAACATACTACTTGATAGAAAGAGACTCAACACTCTCTCCCTAAGATTTGAATAGGGCAAAGATGTCCTTTCCACTTCTGTTCAGCAATGTACTGGAAATCCCAGCTATGGCAATCATACAAGAAAGGAAAAAAATCTGTCTTTACTTACAGGTGACATGACTTTCTTTTGTAGACAATCCCAAGAAAATTCCTAGAACTAGTAAGTGACTTATGCAAAGTCACAAGATACAAAGTCAGTATACAAAAGAGAATGTTTTTCTATATAGCAGCAATGAACAGCTAGGATATAAATCCTATAAATATAAAATGCTATATTTTATAAATTTTATAAAATGTAGTTATATTTAATAAAATTCTTATTTGCAATTATAAGCATGTATAAAATTCTATGCAAAATTTTATAAATATAAAATGAAATTTTATAAATAAAAATACATTTACAAATATCATTTACGATAGCATCTCAAAATAAAGCACCTAGGTATAACTCTAACAAAATATGTATAAAATCTAGCTATATGTTAAAGCAACAAAATAGAGATGAGATAATCAAATAAGATCTAAATGGAGAGATAATTACAGGTTTATGGGTTAGAATAATCAGTACTATTGAGATGTCAATTCTTCACAGTTTGATATATAGATTTAATGCAATCACAGTCAAAAATCCCAGCAATCCTTTTGTAGATATTGACAAACTGATTCTAAAATTTATATGGAGAGACAAAGTACCTAGAATAGCCAATATAATTCTGAAAAAGAAGATATTTATAAGATTCACATTACTGAAATTTAATACTTATTGTAAAGCTTCAGTAATCAAGACAGCATATTGGTGATAAATATACATATATCAATGGAACAGAACAGAGAGCCTAGAAATAAACCTATACAGTATAGTCAAATAGTTTTGTATAGAGGTGAAATGGAAATTGAAATATGACAATATTTTCAACAAGTAGTTCTGGAAAAATCAGATGTTCATATTTTTTAAAAACCCTTTATACTGACCTCACAACTTATAAAACATTGACTCAAAATGGAGCATAGACCTAAATGTAAAATGAAAAATGATAAAACTTTTTTAAGAAAACATACATAAAAATCTGTGTGGTACTGGGTTGGTTATGAGTTCTTAGATATCTTACCAAAAGGTCAATTCATAAAAGAGGAAATAAGTTGAACATTATTAAAATTAAATATTTCTGTGAAATACATTGTTAAGAGAATTAACAGACTGGGAGAAAAACATCTGCAAATCATATACTTGATAAAGAACTGACACTCAAAATATATATAGAACATTTAAGACCCAATAATAATAAAAAAAAAACATTTAAAAATGAGCAAAAATCTGTACATACATTTTACTAAATGAGATGTACAGGCCGTAAATAAGCACATGAAAAGTGTTCAGCATTATCTGTCACCAGGGAAATGCAAATTTAAAACCACTACAAGCCTACTAGAATGTCTAAAGTCCAAAAATATGACAAAAGCAAGTCTAGGTGAGAATGTGGAAAACAGAACACTCATGCATTGCATATTGAAGTGCAACATGGTACAGCTACTTTGAACAGTTTGACAAAACAAAACACGGTCTTAACATATGTTCCATCAATTATGCTTCTAGATATTTACCTAACTAGTTTGAAAACTCACAAAAAAACTGCTTATGAATACTTGTAGCAGCTTTTTGCATTATTGTCAAAACTTGAAAGCAACTAACGTGTCCTTTAAGAGGTGAATAGATAACCATGCCATGATAATCCACACTTTGAAAACTCTTCAGTGATGGAGAGCCATCAAGCCACTCAAAGACAGATGAATCTTAAATGCATGTAAAGTCAAAGAAGTCTGTGTAAGGTAACCTGCTGTATGCTTCAATTTATATGACATTCTGGGAAAGATAAAACTATGGAAATATAAAACATAGTGCTTGTCAGACTTAGGGAGTGGGAAGGATTGACTGGGTTAAACATAGGAGATTTTTTTAGGGCCATTAAATAAACCCTGGGGTTCTTCAAGGCTTTATGAATATCACAGAGAATCACAATTACCTTTGGAATGGGAGTTTTCTTCCAATTGAACTTAAGAACATGTTATGCACTTTGAAAACCAGGTACTAATCGACTAGATATCCTAATTATATGGAAACCAAGTACTGTGGTGGTAGATACATAAAAGTATCTATTTTTAAAAATCTACAGAACTTTACAACATAAAGAATGATACTTGATGTATTTAAGCTTTTAATGGAAATATCAAACATAGGGTTTGAGGAATTTTAGGCTGTAATGTAGATCGTGTCCCATAAAATGGAACTGTGATACAAATGTATGCCATCATCTCAGCGGAGGCAGTAGAAAAAAAAAAAAAATAAGGCATTGCCCTAAGTAATTTTGGAAATAACTTGAAATCGTAAGACTAAAGAAAATATTAATTGTGTATAAGTGCTGTACTCTAATTGGTAATATTGTTTCTAATAGGCACAGGGGTTAACATTTCCAAAACTGCTGCCCATCTATCCTGGCACTGAACAAATAAGTAGACGGATGAAGAATGGTGAGAGCCAGGTTTCTCACTTTTGGAGTGAGAGATTATAGATAGGCTAGGGGAGAAAGGTACAATGAAACACACTATAATCACAGTATAGATCTACATCTATGTATCTGTGAATCTATTTATCTATCTGTATACACACTGGCTAATATAACTACATCTGTTCTCTGAGAGGGCGTGGAAGCAATGATATCCCTGTAAGGGGTACGTGCAAGCACATTGATCACCTGAATCTTGGTTTATAATACCATTCTTTAAAATGAGGAATCATAGTTCGTTAGAGAAATGGTAGATTATAGGGCTGGGGCAGGAGCTGTACAACAGAAATCTGAAATATCTTGTAGTGCCATAAAGTAAGGAAGCACTCAAAAAATAAAATAATATTATGTCAAAGGGACATAGGATACAATTGAAAGATCTTCCATTGGCCAATGTGGACAGATTTTAGCTGCCCGATAAATAAAATAGTTTTGGATTATAACCCGTATAAGATAAATGTCCATGATTCTATACTGATATAAGTAAATAACTGAATAAATAAATAGAAAGAAGAGATACTTCTCCTGTACAGAAGAATTTCAAATAATATATACAAATATTTTACCCTTCAAAGAAATGGAGTATAACTATCATTAAATATGAACTCTATGGTGTGGCTTGTTCCCTGAAGGTACAGCGTAGAAAGGAGGTATAAGAAAATGTAACAATATAACAGTGAATCCTGGCAAATGCTATGCTAGCCAGGAGATCAAATTTAACATCATCAGTAATAAGTCAAGTTGATAGCATTTACTTGGGATATGTTGCACTCAGAATGACACTTCACAGTTGTGTTCCCCCCCAAAACCAAAAATCCCAGTCTGACCATGAGAAGAACACTAGACACATCCAAATTGAGAGACATTCTATAAAACACCTGACCAATTGTTTACAAAACTGTTAAGGTCTGCAAAAACAAGGGATGTCTGAGAAACATTCACGGTGCAGTGGACCCTAAGGATACATGACAACTAAAGGTAATGTGGTATCTTGAAGGAGATCTTAGAACAGACAAATCACATTAAGAGAAAAGTAATGACATTTAAATCAAGTATGAAGACTAGTCAATATTTTTTTAAAAGGTTTTATGAAGGACTAAAAAATCAACATCATGGCTTCTAACTGGGCCACTAACTACCAAGCAAATTTTTAAAGGGCTAAGAGCAATTGCTTGTCTGTAAAGGATTTTATTTCTCCTTCGCTTATGAAGCTTAGTTGAGCTGGATATGAAATTCTAGGTTAGAAGTTCTTTTCTTTAAAGATGTTGAATATTGCCCCCACTCTCTTCTGGATTGTAGGGTTTCTGCTGAGAGATCTGCCGTGAGTCTGATGGCCTTCCCATTGTGGGTAACCCGACCTCTTTTTCTGGCTGCTGTTAGCATTTTTTCCTTCATTTCAACCCTGGTGAATCTGACGATTATGTGCCTTGGGGTTACTCTTCTTGAGGGATATCTTTGTGGTGTTCTCTGTATTTCCTGGACTTCAATGGTGGCCTGCCTTGCTAGGTTGGGGAAGTTTTCCTGAAAAATATCCTGAAAAGCATTTTCCAGCTTGGATTCATTCTCCCCATCACAGTCAGGTACACCTACCAAATGTAGATTAGGTCTTTACACATAATCCCACATTTCGTGGAGGCTTTGCTCATTTCTTTTTACTCTTTTTTCTCTAATCTTGCCTTCTTGTTTTATTTCATTGAGTTGAATTTCAATCTTTGGTATNGCTGATTCTGCTATTGAAATTTGTGTATACTTTGTGAAGTTCTTATTGTGTTTTTCAGCTCCATCAAGTCATTTATATTTTTCTCTAAGCTATTTATTCTGGTTAGCATTTCGTCTAACCTTTTTTCAAGGTTCTTAGTAGGTCTGCCTTACAAGAGCTCCTTAAAGAAGCATTAAACATGGAAAGAAACAACCAGTACCAGCCAACCCAAAAACGTACAAATGGTAAAGAATATTGACACAATGAAGTAAATACATCAACTAATGGGCAAAACATCCAGCTAGCATCAAAATGGCAGGATCAAATTCACACATAACCATATTAGCCCTAAATGTAAATAGTCTAAATTCCCTGACCAAAAGACACAGAATAGCAAATTGAACAAAAAGGGTCAAGACCCATTGGTGTGCTGTATTCAGGAAACCCATCACATGTGCAAGAACACACATAGGCTAAAACTAAAGGGATGGAGGAAGATTTACCAAGCAAATGGAAAAAAAAAAAAAAAAAAAAAAAGAAAAAGCAGGAGTTACAATCCTAGTCTCTGACAAAATGGCTTTTAAACAAACAAAGATCAAAAGAGACAAACAAGGGCATTACATAATGGTAAAAGGATCAATGCAACAAGAAGAGCTAACGATCCTAAATATGTATGCACCCAATACAGGCTCACCCAGATACATAAGGCAAATTCTTAATGACCTACAAAGAGACTTAGGCTCCCACACAATAATAGTGGGAGACTTTAACAATTCACTGTCAATATTAGACAGATGAATAAGACAGAAAATTAGCAAGAATATCCAGGACTTGAACTCAGATCTGGAACAAGCAGACCTAATAGATATCTAGAGAACTCTCCACCCCACATCCACAGAATATACATTCTTCTCAGCCCTACATCACACCTACTCTAAAATTGACCACATAATTGGAAGTAAATCACGCCTCAGCAAATGCAAAAGAACAGAAATCATAACAAACAGTCTCTCAGACCACAGTGCAATGAAATTAGAACTCAGGATTCAGAAACTAACTGGGCATCACACAACTTCATGGAAACTGAACAACTGGCTCCTGAATGTCAACTGAATAAAGAATGAAATGAAGGCAGAAATAAAGATGTTCTTTGAAACCAATGAGAATGAAGACACAACATACCAGAATCTCTGGGACATATTTTAAGCATTGTCTAAAGGGAAATTTATAGCAATAAATGCCCACATGAGAAGCAAGGCAAGATCTAAAATCAACACCCTATCATCAAAATTGAAAAGGTAGAGGAGCAAGATCAAAAAACCTCAAAAGTTAGCAGGAAACATGGAATAACTAAGATCAGAGCAGAACTGAAGGAGATAGAGACACAAAAAACCCTTCAAAAAAGCAACAAATCCAGGAGCTGGATTTTTGAAAAGATCAACAAAACAGACAGACTACTAGTCAGATTAATGAAAAAGAAAAGGGAGAAGAATCAAATAGATGCAATAAAAAACGATAAAGGGGATATCACCACTGACTCCACAGAAATACAAACTACCATCAGAGATTACTACAAACAGCTCGATGCGCATAAACCAGTAAACCTGGAAGATATGGATAAATTCCTGGACACTTGCACCCTCCCAAGCCTAAACCAGGGAGAAGCTGAAACCTTAAATAGACCAATAACAAGGGCTGAAGTTGAGGCAGCAATTAATAGCAATTAACCAATCAAAATAAGTCCAGGTCCAGACGGGTTCACAGCCAAATTCTACCAGACATACGAACAGCTGGTACCATTTCTTCTGAAATGATTCCAAACAAACCAAAAAGAGGGAATTCTTCCCAAATCATTTTATGAGACCAACATCATCCTGATACCAAAACCCAGCAGAGACTCAACAAGAAAAGAAAACTTCAGGTCAATATCCATGATGAACATAGATGCAAAAATCTTCAATAAGATACTGGCAAACCAATTGCAATAGCACATCAAAAGCTTATGTATTACAATCAACTAGGCTTCATCCTGGGGATGCAAGGCTAGTTCAACATATGCAAGTCTATAAATGTAATCTATCACATAAGCAGAACTAAAGACAAAACCGCACGATTATCTCAATCGATGCACAGAAGGGTTTTGACAAAATTCAACAGCGCTTTATGCTAAAAACTCAATAAACTATGTATTGAATGAACATATCTCAAAATAATAAAAGCTATTTATGACAAACTGACAGCCAATATGATACTAAATGGGCAAAAACTGGAAGCATTCCCTTTGAAATCTGGCACTAGACAAGGATACTCTCTCTCATCACCCCAATTTAATATAGTATTGGAAGTTCTAGCAAGGGTAATTAGGCAAGAAAAAAAATAAACGGTATTCAATTAGGAAAGGAGGAAGTCAAATTATCTCTATTTGCAGATGACATGATTGTTTATTTAGAAGACTCCATCATCTCAGCCCAAAATCTCCTTAAACTGATAAGCAATTTCAGCAAAGTCTCAGGATACAAAATCAATGTGCAGAAATCTCAAGCATTCCTATACACCAATAACAGACTAACAGAGAGCCAAATCAAAGAGAATAAAATACCTAGGAATACAACTAACAAAGGATGTAAAGGATCTCTTCAAGGAGAACTACAAACCACTGCTCAAGGAAATAAGAGAGAACATGAACAGTTGGAGAAACATTCCATGCTCATGGTTAGGAAGAATCAATATCGTGAAAATGGCCATACTGCCCAAAGTAATTTATAGATTCAGTGCCATCCCCATCAACCTACCCATGACCTTCTTCACAGAACTGGAAAAAACCACCTTAAACTTCATATGGAATCAAAAGAGAGCCTGCATAGCCAAAATAATCCTAAGCAAAAAGAACAAAGCTGGAGTCATCACACTACCTGACTTTAAACTATACTACAAGGCCACAGTAATCAAAACAGCATCGTACTGGTACCAAAACAGAGATATTGACCAATGGAAGAGAACAGAGGCCTCAGAGGCAATGCCACACATCTACAACCATCTGATCTTTGACAAACCTGACAAAAGCAAACAATGGGGAAAGGATTCTCTGTTTAGTAAATGGTGTTATAAAACTGGCTAGCCATGTGCAGAAAGCAGAAACTGGACCCCTTCCTGACACCTTACAGTAAAATTAACTCCAGGTGGATTAAAGACTTAAACATAAGACCTAACACCATAAAAACCCTAGAAGAAAACCTAGGCAAAATCATTCAGGACAGAGGCATAGGCAAGGACTGCATGACTAAAACACCAAGAGCATTGGCAACAAAAGCCAAGATAGACAAATGGAATCTAATTAAACTCCAGAGCTTCTGTACAGCAAAAGACACAATCATTAGAGTGCACTGGCAACCAACAGAATGGGAAAACATTTATGCAATCTATGTATCTGAAAAAGGGCTAATATCCAGAATCTACAAAGAACTAAAACAGATTTACAAGAAACAAACCCACTCAAATTTGGACAATGGATATGAACATACCTTTTCAAAGAAGACATATATGAGGCCAACAAACATATGAAAAAATGCTCACCATCACTAGTCATTAGAGAAATGCAAGTCAAAACCACTTTGAGATACCATCTCACGCCAGTTAGAATGGTGATCATTAAAGAATCTGGAGACCACAGATGCTGGAGAGGATGTGGAGAAATAGGAACACTTTTCCACTGTTGGTAGGAGTGTAAACTAGTTCAACCATTGTGGAAGACAGTGTGGCAATTCCTCAAGGACCCAGAAATAGAAATTCCATTTGACCCTGCAGTCTCATTACTGGGTATATACCCAAAGGATTATAAATCATTTTATTATAAAGACACATGCACACGTATATTCATTGCACCATTGTTTACAATAGCAAAGACCTGGAACCAACCCAAATGCCCACTGATGATAGAATGGACAAGGAAAATGTGGTAGATATACACCATGGAATACTATGCAGCCATAAGCAACGATGAGTTTGTGTCCTTTGTAGGGACATGGATGAATCTGGAAACCATAATTCTCAGCAAACTGACACAAGAACAGAAAATCAAACACCGCATGCTCTCACTCATAGGCAGGTGTTGAACAATGAGAACACGTGGACACAGAGAGGGGAGCATCACACATGGGTCTGTTGGGGGGGGATAGAGGAGGGATAGTGGAGAGTGGGGAGGTTAAGGAGGTATAACATGGGGAGAATAACACCTGCCAGATATAGGTGACAGGGGGATGGGGGCAGCACACCACAATGTCATGTATGTAACTATGCAACAATCCTGCATGATATGCACATGTACCCTAGAACCTAAAGTACAATAAAAAATAAAATAAAACAATAAATAAATAAATAAATAAAGAGCTGAGCACATATCCACAGAGTGATGAAAGTTCTGGGGTTCTTCAAGGCTTTATGAAGATCACACAGTATCACAGTTACTGTTTGGCTGGGCATTTTCTTCCAATGGAGTTTAAGTACATGCTACAACTTTAAAAAACAAGTACGAATAGACTAAACATCCTAATGATGTGGAAATCAAGAAAAATTTTCTTCATTCTTTCTCTCTAATTCTTTCACTCAGGTAATGTTTTTGCCTGGAAATAATAGTGCATATTTAGATTACAAACTGTAGTAAGTTCTAATAACATTATCTTACTAGAGATGAACTGCTTACAGGATAAGAAATTATTTACATTCTTAAATTTTGTAGGTATGACCCCAATGCATTTATGTTATTATTTGGAGTACTAATTTTTAAAAATCTGAAATTGGAACACATGAGTAGTTTCTCATTTGATTACTCTAATGTTGGAAGTTTTATAATATTTACCATAGATGGAAGGAATGAAGCCTCCAGATTGAATCTGCTGATGGGGCCTAGCTTCCACCAGAAATCTCAATAATCCTTCTAGCTGAGAAATGGTTGAGAAAAAAAAAATTGTGGAGGAGGTTTCTGGAGCTTCTGAATTATTTAATTTTATGAGTAAGAAATGGGCTTTAGTTTCAGGCTTTAATTTTGGTGGGAATTTGTTAATGGTTACACATATTGCTCTAATTTGCACCATTTCTGTGCTGCATGATATTTGTGTTATGCTATCATGCGTCACTCATCATACAGGTCTTCAGTGAGCAGGATTGGTTAGGAGCCTAACCACAAATCTGAAGTGAACAATAGACTACTCAGTAAATATTTGGCTAAGCTTGAAGTGCAGTCTTGAAATTAATTTAAATACTGGCTGTCTGACATATTTTACATCTTTCCATCTCATTAGTTCCAAAAGATCTAAACGAGCAAGTGTGAAACACTGGGGAAAAACAGCCTGGCTTCTGATCTCTTCCCTTACATAGTTAGCTGTTGCTCTGGCTGATTTTAGACTTAAATACTGAAGCAGTGAGCTAAGAGAGAACACATCCACAAAATTGGGTAACAGAAGAAGGATAATTTTTGAGTGAACACCTGTGTTCAAATCTTTTTCTCCTATTTATCAGTTGTGTGATCTTGGGTAAATCATTTGTAATTCTTGATAAATCCTATTTCATCATCTTTAAAATGGTGAGATATAGTGGCACATACTTCAAAGGATTGTTATAAGCATAAAATGGGATACTATAGAAGAAAACTATTTATTCTAGTATCTAACACTAGAATAGTCTCAAGAAAATTAATGTCATTTTCATTGTATTTTAAAGAACAGCAGACAAGCATGTGTTTACTACTCATGTCTTATGCTATTTTTCTTACAACAAAATTATCCCAGTGAACATTTTGGATGGCATGCTTATGACTTCCTGTTTCTCCATCCCTTAAAGCTGATAAGCTCTGTATGTCTGTGTTTCCGTGTGAAGACAGACCCTTCTCTTATTTAAACTCCTCCCCTCTTCCCTCCTCCATGTGTCTTTTCCCTCACCATATGGCTCATCCCCTGCAGGAGGCAGCAGGTCATTAATTACTCAGTAAGGGTCTGCCATGCTAACCTGCCTCTCAGAAAGTTATAATAAAATATTAATGCCAAAACTACTAAAAAATTAAACTCTGCATGATCATCCTTAGAGTTATGCAGTAATAACTCTGACAATAAACTGTTGCTACCCGAACCAACTGTTAAAAGTAAACCACACTGCGGCTCTGAGAGGTGGATGAGGCAAAAGCACAGGTCCTTGTCACCCATCAGTTTTTGTTATTTGGGAAGCAATCCATTTGCCACCTAGATTTGGCTGATGAATAAAAAAAGTGGCATGTACTTATTTAATGAGTTTTTAATGAGATTTTTCTCCCTGTGTATCATGAGGACAGAGTCTGAGTAATCTCGGTTTTAAGACTGAATGAATCATCTGATCTTCCCATTTCTTCATTTGCCCTTTGATATTACAGATGAGAAAACTGAGTTTCAGAGACATGCAATGAATTGCCCAACATCTTGTGTTGAATAGTGATGACCACTTTTCAAATTCATTCACTTTTCTCATTCTCCTGTTTCTCCAGTTTTTTTTTTTTTTTTTTTTTTTTTTTGTGTGGTCCCCTTTTTTTTTTTTTTTTTTTTTTTTTTTTTTTTTTTTTTTTTTTTTTGGCAGGGGCACCAGGCTCTCACACTTATAGCTTGCTTTTATATTTCTAACAAATAGCAGCTCTAAATATATGAAATGCACATTCTTCCTTTGTCTTTCTTATGCTATTCTCTATTGCATGCTTTCTCCTTTATTCTTTTTAAAAACACAAAATGTCAGAATCATAGTGAAATCTTCCCTTGAACACACTAAACCCAAAAACCTTTATCAACAGCACTAAAACATATGTTAACATAATTGTTGGTTTCTATGCCTTTATTTCTAAATATATCATACCATCTTTGATAAAAAACATTTATGTCTTAACATGTTTTAATTAGGCTTTATTTTGTAGAGTACTATTAGGTTCACAACAAAATTGAGTGGAAAGTATAGAAAGTTTCCACACGCCTCCAGCCTATACACACAGACAGCCTTTCCATAATCAACATATTCCCTGTCCCCACAAAGAGTGGTACATTTGGTACAATTGATGAACCTTCATTGACACATCATTGTCATCTCAAATGCATAATGTACATTAGGTCTCACTCTTGGTGTTGTACACTCTATGGGTTTCAACAAATGTATAATAAATTATGTTTTACATCATAATATTATGAAAAACAGGCTGGGTGTGGTGGCTCATGCCTGTAATCTCAGCACTTTGGTAAGGGAAGTGGGTGGATCACCTGAGGTCAGGAGTTTGAGACCAGCCTGGCCAACATGGGAAACTCCATCTCTGCTAAATACAAAAAATTAGCCAGGCGTGGTGGTGCATGCCTGTTATCCCAGCTACTTGGGAGGCTGAGGCAGGAGAATCTCTTGAACACGGGAGATGGAAGTTGCCATAAGCAGAGCTTGTGCCATTGCACTCCATCCTGGGCAACAAGAACAAAACTCTGCCTCAAAAAAAATTATAAAGAATAGTTTCACTGCCCTAAAATTTCTCTATACTCTGCCTATTCATTCTTCTTTCCCCCTAGACCCCTGGCAACACTAATCTTTTTGCTGTCTTCATAGTTTTGCCTTTCACAAAATGTCACATATAGACACACCTAGAGTTTTATTGCATTTCCTTTATTGCACTTCACAGACTGCATTTTTTATTAATTCAAGGCTTGTGGCAACCCTGCACTAACTAAGCAATTTTATCAGGACTGTTTTCCCAACATTATGGCTCATTTGCTGTTTCTGTGTCACGGGTTGGTAATTCTTACAATATTTCAGAAATTTTCATATTATTATATTTGTTATGGTAATTTATGATCTTTGATCTTTGATGTTACTATTGTGATTGTTTTGGAGCACCATGAATTGTGCCCATACAAAATAGCAAGCTTATTCTATATGTATTGTTTGTGTTCTGACTGCTCTACCAACTGGCTGCTCCTCCATCTCTCTCCCTCTCCTGGGTCCTGCCTATTCCCTGAGACACAATATTGAAATTCATTTAATTGGTAACCTTATAGGTCTCTAAGTGTTCGAGTGAAAAAGTCATATATCTTTCTCATTTTAAACCAAAATCTAGAAATTTTTAAGCTCAGAGAGGAAAAAATGTTGAAACCTGAGATGAGCCAAAAACTAGGTCTTTTATATCAAATAGCCATATTACAATTGCAAAGAAAAGAAAAAATTCTTGAAAAAAATTAAAAGTGTTACTCTAGTGAACACTGAGTGATAAAATAAAACAGTCTTATTGCTGATATGGAGAAAGCTTGAGTGGTCTGAACAGAAGATCAAATTAGCCACAATATTACTTTAAGCTAAAGCCTAATATGGATCAAAGTCCTAACTCCTTTCAATTCTGTGAAGACTGAGAGAGGTGAGGAAGCTATAGAAGAAAAGTTGGAAACTAGCAGAGGTTGATTCATGAGGTTAGAGAAGAGAAATCTATAACATGAAAGTGCAAAGTGAAGCAGCAAGTGCTGATATAGAAGCTGCAGCAAATTATCCAAAAGGTCTAGCTAAGATAAATGATAAAGGTGGCTACACTAAACAACAAATCTGTAATGTGGACCAAACAGCCTTCTATTGGAAGCAAATGTCATCAAGGATTTCATGGATAGAGAGAAGTCAATACTTAGCTTCAAACCTTCAAAGGGCAGGCTAACTCTCTTGCTCAGGGCTAATGTAGCTGGTGACTTTAGGTTGAAGTCAATGCTCACTGATCTTTCCAAAACTCCTAGGGACTTTAAAAACTATGCACATTTGTTTATGGTAATGTTTACTGAATATTTTAAGACCAGTGTTAAGATCTGCTGCTCAGAAAAAAAGATTCTTTTCAAAGTATTACTGCTCACTAACAAGGTACCTGGTTACCCTAGAACTCTGACAGAGATGTACAAGGAGATTAATGTTGTTTTCATGCCTGCTAATACAATCTCTATTTTGCTAAATCAAGGAGCAATTTTGACTTTCAAGTCTTATTACTTAAGAAATACATTTAAGGCTCTAGCTGTCATAGAGATTCCTCTGATGGAGCTGAGAAAAATAAATTGAAAACTTTTCTGGAAAGGATTCACCATTCTAAATGCCATTTAGAACATTTGTAATTAATGGAAGAAGGATCAATAAAGTTGGAAGAAGTTCATTGGAACACTCAGAGATAAGTGTGAGGAGTTGAATAATTCAGTGGAGAAAGTAACTGCAGATTTGATAGAAATAGCAAAAGAACTAAAATTGGAAGTGGAGTCTGAAGATGTGACTGAATTGCTGCAACCTCATGATAAAACTTGAAGTGATGAGAAGTTGCTTCTCATTGGTGAGCAAAGAAAATGGCTTCTTGAGATGGAATCTACTGCTGGTGAAGATGCTGTGAACATTGTTGAAATGGCAACAAAGGATTTAGAAAATTATATAGATTTAGTTGATAAAGCAGAGGGAGAGTTTGAGAAAACTGACTTCAATTCTCAATGATTTCACTGCTAGAGAGAAACCAATCCTGGCTTCAAAGCTTCAAAGAGCAGGCTGACTCTCATAAAGCTTGAAAGAAGTTCTACTCAAACAGTATGGCATGCTACAGAGAAGTCTTTTGTAAAACAAAGTGTCAATCAATGTGGCAAACTTCATTGTTTTCTTATTTTAAAAAATTGCCACACTCCCCTGCTGCTTTAGCTACCACTACCCTGAGCAGTCAGTAGCCATCAGTATGTACCAAATATTTTCTCTCAGTTTCTTGTTTATGTTTTCTTTCTCTTATCAAAGTAAGACCTTCTATCAGAAAAAAAAAATTGCTGTTTGCTGATGGCCTAGATGATTGATAGCTAAAGTTTTTTCAATAAGGTATGTATATATATTTTTAGACAAAATTATATTGCACACCAATAGACTACAGTATAGTATAAACGTAACTTTTACATCTACTGTAAAACTAAAAATTTATGACTCTCTTTATTGAGATAGAACTAAGCCCACAATATCTTCAAGATATGCCTGTAGCTAGAATCATATAGTATGTGGCCTTTTCAAATTGGCTTCTTTTACTTGATGTAAGTTTCCTTTATATCTTTTAATGGTTAGCTAGCTCACTTATTGTTAGTGCTCAGTAATATTACATTGCAGGGATGTATCACAGTTTGTTTATTCATTCACCAGTTGGGCATACTGGTTGTTTCCAAGTTGTGGCAATTATGAATAAAGTTGCTATAAACACCCATGTGCAGGTTTATGTGTTGACATAAGTTTCCAACTCACTTGAGTAAATGTCAAGAAGCATAATTGCTGAATTATGTGTTAAGAGTATATTTAGCTTTGTAAAAAAAAACTGCCAAACTGTCTTTTAAAGTAATTGTAGCATTTTTAATTTCACCACCAATGAATGGGAGTTTCTCTTCCTCCACATACTCCGTATCCACACCAGAATTGGTATTGTCAGTGTTTGAATTATCATCATTCTAATTGAAGTGCAGAGGTATCACACTGCTGTTTTAATTTTCAGTTTCCTAATGGTATGTTAAGTATATTTTCATATACTTATTTACCATCTGTATATCTTCTTTGGTGAAGTATCTTTTCGGTTTTTGCCCAGGTTTTATTTAGTTTTCTAAAAAATTATTATTATTGAGTGTTAAGAGTTGTTTATGTATTTTGGATAACAATCATTTATCAAATATCCTTTTGCAAATATTTTCTCCTAGTCTCTTGATTGTGTTCTCATTCTCTTAACAGTACGTTTCACAGAGCAGAAGTTGTAAATATATTATGATGGTAAAAAAGAAAACACGTAACATAAAATTTACCATCTTAACCGTTTTTAACTATACAGGTGAGGAGTGTCAAGTATATTCACATTGTTGTGAAACAGATTTTTGGAACTGTTTCATCTTGCAACTCTGAATCTCTGTACCCATTAAACAATAACTCTCCTTTCTTTTTCCTTCATTTCTTGCTAATCAACATTTTGCTTTCTAAGAATATGACTGCTTTGTATACCTCATATTAGTGGAATTATTCAATATATTTCTTTATGGATTGGCTGATTTCACTTAGCATAATATTCTCAAAGTTTGCCTATGTTTTAGCATATGACAGAATTTCCTTTAAGGGTTGAACAATATTCCATTGTATGCATAGACCACATTTTGTTAATCTAGTCATTCACCAATAAACATTTCGGTTGCTTCCACCTCTTGGCTGTAATGAATAGTGCTACTGTAAACAAGAATGTGTAGATATCTCTATGAGATATTTTAATTCTTTTGTATATATACTTAGAAGTAAGAGTGCTGGATCATATGCTTATCTATTTTTAATTTTTTAAGGGAATTTTATATCATTTTTCATAGAAGTTGAATCATTTTTCAATCCCATCAGCAGTGTATAGGGTTCCAATTTCTTCATATCCTTACCAACATTTGTTTTCTGTCTGTGGATTTGTTTTGTTTTGTTTTGTTTTGTTGGTTCTATTCATTTTTTGCTTTTAAGTTTTTATTGTTGTTGTTTGTGGTAGCTATTATAATGGTTGTGAGATGACTTTCTCATTTCGGTTTTGATTTGCTTTTCTTAATTAGTGATGTTGAACATCTTTTCATATGTTTTCTGGCCACTCATATATCATCTTGGAAAAATGTTTATTCAAGTCATTTGTCCATTTTAAAACTGAGTTATTTGATATTTTGTTGTTGAGTTGTGAGAGTATTTATATATTCTGGATGTTACTCTCCTATCAAACACATGATTTGTAAATTTTTCTTTCATTCTATAGGTTGCCTTTTCAGTCTTTTGAGTTCTTTGTGCACAAAACATTTTTATTTAACTTTGATGTAGTCCTATTTGTCTATTTTCACATTTGCTGCCTGTGCTTTTGATATTATATTAAAAAATTTATGCCAAAGTTAATGTCATGAAGTTTTTCTGCTGTGTTATCTGCCAGGAGTTCTATAATTTTATGTCTTACATGAAGGACCTTAATTCATTTTGAGTCAGTTTTGCGTATGGTGTAATAATCTAACTTCATGTTTTTGCATGTCAACATCTTATTTTCCCAGCACCATTTATTAAAGAGACTGTCTTTTTCTCATTGAGTGGTTTTGACACACTTGTCAAACATCACTTGATCATTGTATTAGTCCATTCTCACACTGCTATAAAGAAAATACCTGAGACTGGGTCATTCATAAGAAATGGGAGAAATAAAGAAAGAAATATCTGAGGCTTGGTAATTCATTTAAAAAGCAGATTAATTGGCTCACAGCTCCACAAGCTGTATAGGAAGCATGATGCTAGCATCTGTTTGGCCTCTGAGGAGTCCTCAGGAAACTCAATCATGGCAGAAAGTGAAAAGAAAGCAGGCATGTGTTACATTGCTTGAACAGGAAAAAGAAAGTGGGGAGGTGCTACACACTTTTAAGCAACCAGATCACAGAAGAACTCACTCACTACGATGATAACAGAACCAATGGGGAAATCCACCCCCACAATTCAATCACCACCCACCAGACCTCACCTACAATATTGGAAATTACAATTGACAAGAGATTTGGGCAGGAACAGAGTTCCAAACCATATCAACAGTATACACATTTATTCCTAGGCTTTCCATCTTCTTTCATTGCTATTTTTCTGCCTTATGTCAGCAACATGCTGTTTTAATTATGTGGCTTTGTAATACATTTTTAAAAAGGAAGTGTGACTCCTCCAACTTTGTTTTTTTTTTACAAAATTGTTTTGGGTTTTTGGAACAGAATTACAATAGCGCAAGCTACCATTTTTGTCCTTATATTTACCTTTACGGGTACTAATTTATTATATTTTGTGTGTAGCTTTGTATTGCTGTCTAACACCCATTTATTTCAACTTAAAGGACCTCCTTTAGCATTTCTTTTAAAGAGGTCTACTTGTAATGCAGCTGTGCAGTTTTGGTTCATCTAGGAGAGTCTTTATTTCTTTTTCATTTTCAAAAAATAGTTTTGCTGCATATAGTATTTCAACATGCTAAATATGTTTTCCTACTCCTTCAATCTATACAGCTTCTGTTGAGAAATATGCTGATATCTATGGAAGCTCCCTTATAGATTATAAATTTGCTTTTCTTCTGCTGCTATCAAGATTCTTCTTTGTCTTTGACTTTAGACAGTTTGATTATGATGTGTCTGTGTGTAGTTCAATGTGGATTTGTTCTAGTTGGAGTTCTTTGAGAGTCTTGAAACTATATCACCACTTCTTTCCTCAAATTTGGGAAGTTTTTGGCCATGATTTTCTTAAATAAGCTGTCCTCCTATTTTTCTATTCTTCTTCTGGGATTTTTATAATGCGCATATTAGTCTTCTTGAATGTCTGAAAGTCCCTTGGATTCTCTTTGCTTTTCTTCCTTCTTTTTTTATTTTTGACCCTTTTACTCAATGATTTCAAATAGGCTGTTATCAAGTTTTGCTTATTCTTTCTTCAGCCTTATTAAGTCTTCTGTTGAGAGCTCTAATAATTTTTTTCAGTTTACTTATGATATTTTCAACTGTGGAATTTCTATTTTATTCTTTTTTATGCTTCCCATTTATTTGTTGATATTCTCATTTTGTTCATGCATTTTTTTCTGATTTCATGTAGTTGGTTATGTCTTCTAGTTCACTAATATCTTTATAAGAGTTATTTTAGATTCTTCTCAGACAGCTCACAGATTGCATTTATTTAGTCTTAATTTCTGGAGTTTTTGGTTCCTTTGATTTGATCATGTTTTCTAGTTTTTTAACATGCTTTTGTAACTTTTGCTAGAATTTGGGCACTTAACAAAAATGACTGCCTCACAATCTTTATGTAACTGGCTTTGTGCACAGGAAAGTCTTTGTCAATTAGCCAGGCTAGAGGTTCTTGGACCTCTCAAACCTTTTTAAATTGCTTGCTCTCACTAGTATCGGTCTTTAGAACTGCAGATCTAACATGCAGTGGTGCTTGCCTGTTATTCAGCAGCTTCTGAACTCCATTGATCTGTTAGTGCTTTAAGTCAAGGAAGACATCAATCAGTCCCTAACATATCCTTCAGACAAGCCGAAATGTTGGACACACAGTCTACTTTTTTGTCTCAATTCCAAGAGATGATCTCTGTGTGGCGGGCTTCCTCCCAGTTGCTCTATGCTACATTACATCGGGGGAGTGTGGCAAGCACCACAAATTTTTTACCCCTTTCTCTGGGAACCATTCTTGGTTTTACAATGGCCAAGGCACTCTCATAGAGCTGCTCTAGTTTATATATTGTTATAACTGAATGTCTCTGTAGCAGAAAGAGGGTCTATAACTTCTTAGTCTGTCTTGCAGATATCACTCAAGTTTTTTTGTTTTTTGTTTTTGTCTTTGAGAGACAAGAGTCTCACTCTGTTTCCCAGGCTGGAGTGTAGTGGTGCAATCACGGCTCACTGTTGCCTCAAGCTCCTAAGCTCAAGTGATCCTCCTGCCTCAACCTCTCAAGTAGCTAGAACTGCAAGTGAGAAACACCAAGCCCACCTAATTGTTTAATTTATTTTTTGTAGAGACAGCATCTCACCATGTTGTCCAAGCTGGTTCAAAGTATGGGGCTCAAGTAGTTCTGCTATCTTGCCTTCCAAAGTGTTAGGATTATAGTTAGTTGTGAGCCACCACTCCCATTCTCAGAAGTTTTTAATTGTAATCAAGTCCAACTTCTTATTTGTTTCTTTCATGTATTGTGCCTTTTGTCTTGTATCTTAAAAGTCATCATCAAACCCAAAGTCATCTGGATTTTCTTCTACATGCTATTTTCTAGGAGTTTTATAGTTTTGTATTTTACATTTAGGTCTATGATCTACTTTAAGTTAAATTTTGTGAAGGACATAGGTTCTGGGTCTAGATTCTTTTTGTTTTTCTTTTGTTTTGTTTTTTCCATGTGAATATCGAAGTGTTTTAGCACTCTCTGTTGAAAGATCTATATTTTCTCCATTGTATTGTTTTTGTTTATTTGTCAGGGAACAAAGTCACAAAATATATTTGTTTAATTTTTTAAAATTTTTATTTATTTATATTTTTGAAACAGAGTCTTGCTCTGTCACACAGGCGGGAGTGCAACAGTACAATCTCAGCTCACTGAGACCTCCAGGTTCCCAGGTTCAAGCATTTCTCCTGCCTCAGCCTCCCAGGTAGCTGGGATTACAGGCACCCACCACCACAGCAGGCTGATTTTTTTGTATTTTTAGTAGAGGTGGGTTTCACCATGTTGGCCAGAATAGTCCTGAACTCCTGACCTCAGGTGATTCACCTGCCTTGACCTCCCAAAGTGCTAGGATTACAGGCATGAGCCACCATGCCTGGCCCACAAAATATATTTATTTAGTTCTATTTCTGGACTCTATGCTGTTCCATTGCTCTGTTTGTCTATAATGTGTTTTTGCAGGACAATTCTTAAAATTTCTGAAATATTTCTTACATCTAAATAAATGTATATAGCTCTTATATAGCTCTACAAGATATGCAGTATATGAAGGTGAACAGCATTAATGTAAGAAATAGAACATTATCAGTATATTAAAGCTTCCACACACCCCTTACTGAAAGAATCTACTACCTCACTTCCAAGCTTAATTCCAATATTATATTTGTTATTCTCTTGCTTTTATTGTAGTTTACTGCAAATATATATCTAACATTAAACGTTAAATTGTTGATTTTAATGGCATCATCCTGAAAAGACGCGTTGTGTTTTCATTGTTTTACTGTTAGAATCCAGCACAAAGACTGAGAAAGTGGAAATAACATGGGTCTTATTTGTTTGTTGTTTTATTTTTACTATTAACTTGAAATAATGCAAAAGACTGTGTTATCATACTGAAATACTCAGCTGCTCTCTAAGGCACCTATAAAGGATTTTCCATTTGACAAATTAGGGCTATAGGCTCTCAAAAGCTTATTTGATGTAGTTGTACCCCTGGGACAGTAGACTGAGGATCGGAGTCATTTTATTCCTGACTCTTCCACTGTCATGGCCAGCACAGTAGGCTACCTTACATTGCTGCTTTGGTTTCACTTCAGGGAGAACTATTTTTGAGATTTCTTGAAACTGTCCACTTCCAGAATGTTTACATTCTTTATGCCCAACAATCACTGACATGCTGGATTAATGTTTTAGATAAAACAAAGAAGTTAGCTACTGATAAAGATCATGTCTCTTCCCTGTTCAAATGGCAATTCTTTAATTACTCTTGCTGTAAAATAAAAAACTTGTGGTATGGGGTATAGGAGAGAGGCCAGCATCATAAGGGTAACAAGATGTCACCAAACATTATCCACTTATTGAAATTTGTCCCTATAACTTTCAGCATATACCTGATAAAGTTTGTCTTCATCTTTATGACCTGGCAGAGCAATCTCCAATTTTTCCCTGTCTTTGATCTTTATTGGAATCCTCTGACTACCAGGGTTCTGTTTTGGTGACTTTTTTTCCATTCTGCTCCAAACCACAGGTTTTTGCTGCTGTCTAGCTGCACTTCCTGCAAGATCTAGTCTGGACTTGTCTCTCTGCTGAAGGTGTTATTTTTTTTTTAATCCACTTTTCTCGGACCTGGCTGCTCTCAGCTTACCAAAGGATTGTAAGGTTAACCAAAATACTAGGCAATGTAGGACAGATAAAGTAAAATCTTTCCTTATCCATCACAAAGTTCATGGCCAACAGTCCTACGACAAA
>NW_016107645.1:1979056-1980568 GCF_001604975.1 Cebus imitator
AAAAAAAAAAAAAAAAAAAAAAAAAAAAAAAAAAAAAACAAGAGAAAAGCATAGTAAATTTAATTAACCAAAGTTTGACATAACATAAAAGCCTTTAGAAATGAGGACCCAGAGAAAATTGTGTATTTTTAAGTGCAGTCTGATGAAAGAAATAAATCATTGTAAAGAAACATGAATGTACAAAAAGGGGTATGATCTAATGACAATAAGCTAGGGGAGAACACGGTAAGTCTTATGTGTTAGATTCTTTTCTGTGTGACTGTGTGACATTCCTTCCCCCTGGGTACGGAGCATGACACCGGTCCCATAAGGGTGTTTTGACCTACTTAGCAGAGGACAGCCCTCACAGTGAAAGGTCAAAAAAGTCAGGGAGTGACCCCCAAGTTGCCTTATTTCAGGGTAGCATAGCCCACAGCTGTCTGTGATAATAAATAAAATAAATCAAAGAAGAAAAGCAGGCAATTTGAAGGGCAATAGTCTGGTTTAAAAATTATTATTTTAGAATTCAGAAAATGAGCTTTAGCATATAGTTTCTATTAGTTATAAGCTCTGTCTTCTTAATCAAATGATTTGCTTTATTTGCACAGTGGCATGGATAATATTTTCTTCACATGATTATTGTGAGTTTATTTTTTTAAGATGATATGATTGAATTTACTGTCTAATATCCAAAAGCTTAAGTGACTACAAATTTTTAAAAACAGTTCTTGGGACCTGACAAAGGTTTGGAATGTGTGTGGTTAAATTGCAACTACTGTGAGTTTTTTAACACTACTTTTAAAAGTAGTTATTTTCTTGTAAAACTAAATGCACATGAAAATGAACAATGTATACTAAATAGGAGGAACAAAATATATTAAAAGAAGCAGAGAGGTAGTTGCTAAAAAAACAGAATAGATACATTATGGTAAAATTTTCCTTTAGTTTTCAGACACACCAGTGACATAGGAAATATATTGGATTCTTTATCTTGTCATTTCTGATTAGAAAAAAAATTAATGTTACAAGTATGTCTGAAGAGATCTGGTATACCAATAAATACCCCAAATTCTAGTAAATATAATACCTCTTTTATGTTGCTGTTATAATTATGCTCCATGTAAAGCTGCACAGTTTCCACTAAACTCCTTATCAAGCTTTGGGTAAATTTCCACACATTTAAAAATATACGGTAATATGTGAATATACAAAAGTGTCTTTCACTTCAAGATCAACTATCTCTTGTTTTACAATGGCAGATTTCAATGGTGAAGAAACCCAAATGTCAAATCCTGAGTTTTTTCAGCTAGGATTTTGACTATTCCAGTGCCTCTAGAAACAAATTTACTGTCATTTTTTTTTTTTCAGATTCATAGAAAACTTTTGTTTCGCCCACCATAATGGTATCTGTGTGAATTGACTTTGTGTTTTGTCAAAATACTTGGTGAGTGTTGCCAAAATGTGACCTCTCCTAATAAAGCAACTTATTCTCGTGAAAAGCTTGCTCCTCGTGACTTTTTTTTTTTTTTTTTT